>NC_083776.1:33227602-33550102 GCF_963514075.1 Conger conger | reverse complement strand
CTCTTACATAATCCTACTGGGGCGCTTTCTGGCAGGCACGACAAACTGCGCTCATTCCTGCAGTGCTGCAGGCAGTCAGGCTAAGGGCTGCCAAATAGTGGTGCAGTGGAATCAGCCACAGCTCGGTGACCTTGGGGTTGGTGACAGTGTTGATACAGGATGGTATTGGGCAAGAAGAGCTTCTTAGAGGTCCGATTCCACTCGTGTTACATTTTGTTATTCTTTGTTTTGTTTCTTACAAATTACATCATGAAATTACAAAATGAGTCAGAGAGAGCATATGAAAATGTTGTATAAATTTGGATTGAGTTGCAGTGTGACTCAGGACATGTGCTCACAGTAATCCCAGTCACAGCAAACCCTTTACATTTGAATAACAGCTTTTTAAAATTTAAAATTTAAAATATACAAAAGTTGGAGGGTGATCCATTATTTTATTTCCCTCACTGTCTCATTTTCCCAGGTTTGAGCATTGTAGTTTCAGTTAGATGTAGAGGAAGTCATCAATATGGGTACATTTTCTTTAAATACAGTATATAGTAGTTATCTCATAAAAAAACTACTGTGGTCAGGATTTGAAGAGAACCTGTGATGATGTATTCTTGTAGGTAACATGCCCTGCATTTGGCTTTGGAATCTGCCACAAAGCTGCCACAAATTTGCAATATGTCTGTTTGAGTTTTTCTTACAGTATTTCACTGCAATGTAAATACAATATTTCACTGATATTTACATTCTTTATATGTGCTTTTTCTGCTAGAAATGGTGCTTAACATGCACTCTGAGCACTTTATTAAGTATTTATTGGACTTATTTAGACTCTTCAGCATTCCACTGTTGTAATGTGTGGTTATTTGTCTTACTGTCACCTTCCTGTCAGCTTCGACCAGTCTCCTCTGACCTCTTCCATTAACAACACATTTTTTCGCACCATTCTCTATAAACTCTAGGAACTGTTGTGCATGATCAGTAATTTATGAGATACTCAAACCACCCTGTCTGGCACCAACAAATATTCCACAGTCAAAGTCACTTATATCACATTTCTCCCCTATTTTGATATTTGGTCTGAAATAAAGCTGATCCTCTTCATCACATCTGAATGCTTTTTATGCATTTAGTTGCTGCTACATGATTGGCTGATGACATATTTAGATTAACAACCTGATGTACATGTCTACCTAATAAAGTGGTCACTGATTTCCCTCTCATCCTGCACAGCAGTTGGATCTGGATGCACAGACAGGTTCAGGGGAGCAGTGGTGGTGAGTCCCTATTGGACGATGCACCTGCAAGATAACAGTGACACATTTTCACCTCACCACGGCTGAACCGCTGACAAACATGGCGTCACATTTAGCGGAGTAAAGCTGCCTCTCAATCGCCCACCACCTTTCAGCCCCAGCGCCAAAGGGTCTGTACGGGAAGCCGCCATCCATCATGTGTCACACAATTTTTTAACACAGCCCACAGGGTGTCTCAGGTACTCTGTGTTCTGTCAAACGGAGACGCAGCCCTCCCTCGGTATAGAACTATTGAATAAAGTGACAGTTTCACAACCCTCTGCTCGCTATGGCTGTCATACAGGACAACCACATCTTCCTAATTGACACAGCCTGCCTCTCACCCCCGCCCCTAATCCAGGCCTAACCTATGATACGGACTGGGTCTATCCCCAGCCTGTCTTTAGCCCTGCCTCCAATGCCCATACAGCCTTCCTTCCGTCTGTGAGGTATACAGTGCACTGTGCCAAACCTACTTACAACACTAAATATAATGCTGTGGGTGGTCGAGAAAAAAATCTTTTCTGTGGGCGGTTGAATTTATTTCTGTTCTGTATAACACAGAAAGATGTTCTCTCCAAAGTGTAAAATTAACCAGCCTCTACCTAAACATAGGTCTATTGATGCAGGGCTGTTTTAAGTCTTGCATCATCTTTGGACAGATGAACAGGGTCATTGGTCTTCTAGATATTTCCGTATGTTATGTAAAAAAAGAATAGAAGTTTGACATGCGTTTGTCATTAAATACAGCAATGCTTTTACAGCTTGGGAAACTTACTCAGGTACACTTTTATGGGTTTTGGTGATTTATAGGAGAAGGGTAAAATGGCAAGCAGAAAAATGCAGAGCTCTTTGGACAACACAGGATTTAGTGCAAATGCCAATGTGCTTGATTGCATTAACAGTAGTGTGAAGAGAAATACATTCAGGATCAGTTAGTGAGAAACAGATCAGGGTATGTGTTCCAGCAAATCCGTTTTCTTTTTCACAGGTTCTTTGTTTTTCTGTATCTGTTTTTGTCTAAGGTCTTAGCGTTTTCGTTCCTTGTTACCCTCTGAGGCCACCGTAGTCTGTCTGTCTCCCCATGCATTCCCACTCATTCATCCCACCTGTTCTTCATTTCGTGTCTACGCCTACCACTCCTTATATGGATTTCCTTCCTGTCTTTCTAGCTTGCCTCTCACCTGTTTCTCGTCTGTTCAATCAGTTTTGAATTTATGCCTGTAATTTTTCATCTTCTCTTTGCGAGCTTGACTTCTCCAGTTTCCTGAGTTGGTCCTTGTATGCTTGTTCATGTTTCTTTCTTTATGCCACCTTGGGTTTCTGTTTCTGTTTCTGTTTCTGTTTCTGTTTCTGTTTCTGTTTCTCACTCTCAGTGTTTTTAGGTTCTTGCCTGTTTTTGTCTGTTTTTCTGCTCCCAGATTTTTGGGATCTTTTGGTTTTTATTTTTCTGCCTGGGTTTGATTCTATTTTGTTCCTGACACTTCCTCCTCATTGAAACCAAAATGTACAGCATCTCTTCCGAGTGGTCTACAGAACTTGTTAAAGAGAGATATTTTACTAAAGGTCAAATCCTATGGGACAATGACATGCAAAATGCACTCAGTGGTCGACACAGGAATGGGTTGTTCTCTCAACATGTTCACACCTGAAGGTTGGGGTCCTACAGCCTCAATGTTGCAAGTGTGAGCTCATGAGTTCATGGTTGGTAGAAACCTTAGCTGACCACTGCGTCTACAGTCCTCAACGCTCCCCGTTTCTTTGTGTTTCTTCAACAGAGCTTGGACAGCACATCTGGAAACCCCTGTCTGCCTTTAGAGACCTTGCTGGTGCAGTATAACTACCATGTGTCTTGTTGCTGTACTCAGTCTTGCCTTGGTGTATGACTTCTGACATTAAACTTGGAGTCATTGACAAGCTAAAAAAAAAAAGCCTCACACGTTTCACCTCAGCAGATGATGCCATTAGATTTGGGACTTCATTGTTTGGGAATTCAGCAGGTTGAGAATGCAGTGTGTTGAGAGTGTAGTGTGTTGAGACTATAGCAGATATGGGGTGCACTGGGACAGCAGTGTGTTGGGAGTACTGGGTGTTTTTAGTGTGCTGGGAGCCTCCAACATGCTCTCTCTGTCTCAAATTGTAGTTTTCGAGGCTTGGCAGAGGATTTGTTAGGATTTGCAAGAGCTAAGAATAGCTTGACTTGATGCCATGGAGTAGGAGCATATTGTGTGCTGTTTCTAAAAAAGATTTCTCTCTCTCTCACAAATGCCTGAGGGTCCCAGAATACAGTGTAAAGTCGGTAAACAAATGCTGCTACAGTGAGTTTATGTGGATGAACAGTAGAATCTTATCTTATTATCATCTTCCTGTGCGGAACAGACATTAGGAAACTAGATTAAATGTTAAATTCAATGTGAAGATAGGAGTTTTAAATCTCAAAGAAGGGCATTGCTCTTAGGCACACAGCAGTTTAATATACACACTAGTCATGTAAGCATACCCATGTTTATGTTTTTTCTATACCATTATATTTAATCATTACTTCAAAGGTATATTAACTCCAGAAATGTATGTTCCTCCAAATTTGGGAGGCTGCAGCTTCCGAGAATCCATTGTCTGGGCTACTCAGTCATTAAATCAGAGGATTACCCTGCTGCAGGCAGGTTAAAGGTGCTTGACTGAGTTAAGGGGCCAGTATTATGTGATGAGATGTGGAAAACCTGGCTGACTCAACCGTCTCTCCCCCTGGGAGACACTATAGCTAAGTATGCATCGCCCTATATTGCTGGCGCACTCTGATTCGATGTGAGACAACGGGGCCCATCTGTGCCCTGGGACAGTTTCTCAGTAGCAACCACCAAGCTATTCTTCGTATTTCCATTTATTTACTGTGCTATACCTAATATCGCTGGAATGAACTGCAAACGAATGAACAAATTCAGGCTAAACTGCCTGACGGTAATAAGTTAGAGGCAGAAGAAAGTCATTTCCCCCTCTGGGCCAGCCTGCTTCGTGAGTGAAGAGGGGACTGTCTGCGTCAGTGTGTCAATCCCACCCAGTCACACTTACAACACTGTATTCAATTAAACTTAATTGAATGTTGTACAATGTTCTGAGGACGGGGAACGATGAGCTGGCCATCTCATGACCTGAGTCATCCTGTCACCCTTAGTCCTGCCGGCCAGTCCAATTATGCGATTCTTTTCTGTATCCCATTCTCATGTTCCTGTTTAGACCCAGCACATTATGAGGTGGTTCGGAGTCATTCTCTATATTTTTCTACTTTGGCATATATGTGATTTTATGGTTTTTTTATTCCCTCATTTATTTCCCTAACCTATATTAACCTGTTTTTAAGTGAAGCTATTACGAATATACAGATTGTCTGGTTGACTGATTGCTTCATCATGACACCCCCCCCAAATGAGCGCACTGAACCTTATCTTGTATACTGACCTGTCTGCTTGCTGCAGTGGTGCTGGCTTTGGTGGAAGCGGGGTGACCAGGAGGTGGTATCTCCCCCCTCTCCTCACACCATTGGCTGGGATCCCCCACGTTATCTTAACGCCAGGAGATCCTAAAATAGAGCAGCAATCACACTGTCCTGCTCGGCTGCCACAGCAACCATGCAGATCTCCACGGTAACAGGGGTAAAACAGGGCAACGGGAACCCTGATTTGTGTGAAAATCTTTCATTAACATTACTCGCCCTCAGCTTGGGTGATATAACTTCTTTTGGTATTAGGCTGCTTAGGATAGCACCGTTTGGGTGCCATTTGGGGACAGGCTCACTGGGATTGTGAAATATTTAAAATGAGGGGTGTTTCCCTGCGCTGAAAGGCCCAATGGGGTCTTCCAATCTGGCCAATCAGTCGCAGGCAGGAATCAATTTACAAGTGTCCTCCTAAGCACGTTGGGACAGTATGTTGCATTAAATGGCAAAAAAAAAGAATGAACTTGTTGAATGTATAGCACTTTTAAAGGGTTAATGTGAATATTATATCCATGCATTGTTTGCCTTTAAAGCAAACAAAAAAATGTATTATTATTATTACAAACAGGACCTCATTGAAGACCAGAGACAGCAAGTATACAGGACCTGACTCATAGTATGTTGTGTATCACTGGTACAGAAAATAGGTCATCAGAATGAACTGTTGCTAAGAAACTGCAAAATGGCTATTCAGACCTGTTTGTCTGATAACAGAAGCCTGTGGCAATAAGTGTGCCAGCATTTGACAGCATTTAACAGTCTAAGGGAGCAGTTTTCAAATGTATATGCATACTATTAATAGTTAATCGATCTGGCCATCTGTGTGTAGTGTGTGTAAGCCTCTGTGTGCATATGTGTGCCTTTGTGCATGTCTTTGTATGGAAGAAACATAGGGACAAAAGATTTGAATTTAAAAACAAATTGAATTTAACAGATTAGAATTTTTCACCTGTCAAATGAATATATTTGAATTTATTCATTTAGCATTTTATAGTTTTGTATTCACATCTCAAAAATGTAGCTTTCATTGTTCTATACCTTAGTTTGTGTGTGTGTGTCTGTGTGTGTGTGTGTGTGTGTGTGTGTGTGTGATATTACTATAATGGTGAACCTCAAACTCTCTGAAAATAAATATTATATTTGAATTCTATTCTCATTCTGCCACAATCAAATTATTTAGGTATACACTCAGTCAACACTTTATTAGGTAGACCTGTACACCAGCTTGTTAATGCAAATATCTAAATGCATAAAAGCATGCAAACATGGTCAAGAGGTTCAGCTGTTGTGGTCTGATGTGATGCGATCTAAGTGACTTTGACTGTGGCAGAATGAGAATAGAATTCAAATATAATATTTATTTTCAGAGAGTTTGAGGTTCACCATTATAGTAATATCATACACACACACACACACACACACACTCCTGGGATTTTCACACACAACAGTCTCTAGAGTTAAAGAATGGTGCAAAAAACACGAACATCGAGTGAGCAGCAGTTCTGTGGGCAAAAACTCCTTGTTAATGAGAAAGGTCAGAGGAGAAGGGCCAGAATGGTTGAAGCTGACAGGAAGGTGACAGTAACGCAATTA
Source organism: Conger conger (assembly GCF_963514075.1). Taxonomy (NCBI): domain Eukaryota; kingdom Metazoa; phylum Chordata; class Actinopteri; order Anguilliformes; family Congridae; genus Conger; species Conger conger. Next base: position 33,543,733 of record NC_083776.1, on the reverse strand, counting down.
TTACAATAGTGGTATGCAGAAGAGCATCTCTGAACATACAACGCGTCAAACTTATAACAAAGTCTAACAATAAGTCTAATAAGTACCTAATAAAGAGCTCCCTGAGATCAACTACAGATGCACATAAGGGTCATGAAATAATGCAAAGATAATTTTTCAAAAGCTAAAATAAAATTTTCAAATGAACCAAGCCAAGGTAAAAAAAATACATCATCAATGTGTCTACAGTGCAAATCATTGCTATGAAGCATAATATTCACAAGAGGGCGCTGTTGTACAGGTGTTTTCATCAGGGGCGGTTCTCAAACAGGGTGATATTCTGTGTAAATGGCCATCATAAATTACAATATGATGGTTCTGTGGAGATGCTGAAATGAATGTCATTTAAAAAATATTTCAACATTCAAGCACCCCTCCCCCAAAACATGCAAATATTACAATAGTGTATGAAAATAGCCCAGAATATGATAAATGACAACATGGTGCAAAGTGGTAGCAGCAGACTACTGAAGTTAAGAAACATGTTGCCAGTTAGAGTAGCAGGTTGCTGCAGGTAGTGCTGTGGTGTGCCAGGAGGGGGCAGTCTTCCCTCCACATACAAAACCTTGTGCCAATAGCAGTCTTTTATTTTACCAAGGTGATGGTCACGTACTGTAAATACAGGACCGGGCCTAAATCCTGAGAAAGACGATTCTCCAGCAGTTCCTCCCGCACACTGGCCAACGATGCCCGTAGGGGATGGGCAGGTCTGAAGGACAGGACGGGAGGGAGGGGGGGCGGGGAGAGGTCACCTTCTATAAAATGCTTATTGGGGCCCTTTGTGATAAAGCACTGTGTTATTTCAGCACCATCTCACCCCCTCCCTGTCATGTCAGCACTCCGGCCACCGGCTCTGAACCGTCACGGCGAATGCCCTGAGTCATCAGCTGGGCTCCAGGTCTATTGTGCCTGGGATTAGCCGCACCTATTCACCAGGGCTGTTCCACACAGGTCAATTATTCACACAGTTGCCCTGCCTGTGCCCCCCCAAATTCAGCCCCCCCCCCCCCCCCCCCCTCCATCAAATTACCCCCCTGACACCCCCCTTCCCCCCCATCCATCCAATCACCTGCTTCACCACCCACCCCCTGCCTGCTCACTGCATTGCCCATTGATTTTGGCGGCAGGGGATCATCTGATGCCATTGCTAAAGAGGGAATCATCCGATGCCATTGCTAAAGAGGGAATCATCCGATGCCATTGCTAAAGACAGGAACAATGGCACACACTCAATAGCACCCCAAAATCTCATTGTTCATGATCAATGTCCCACCTATCCTGAACCCCCTTTCACCTCTTCCAGAGTTAACTGGCCATGTAATTGATATTGTTTGTCTCAATGATTATTTTTTGTTTTCCTTTACTGGACATTTCTCTTTAAAGAAAATATCTTTGTGCACAATGTTAATTATTTGAATTATCATACCAGCTTCAACACACATGTACCTTTTCCTAATATTGTATTCCTTCTTATTTGTGTCACTGAAAAGTTGACATAATTTCTCGAGACACATTAAACAATGCACTTCCAAAATTGCCCAAAAGAGGGTGGAGTGAGCAAGTCAGCTGTGTTCTCTTGCTACATGGTACTGTGCAGCTTTTAATTTCAGATTTGGGTACTGATACTCAAGATATTAACAGTTGCAGTCCCTTGAGCAGCTTCACAGCCAAAGTTAAAGCATGAATTAAGACTAAACAAACATGTAATGTCTGGATTGCAGCTGATCGTGTAGACAAGATGTATTTGTCATGCACTATAGCACTTTTGAATGCATGCCTTTTAGTTTGATAAACCATATTCGCATTTTGGATTCATATTTTCCATTGTCTATTGTCTAACTTTGTCATGATATGTGACATGTATTTATACTGTTATTGTGGATTGTGCAGCCTATTTACTTAATTGTATTCATTATAACCTGCCAAGGGACAGCAGATGAAAATGAGCTGAAGCTAAATCTAGTACAATACATCAAATGGCAAGATTTATGTTTAACATTGTACACGGACCCTTACAAATAAATAAAACAAAATAAGACTTCAAGATAATCTCTCTTAGTCTGCTGGCCTCTATTAAACTTTTCTTAACTCCTGTATGTCACTTAATCTCTATGGTGTCATTTCAACATCACTGCTGCAATGTGATAAATATGTTCACAAAGAGCAGCAATAATAACAATACTGAGGTGCTTTTGTTTTGGCTCATTTTTGGCTCTTTGAGGCCACAAAGACTCCTCCCACTGATGCTTCATTGTCCTGGTTCCATTCATGATTAATGCACATCGTAAAGTAATCAAGCTACTTTAATGTCTATATTTTAATGTCTAATACTAATTACATACAGGTTCTACAACAATTGCAATTGTTAATTCATTAAGAAACATGCTATAATGAAAAAGTCAGTTTGAAGCTTTTATAGGTCAACAAGTGTAAATGAAATTAAGTTAATTAGATAGTTTCCAGTCACTTTTGGTGTAGACTATGCCCAGTCTCTGTTTCTATTCCAATACAGATACAGACCAAGTGGCCAAAACCTGGCATCGTTTTTGAAGCTCCCTGCCTTGTCTTGTTGAGAGACACTAGCTCCAGTACGGTGGGCTACAGTCTTTCAACCCATTTCAGAGTACTGTAAATCAATGGTACCAATACAGTGAAAATTCAAAGTCAATCATTTTTTCCACAAGAACATTTAGCTGCAATTTGTGTTTTCTCTGTATATATTGTCTCCCTATGTGTCTTCTCATTTGTTAGGTTATTCTGTGTCACTGCCTAGTCACTGCGCATCACTCAGAGGTTGGCATATTACACACTTAATAATGATTCCATGCTGTCAATAACACAGTGAACATGGTGAATACAAAAAAAGAAATTGCTTTAATATAGGGAAATGACATAGGAAGATCCGCATCTCTCAAATCACTCACAGCAGCACAAGCAAATATCTGGGGTGGGTTTCCCGATAATGTTGGATCTATTAATCAGTCTGTTTATGTGGTTCTTAAGAGAAAAAAAAAAGAAAAAAAACCCTGGATTACATGGATTTGCCAAACATACTCATAAAATGGACTCTTAAGAGGAACTCATGTGCTGAATTAATCATTTTTATATTATTTTTTTCTTATGTTTCCTGGACTCGTGTTTGTCTATTATCGAGTGACTGACTTACCTTGTTAAAATGTGCATGGGCAGGAAGGCTTACACAGTACACACAATGCACGTTCAGGTACAGATGATTCGGAAAGCTGTAACAAGATGGCAGAGCAAACACTTCCATGCTACCTAGCGAGAAGAAAGCAAGCAATTGAAAACAGTCGAGATTGCAGTAAAAAATCTGCCACAAGTGATTCCAATTGTCTTCCACATATGGTCTGATTACCGATGAAGGTCAGCTGTGTGTCTTTCTATTTAAGTCCCACGTTTCTTTGACTCGGGGCTTGCTTTGCTTCCAATTCCCATTGCATGTTCTGTATTTCTTTTATTTTTTTCATTTGTGCATGATGATTCTCATTTACCTCTTGTGGGGATAGGGTAAGGGAGCTGAACACGCAGCAACTCTTCGATACCCCAGGGCTGTCTGGACAGTCTGTCACACATCCTTCACATTTTATCTTGTGCACAAATATCCGACACATGACAGTTGGAAGACGGGATTCCTCTGGGAATTGAGGCCCTGTTAGCAGCTTCCTTCAATCTAGGCCAAGTACATAGTTTATTTCCGCCTTGTGTTTTCTTTAGTATAGCGAGGTGTTTCTTTTTGTCACTTTCAAAACTCATTGTTTTTATTATTGTCATCGTTTATGTCTGTTGTTGTGCATATAGCACTATGTCTTGATTCGCCGCTGTCGGAGGTAACATCCTTATCGGTGAGCTTTGCGCACCTCCAATAGTCCAGGAATCTGTTGGAGATCCTCTTGGCGGATTGTGTACTTAGGTTACATCCGCATAAGCCTCATACCCAAGAGGCTGATGCTTTTTGTTTTCTTCTTAGTGCAGGTCTGTTTTATGTATTCCTACGCTAAGGTGAATTATGTTTACTGGAATTGTCGCCCCTCTCGGCAGAGAGCTTTGCGAACCTCCGATAGCCCAGGGCTCTACGAGGGAGACCCTTGCTGCTACTCGTGTTTTAAGTCTCCCGCATGGTTGGTAGAGCTGAACCAGAGACAATATCAGAAGTGTCTTAAAGTAAATTTTGTATTTCATTTGTAGATCAAGGTCCCAGAGTCTGGAGGAAGACCACAGAGGCACAGAGTGAAGTTTCCACAGTCAGAGATAATTTGGGGTGCCATGTCATCTGCTGGTGTTGGTCCACTGTGTTTTATCAAGTCCAGAGTCAAGTCCAGCCGTCTACCAGGAGATTTTACAGCACTTCATGCTTCCGTCTGCTGACAAGCTTTATGGAGATGCTGATTTCCTTTTCCAGCAGGACTTGGCACCTGCCCACAGAGCCAAATGTTATTTCCTCGCTCGATTAAGATTAGACTTCTGATTGTTTTGAAAGGTTGTTTTATTGGTTGGCTAATTGCTAGGGAGTTATTTACTCCTTTTATCATTTTCCCCTTCCTCCTCTGGGGTGTATCCCTTGTCTCTAAGGATGCCCCCTGAAAATATTAGTGGTTATCTCACATCTTGTGGGTACCTTTTGGAACCCACTCTGTCACGTTTGGCCCTCTGACCCTGCTCCCTTACAGCTTACAGAGAGAGAGAGAGAGAGGTTTGATGCTCGATGCTCTCACCATTTCTTTTTGTTTTGAGTTTTGTGCCATTTGGGGATTTTTGTTATATTTGCTTACTGTATGTAGGCGAGTGTCTGTGTGGTTTGTGTCAACAGCAGAACACTGGAAAACGGGGGAGTCACCCTGACAATGACTTTTTTATTAATTGCAACAATGAAGGAAAATACAGTTGCATGCTTGTGCCTGTATGGGCATGCTTTCCTCATTTATCCTGTTATTTTTCAGTGTCAAATAGAAACTGTGCATTTTAAAGAAACCTTTCACCAATAAAAATGAATTCTCACAAATGTAAGTAACTGCCTCTTTCTATTTAACAAGACATGATGGTTTACTCATGTAGAGTCTGAACCAACTTAATTAGCTGGTGATTCATTAGTATAGACCTGAATGAGAACTTTAAATGTGTGTTGACAAACCACAATGGCAGAAAAAGGAAAAACTACCCTATTGAGAAATCAAAATTCCATGGGTCAACTTTCATATACAATATTATATATTCACTCTATATTATATATAAATTACTTTCTTGGGTGGCACGGATGGTGCAGTGGGTAGCACTGCCGCCTCACAGCAAGGAGGTCCTGGGTTCGAATCCCGCTCTCTGTGCGGAGTTTGCATGTTCTCCCCGTGTTTGCGTGGGTTTCCTCCGGGTACTCCGGTTTCCTCCCACAGTCCAAAGACATGCAGGTTAGGCTAATTTGCCCGTAGGTATGAGTGTGTGAGTGAATGGTGTGTGTGCCCTGTGATGGACTGGCGACCTGTCCAGGGTGTATTCCTGCCTTTCGCCCAATGTATGCTGGGATAGGCTCCAGCCCCCCTGCGACCCTGTTCAGGATAAGCGGGTTCAGATAATGGATGGATGGATGGATGGAATTACTTTCTTTCAAATGCTTCAATCTTGAAACTATTTTCAAGATTATATAAGGTATAAATGTTGAAGGCATATTACACAGGATTCTCTTCTTCGTTTCGCTCCTGTAATAATTTCTCAACCCTACCTACACCAAGATTATTCTGACTGCTTTGTGGCTCCATTGCAGACTACCGTGTGCCCTGATATTAATGTGCTAAGGAAACAGCAGTCTAATGATTCAAACATCTGCTTTAGCAGTTACTTTCTGCACAAGCCATTTAGCTTTCAAGGCATACTATGCAGGATTTTCACCTTGAAAATAAACTGCTCAGTCATTACCATGATACACAGTTAGGCAGTGTTCACTTCTGCCCCACACCTTGTATTGTAATTCTAAAAACCTAAATCCTGACTCTCTGACTTTCAGAAGACTTGGGATAGACCAGACCAGAAAGAGCCATAGCCACCCCCCTTCTCGTTGGTAAGTATAACATTGCGGGAATAGGTTTTTTTTAAATATAAATTAGCTATATATTTTGACAACAAAATCCAATTTTTTTGAATTATACGTCCGACAAGCTGAAAGTATTTTGAGCATTTCCACACCAAGTTTTATGAGTAGTACTTTTTGAGAACGAGAGCTTTGTTTGACACTGACATTATGTTAAAACACATTCTCACCAGATCAATCGATAGACAGACAGACAGACCGACAGCAGTGGATAGATAAATAAATGAGATAGATGAGACAGATATGTAGAGATACTCAACCGGTGTCAAGTAACGCTAGCTAGCTCTGTGTCTCTCTCTCTATATATATATATATATATATATAGAGAGAGAGAGAGAGAGACTGTTATATTATTATTTTATTATTGATTATTATATATGATGATATGTATTATTATTGCTATTATTGAACATCATTCTATCTAGCTATCTGTAGCTACAAATTATATACAGGACATGGCGCTAGCTAGCTAGCTAACATTATTGACACTGGTGCTGAGTATCTATCTATTTATCCATTTATCCAATACTGTCTGTCTGTCTATCGATCGATCCGGTGAGAATGTGTTGAAGTGATTTAATGTAACATCAGTGTACCATCGGACTTGCTACAGGTGCAGATGGAGACGCAAATGTCAAACAAAGAACTCATTCTTTTTTTAAAAATAATTTTCCCTTTTTGGTAGCCAATTGGACCCCGTCTGATGCAATTAGAGCTAGTATTAGATGCACCGCCCACACCCCGTCCCTCAGCGGCCAACGGGAGAGCCGTTTCGCCTCCCAAGTCGTGACCGTGATTCCGAGGCGCTCAAGGTGCTTGTTTTGTGTGGCGATTTACTAACCCTGCCAAGTCCCTCCCTCTGGAGCAGCGAGCCAATTATTGCTGCTCCACGTGAGCCAGCCAAACTGGGCTTTTGGCAGGACCGAGAATCGAACCCCGGTCCCCAGTGTGCAACTGCAGCAAACTGCAACCACAAGTCTGCTGTGTCTTAGCCTGTTGCGCCACCGCAGCTACAAAGAACTGATTGTCAAAAGATCAAAAGATGTAGCTAATTTAAGTAAAATATCCTATTCCTGCAATGTTATACTTACCCCTGAGAAGGGGCGTGTACTTCAAAGTTCTTCAAAGTATCCAGATTCACCGGTCTGGTCTATTGGGATGTCTGATAAAAATAAAAACGGTAATGAATTGATGCACAATACCCAGTTGTGATATTGTGCAATTTCTGTACCAGTCAGATTCAGCTGTGTGGGCTTATGCCATTGTTCATAGTCCTGAATGTCTCCACAGGAAAGAACATAAGTCACCGGTCACACCTCTCACACACATCTGTTTCTTTGATGCTGCTAAACTTTTGCTTTCTACTTGTAGTGCTGCTTTTGTAAGTAGTAGTAGCTAGTTTTTGCTTGAGAGCTTACCCTACAAAGTCACAATGGGGTAATATTTACATTTCACAAAAAAACTACTTGCAAGACAGCACTGCATTCCCATACAGCAAAAAAGTTTGTCCTTGGTTGAAACTTCAAGCATTAGGCATCTCTTCCCCTTCATAAGTGCTTTTATTTCCTTTCTTTTAAAGCTCTGTCTGACTGAAGAAAACAAATAGAGAACTGTCATCATCGGCATAAAGACTTTTCTCAATACAGTGAGGGTATGTTTTTAAACCTGGAATGTGTACCTTCATGAAAACTTTACTTCAATTAATTATAATTTCAGAAATGGTTGCAGTATCATGGCTAACATTTACTTCAGATAAACAATAAAATATAATTAGAAGCCTGCATTTGCACAGCACAGATTGGACAGCACGTGGCAAAACCCTCCGGCATTATGCAGGGCCAGGATAGAGTGAGTGAAATTTAGTGCATTCAATCCTGCTTATTCATCAGGTTGAGGAATTTAAATAACAAAAACCATCACATGGAGTATAATGTATAAAAGGTCCGGGGGAACTACTGCTTTTTGGACAGTATCCCATAAACATCCAACATCAAACATCAAACATCATGGTCAAGGTAATGTACGAACAAACCATTCGCATGTAATGAGGTGACATGACCGATCTGTGTATGTGTAGTTTAACATCGGAAAACAGGGACAGAGTTTAGTGTTTGGCTATTTTAGGGGAAGGCTCTGTGGTGCTGATAGGCTGACAGACTCAGACTGTTCTAGTCTGTTAGAGAGGAGAGAAGTATGGTAATTACACTGATTCTGTCTCTCATTACTGAAAGGCTGAGATGAATGCGGAGAGCAGATCTTTAGTTCAATGGAATAAACATGTTTGACATTTAGAGTACCCGTAGTGTAAAAGTGAGGTTTCATGATGAAACAAAAAAAAAGGCTGGGGCTATTTTCATGTGGTGAGTTATTCGGACTGGTTTATTTCATGGTTCATTGAGAGTCAGTGATTGAAATCATGTTGTTTCTCCAGTCTTCATGTGGTAATGAATCCCCATTGTTCTGTTTTATCACTATGTTGTACCAGATCACCTTCTACGAGGACAGGAACTTTGGCGGTCGCTCCTATGACTGTTCGAGCGACTGTGCTGATTTCAGCCCCTACCTGAGCCGCTGCAACTCCTGCAGGGTGGAGAGCGGCTGCTTCATGGTCTACGACCGTCCCAACTACATGGGGAACCAGTACTTCATGAGGAGGGGAGAGTACCCCGACTACTCCCGTATGGGCATGTTCGAGAACATCCGCTCCTGCAGAATGATCCCCATGGTAAGGTTTTCTTTTTCGAGGTTGTACGGGTTTATTGAAACTCCCAGTACCATACAAGCACAGCATCATGGACAGCAACCTGGTCATTGTAGTGACAGTGACGGTTTCTGTGTGCATTCAGTATGCATTATTTAAAGTTTGCTATATTCTTTAGAAGGTGCAGTAATATAGAATCCCTAATGCAGGACACTGACTATTTTTGTTTTTCACTGTCAACAGCACAGAGGACAGTTCAGGATGAGGATCTACGAGAGGGAGCAGTTTGGAGGTCAGATGAACGAGATGATGGATGACTGTGACTCCATCATGGACCGTTACCGCATGTCTGACTGCCAGTCCTGCAATGTGATGGACGGCCACTGGCTGATGTACGAACAGCCCCACTACAGAGGCAGGATGATGTACATGAGGCCTGGGGAGTACAGGAGCTTCAGAGATATGGGATACAGCAACATGAGATGGATGTCCATGAGGCGCATCATGGACTCATGCTAAATTCAAGCAACAATAATGAGTCATGTAATAATGAGCAATCAATAAAATAATTTCTCATTTTATCACATTTGTCAGACTCCCAATTCATTTCCTGTGTGACTCTTTATTGAAGTAATATTTGGGTATAACGAGTTCCTGATAAATATCACGGTGCATTTTGTTCTTATGAATGCTAATCCATAAAAGTGATACAAAACACTGCATAGATATGAATAATGGCTTTTTCGAACCACCCCAAATGCCATTGTACTGTAATGTCACTAGCTCCATCCATGGTTACACACAATATCAGCTATTTTCAGTTTATTAATGTTCATACAGTGCTTATAAAAGCACTATGCAGTGCCCAATAATTACTCTTATGAAGGTCCATTTATATACAGTAAATTCTTACCTATTAAGACTCATCCTGGAAATCCACAGGATCTGCTGGTATAGTATTAGCTTTCACCCAAGAAACCAGGAGTTCACTGAGTGATTGTATGTTTCAATACCTGCTTACTACCATTGAATGGGATAGACGTAGCTCTGAGCACCTATTTGCTGAAGCAGAATGATGTTCTCACAGATATACTTTGTTGCAGTTTCAGAATCAAATGTCCACTGGGGCATTTTTCCTAAAAGGAAGCTTAGACTTTAAATTAGTGGAGAAGAGGCACGTTTGCTTGGGAGATGGGGTTGACCATTATGCTGGTTAGCAATATCTATACAATAAAATATCTGACTGCTTGGGGTAAATACAACTATATTACATTTTTGATTAAAAACTAATCAAAAAGGAGGGTCAGGTGGGCTTAAGGAAAGACAATATTCATTTCAAATTTTCACATTTTTTACTTTACATTTTTTACGTTTTGTTGTTAGATTCACACAGCCACCACATTACACTAAACTACCAAATGCATAAAAATGGGTAGTTCTGCAGGACTAAGGCTCATAATGTTCATTCCTTAAATTAATTTAGCATAACCTGTAGATCCCCACAATTAAGGCGAGAGAACCCTGGCCTAGAGGAAATATAGTCATGCTGCTCAAGGCCCTCCCACCATTACCCAGGAGTGGCTGTGGCCTCCCTCACCAGCAAGGGCTCTCCATCCACTTGTTGTGAAATGTCATTTTTTAACCTTCTTGGGTAAGTCTCTATAAGCTTTCCACATGTGGATTTGGGCAGTTTATCCCATTTTTTCTGGCAGATCCCCTCAAGCTCCATCAGATTGGATGGGAAGCATCTGTGAACTGCCAGCTTCAGGTCTCTTCACAGATGTTCTATGGGGTTTAAGTCTGGGCTTTGGCTGGGCCACTCAAAGTCAATCAAAGACTTTCAACTCCAGTGTTGTCTTGGCTGTATGCTTCAGGTCATTGCCGTGCTGAAAGGTGAACCGTCACCCCAGTCTGAGGTCACGTGCACTCTGGAGCAAGGACCTCTCTGTATTTGCCTGCATTCATCCTGCCCTCAATTCTGACCAGTCTCCCTGTCCCTGCCACTGATAAGCACCGCATTACATGATGCAGGATCTAAAGCTCAACCCAGGTAAAAATGAAATGATATTCATCCCTGCTATTACCTCTCCCCATCTGGATCCCTCCATTTCCCTAGGGGATACCACACTGACGCCATAACCCTGTGCAAGGAACCTCAGCGTGGTGATGGACAGCAGACTGTCCCTCTCCGAGAACATTGCGGCGGTGACCCGGTCATGCAGGTTCTTCCTATACAACATACGGAGAATCCGCCCCTTTCTCACCCCCTACTCGACCCAGCTCCTGGTCCAAGTGATGATTCTGTCCCGCCTGGACTACTGCAATTCCCTCTTGGCTGGCCTCCCAGCATCCGCCATCAGTCCCCTCCAACTTATCCAGACCAGCTTGTCTGGTCTTCAGCCTTCCAAAACACTCACATGTCACCCCCCTGCTTACTTCCCTCCACTGGCTGCCTGTCATGGCTCGCATCAAATTCAAAACATTGGTGCTTGCCTTCCAAGCAGTTAAGGGGTCCGCCCCAGCTTACCTCCAAAAAATCATCAGACACTACACTCCTGCCAGACCTCTTCGTTCGGCCTCCACAGGCCGCTTGGCGCCTCCCCCTCTCCAAACTTCCACCTCATGCTCACGACTACTGTCTGTTCTGGCTCTACGGTGGTGGAACGAACTCCCCGTTGAGGTCAGAAAAGTAGAATCTCTTCCCATCTTCAAGCGCAAATTGAAGACACACCTCTTCAAGCAGCACCTCTCCCTTTCCCTCCCTACCTCCCTGTAAACCTTAATTGTTGTCTTTCTTGTGTATCAGGATTTACTTGTGTATCAGGATGTTTGGTTTGGCTAGGTAAGCAGTGTTTGGCTAGGTAAGGGGTTTGTTCATACATTTGCATGTTGCAGTATTACGTTAAAAAAAAGAAAAGAAAATTATGATCAAATCGGCCCTGGTCCTTATCTTTGTTGTGCAGGTAGCAGTTGAAATTGTACTTCCCTCTAGGGTCTTTCAGCGCACTTATTCCTGGTTATGGGAATGCACTTTGCACTTTCTTGTCGCTCTGGATAAGAGCGCCTGCCAAATGTCATTAATGTAATGTAATATTCTCCAGACATTGTGCTTGGAGTTCTGCCCAAAAAGTGAAATTGTTGTCTCATCAGACCAGAGAATCTTTTTCCTCATGACAGCAGGCTGTCATATGCCTTTTACTCAAGAGTGGCTTCTGTCTTCTAGCCACTCTACCATAAAGGCCTGATGTTGGAGTGCAGCTGAAATGGCTGTCCTTCTGGCATGTTCTCCCATCTCTGCAGATGACTTCCTAATCTCTGTGCAGATGACTTCCTAATCTCTGTTAGAGTGACCGTTAGGTTCTTGGTCACCTCCCTGGCCAAGACTTTCTTGCAAGGTACTCAGTTAAGGCCAACTGTAGGAAGAAAGTTCTTCCATTTCACAATTTGGAGTGCCACAGCAAAGGGTCTGAATACTTAATGAGAGATTTACATAAGAATTTGGCAGATGCTGTCTCCTGTCTGCCATTACTAAGATGTGTGTTTGAAAAACTGGGTCCCCTGAATAATTGTGTAGTCGCTAAATTGCATTTTACAAATAAAAAAGACTAAAACAAATCTTTTGAAGATACATTACTCGAACTGCAAAAACGACTTATATTTATTTACTTATCAAAGCAATTTTAAACAATGGATGTTGTGACTTTAACAGGTATCCATGATGCGCCTCATGGACATCCATCTCATGTTGCTGTATCCCATATCTCTGAAGCTCCTGTACTCCCCAGGCCTCATGTACATCATCCTGCCTCTGTAGTGGGGCTGTTCGTACATCAGCCAGTGGCCGTCCATCATGTGGCAGGACTGGCAGTCAGACATGCGGTAACGGTCCATGATGTAGTCACAGTCATCCATCATCTTGTACATCTGACCTCCAAACTGCTCCCTCTCGTAGATCCTCATCCTGAACTGTCCTCTGTGCTGTTGGTTCTTTAAGCACAAACACAATTAAAAATGGACACAGACCCCGTTAAAGACTGAAACTTCAGAAGGTACTTTGGTAAACCAGGCCATCTGGTGTCAGCCTGAAATAGTTTTACAGGAAATCCTTGCTATTCCCGGTGGTGAGAGTTCTAATGCCTAAATCCTTTCAGTATTTTTTCCACAAATTTAAAGATCTAGAACACTCCAGCAATTAACAAATATTGTAAAAAAGTCAGTTTTCAGTCAAATCAACTCGTGGATCAGACTTATTGAAGATATTGTTGTGCTTGCATTGTGTTATACCACAAGCACTTGCTACTTCACATTACTCACCATGGTGATCATGAGGCAGGACCAGAAGCAGTCGCTCATTATATGTCCGACAAGCTGAAAGTATTTTGAGAATTTCCACACCAAGTTGATATTTTTACGAGTAGTAGTTTTTGAGAACGAGAGCTTTGTTTGACACTGACATTACGTTAAATCACTTCAACACATTCTCACCAGATCAATCGATAGACAGACAGACAGACAGCAGTGGATAGATAAATAAATTAGATAGATGAGACAGATAGGTAGAGATACTCAACCGGTGTCAAGTAACGCTAGCTAGCTCCATGTCTAGTGTATAATTTATATATATATATATATATCAGTGGAGGCTGGTGACTTCCAGAATTGAGGAGGCCATTTTTTTCCGCTTGCTCACTTCACTCGCGATGGAATGTTCCCTGTTCTCTTATCTGTCTTTGTGCTGGCCAAAGGCATACTATTTGGAGTGTAAGCTACAGTCAGAAAGTTCTGGCTGATGAAATTCATTGTGCAGAGCTTAGCCTTGTGCCTTCCTGAAGAAATGACATTGCTGTAAGTCTATGAGCCTGCCTGATAATTAAGCTGAGAAATGACATTTGGATGTAATATAAATGCCAAGTGAACATGTGTAAAAGGCAGGAATTTTAATTATGTAGTTAAAAACAATTTTGTTTAGCTTACATTTTTCATTCTTCTACAGCTTCAACATGTAATCACCAATTTAATCAAGTTTAGCATATAAAAAAGTTAAGATAACACTTTCTTTATCATATGTAGTTTTATTCAATATATTTAATATAAAATATGTAAAAATATGGTTCCAGTTGGCTTTATCTAACGTTAACGTTATCCACTAGAGGGCAGCACTCTATTCGTATTTAGAGTGAATTTCCTCACAGAGCAACAATTCGGTAATTTGAGATGGAAGATTATTAAATTGACTTGTAATAAAACGAAATGGACTACATTAAAAATAAAACTGTTCAATAAATCCCAAATGGTGTCTAACATGACCTATTGAATGTCATTCTCACTCCCTAGTATCTGGAATCTGCATGTCTCCAGCCCAAGATCTCAAATTGCGCTAGAATCTCGCCGACTTCCGAGGTAGTTTTAAGCAAAAGTGTTTGGCCAAATGAGCTATAAACTCCAGGGATGATAGCCAGGGGTGTTCTCTAAAAACACAAAACACAAAAGCACAAGTTGATAGGACACTCGTAGCCACTATGGCGAGTGTTTGTTTGACTGAAGTGACTAGTTGATTCCAAATGAACCAGTAGCATGTGATTGGACGAACAAAATGTCAATCTTTCAGCCCTAGACACAATGCATGGTGAGGCCAGGCCTCCGTTGCCCACCCATTTTCAGTGATCTGGCCAATCACATATTGGCATGAAAAAAAATGCATTACATTGACTTCTATGAGAATCTCATTTCCTAGGGGAGGCCTGGCCTCCCTTAATACAAACTGATAGGGAAATCTGGCCTGTTGCTTTACAATTGCAATATTGGGTTTTAGCCATGGGAAAATTTAGATTTATGAACAAAACTTAAATAATATGAATATAAAAAATAAAAAATATGTTTTTTGTTAAAATAAATAAATAAAATAAATATATTTATTGTTTTTTTTTAATCTCTCTCTTCTCTTAATTATTGGGGAGGCCAGGCCTCCTCCACCTCTATGGAGGAGCCTCCACTGATATATATAGAGAGAGAGACTGTTATATTATTATTTTTTTATTGATTATTATATATGATGATATGTATTATTATTGCTATTATTGAACATCTTTCTATCTAGCTATCTATAACTACAAATTATATACAGGACATGGCGCTAGCTAGCTAGCAGATGAAGACCGGCGCAAATTTCATTCTCAAAAAATACTCATCAAAAGATGTAGCTAATTTAAGTAAAATATCCTATTCCTGCAATGTTATACTTACCCCTGAAAAGGGGCGTGTACTTCAAAGTTCTTCAAAGTATCCAGATTCACCAGTCTGGTCTATTGGGATGTCTGATAAAAATAAAAACGACAAAGAATTCATGCACAATACCCAGTTGTGATATTGTGCAATTTTTGTACCAGTCAGATTCAGCTGTGTGGGCTTATGCCATTGTTCATAGTCCTGAAGGTCTCCAAGTCACCACAGTAAAGAACATAAGTCACCAGTCACACTTCTCACACACATCTGTTTCTTTTAGCACCTTTGCTTTCTACTTGTAGTGCTGCTTTTGTTAGTAGTAGTAGCTAGTTTTTGCTTGAGAGCTTACCCTACAAAGTCACAATGGGGTAATATTTACATTTCACAAACAAACTACTTGCAAGACAGCACTGCATTCCCATACAGCAAAAAAGTTTGTCCTTGGTTGAAACTTCTAGCATTAGGCATCTCTTCCCCTTTCTTTTAAAGCGCTGTCTGACTGAAGAAAACAAATAGGGAACTGTCATCATCGGCATACAAACTTTTCTCAATACAGTGAGGGTATGTTTGTAAACCTGGAATGTGTACCTTCATGAAAACTTTACTTCAATGAATTATAATTCCAGAAATGGTTGCAGTGTCATGGCTAAAATGTACTTCAGATAAACAATAAAATGCATTGGCACAGCACAGATTGGACGGCACGTGGCAAAACCCTCCGGCATTATGCAGGGCAATGATAGAGTGAGTGAAATTTAGTGCATTCAATCCTGCTTATTCATCAGGTTGAGGAATTTAAATAACAAAAACCACCACATGGAGTATAATGTATAAAAGGTCCGGGGAACGACTGCTTTTTGGACAGTATCCCATAAACATCCAACATCAAACATCATGGTCAAGGTAATGTACGAACAAACCATTCGCATGTAATGAGGTGACATGACCGATCTGTGTATGTGTAGTTTAACATCGGAAAACAGGGACAGAGTTTAGTATTTGGCTATTGTAGGGGAAGGCTCTGTGGTGCTGATAGGCTGACAGACTCAGACTGTTCTAGTCTGTTAGAGAGGAGAGAAGTATGGTAATTACACTGATTCTGTCTCTCATTGCTGAAAGGCTGAGATGAGCATTTATTTTACCAAGGAAGGAGAACAAAGAAAAGAATGCTGAGAGCAGATCTTCAGTTCAATGGAATAAACATGTTTGACATTTAGAGTACCAGTAGTGTAAAAGTGAGGTTTCATGATGAAACAAAAAGAAAGGGTTGAGCTATTTTCATGTGGTGAGTTATTCGGACTGGTTCATTTCATGGTTCATTGAGAGTCAGTGATTGAAATCATGTTGTTTCTCCAGTCTTCATGTGGTAATGAATCCCCATTGTTCTGTCTTATCACTATGTTGTACCAGATCACCTTCTACGAGGACAGGAACTTTGGCGGTCGCTCCTATGACTGTTCGAGCGACTGTGCTGATTTCAGCCCCTACCTGAGCCGCTGCAACTCCTGCAGGGTGGAGAGCGGCTGCTTCATGGTCTACGACCGTCCCAACTACATGGGGAACCAGTACTTCATGAGGAGGGGAGAGTACCCCGACTACTCCCGTATGGGCATGTTCGAGAACATCCGCTCCTGCAGAATGATCCCCATGGTAAGGTTTTCTTTTTCGAGGTTGTACGGGTTTATTGAAACTCCCAGTACCATACAAGCACAGCATCATGGACTTAGGAACCAGAAGAAGAAGAATAAACAACCTGGTCATTGTAGTGACAGTGACGGCTTCTGTGTGCATTCAGTATGCATTATTTAAAGTTTGCTGTATTCTTTAGAAGGTTCAGTAATATAGAATCCCCAATGCAGGACACTGACTATTTTTGTTTTTCACTGTCAACAGCACAGAGGACAGTTCAGGATGAGGATCTACGAGAGGGAGCAGTTTGGAGGTCAGATGAACGAGATGATGGATGACTGTGACTCCATCATGGACCGTTACCGCATGTCCGACTGCCAGTCCTGCAATGTGATGGACGGCCACTGGCTGATGTACGAGCAGCCCCACTACAGAGGCAGGATGATGTACATGAGGCCTGGGGAGTACAGGAGCTTCAGAGATATGGGATACAGCAACATGAGATGGATGTCCATGAGGCGCATCATGGATTCATGCTAAATTCAAACAACAATAATGAGTAATGTAATAATGAGCAACAATCAATAAAATCATTTCTCATTTTATCACATTTGTCAGACTCCCAATTCATTTCCTATGTGACTCTTTATTAAAGTAATATTTTGGTATAACGAGTTCCTGATAAATATCACGGTGCATTTTGTTCTTATGAATGCTAATCCATAAAAGTGATACAAAACACTGCATAGATATGAATAATGGCTTTTTTCAACCACCCCAAATGCCATTGTACTGTAATGTCACTAGCTCCATCCATGGTTACACACAATATCAGCTATTTTCAGTTTATTAATGTTCATACAGTGCTTATAAAAGCACTATGCAGTGCCCAATAATTACTCTTATGAAGGTCCATTTATATACAGTAAATTCTTACCTATTAAGACTCATCCTGGAAATCCACAGGATCTGCTGGTATAGTATTAGCTTTCACCCAAGAAACCAGGAGTTCACTGAGTGATTGTATGTTTCAATACCTGCTTACTACCATTGAATGGGATAGACGTAGCTCTAATCACCTATTTGCTGAAGCAGAATTATGTTCTCACAGATATACTTTGTTGCAGTTTCAGAATCAAATGTCCACTGGGGCATTTTTCCTAAAAGGAAGCTTAGACTTTAAATTAGTGGAGAAGAGGCACGTTTGCTTGGGAGATGGGGTTGACCATTATGCTGGTTTAGTATAGTGGTTCAATCTAGTGGTTAGCAATATCTATACAATAACATATCTGACTGCTTGGGGTAAATACAACTATATTACATTTTTGATTAAAAACTAATCAAAAAGGAGGGTCGGGTGGGCTTAAGGAAAGACAATATTCATTTCAAATTTTTACATTTTTTACTTTACATTTTTTACATTTTGTTGTTAGATTCACACAGCCACCACATGACACTAAACTACCAAATGCATAAAAATGGGTAGTTCTGCAGGACTACGGCTCATAATGTTCATTCCTTAAATTAATTTAGCATAACGTGTAGATCCCCACACTTAAGGCGAGAGAACCCTGGCCTAGAGGAAATATAGCACTATGTCAATCTGCTCAAGGCCCTCCCACCATTACCCAGGAGTGGCTGTGGCCTCCCTCACCAGCAAGGTCTCTCCATCCACTTGCTGTGAAATGTCATTTTTTAACCTTCTTGGGTAAGTCTCTATAAGCTTTCCACATGTGGATTTGGGCAGTTTATCCCATTTTTTCTGGCAGATCCCCTCAAGCTCCATCAGATTGGATGGGAAGCATCTGTGAACTGCCAGCTTCAGGTCTCTTCACAGATGTCCTATGGGGTTTAAGTCTGGGCTTTGGCTGGGCTACTCAAAGTCAATCAAAGACTTTCAACTCCAGTGTTGTCTTGGCTGTATGCTTCAGGTCATTGCCGTGCTGAAAGGTGAACCGTCACCCCAGTCTGAGGTCACGTGCACTCTGGAGCAAGGACCTCTGTATTTGCCTGCATTCATCCTGCCCTCAATTCTGACCAGTCTCCCTGTCCCTGCCACTGAGAAGCACCCCCATTACATGATGCAGGATCTAAGTGTGAGGATGGGGTTGAGCGGAGAGCCAGTAGCGACTAAAGGGGCAACCCTTTTTAAGCGAGCACGCAAACGTGTTCGCCACTAAACCTCAATATAAGGCGATAACCCCTACTCCCAGAACAGAGGGAGGAACAAAAACTAACCCGAAGGCGAATTAGAATGATAACAGAAATTAAGCCAAAAACGGCTGGGAAAATAAAACAACCCTCCAAAACAGGGCGAAACTCAAAACCAAATATGTGCTTGACACACAGCACTGACGGTAGCAGGCCGGGACCGCCGAAAAGAAAATACAACCTAGCGTAAAAACAGCTAGGCACAAGAAAATAAAACCCTCGAGGCGCAGCTCGGGAAGAAAAATCAAACCAAAATACATACCAGGGGACAACGTCCCCCAACCACTGACTCACACGAGTCCAAAGAAAGAAAAACCAAAACCAAAACCTTTGAGGAAGGTGCCAGCGAACACAATACCAGCGGAACGCCTTCCTTACCTTTTAAGCTTTTTTGTTTGCAACCACCAGCACAGTACCTGACTCAAAAGACTGACAGAGTCTACCTTGTGCTTACCGGCTTGGCGCAAGAGCGAACAGTTGACACACAAGCACTGAAGGATTGTCAGTACTGGGCTTAAATATGCTCCCGGGAGGTAATTCCCCTAACGCCAATGAGGAACAGGGTCAAACAATGATCCTCGGCCCTCTGTTGGTAACAACGGGTATTACCTCCCACATGACACTAAACCCAGGTAAAACTGAAATGATATTCATCCCTGCTATTACCTCTCCCCATCTGGATCCCTCCATTTCCCTAGGGCAGAGGTCACCAACCCTGGTCTTGGAGAGCTACTGGGTCTGCTGGTTTTTGCTGTTACTCTGCACTTAATTAATCAATTAGAGCAGATGATTTCACAGCTAACTCACCTCACCTGGTTACCTGGGTCTTAACAGGGTGCTGTTTCTAAGGTGAAAACAAAAACCAGCAGACCCAGTAGCTCTCTAGGACCAGGGTTGGTGACCTCTGCCCTTGGGGATACCACACTGACGTCATAACCCTGTGCAAGGAACCTCAGCATGATGATGGACAGCAGACTGTCCCTCTCCGAGAACATTGCGGCGGTGACCCGGTCATGTAGGTTCTTCCTATACAACATACGGATAATTCGCCCCTTTCTCACCCCCTACTCGACCCAGCTCCTGGTCCAAGCGATGGTTCTGTCCCGCCTGGACTACTGCAATTCCCTCTTGGCTGGCCTCCCAGCGTCCGCCATCAGTCCCCTCCAACTTATCCAGACCAGCTTGTCTGGTCTTCAGCCTTCCAAAACACTCACATGTCACCCCCCTGCTTACTTCCCTCCACTGGCTGCCTGTCATGGCTCGCATCAAATTCAAAACATTGGTGCTTGCCTTCCAAGCAGTTAAGGGGTCCGCCCCAGCTTACCTCCAAAAAATCATCAAACACTACACCCCTGCCAGACCTCTTCGTTCGGCCTCCACAGGCCGCTTGGCGCCTCCCCCTCTCCAAACTTCCACCTCATGCTCACGACTACTGTCTGTTCTGGCTCTACGGTGGTGGAACGAACTCCCCGTTGAGGTCAGAAAAGTAGAATCTCTTCCCATCTTCAAGCGCAAATTGAAGACACACCTCTTCAAGCAGCACCTCTCCCTTTCCCTCCCTACCTCCCTGTAAACCTTAATTGTTGTCTTTCTTGTGTATCAGGATTTACTTGTGTATCAGGATGTTTGGTTTGGCTAGGTAAGCAGTGTTTGGCTAGGTAAGGGGTTTGTTCATACATTTGCAGGTTGCAGTATTACGTAAAAAAAAGGAAAAGAAAATTATGAGCAAATAGGCCCTGGTCCTTATCTTTGTTGTGCAGGTAGCAGTTGAAATTGTACTTCCCTCTAGGGTCTTTCAGCGCACTTATTCCTGGTTATGGGAATGCACTTTGCACTTTCTTGTTTGTCGCTCTGGATAAGAGCGTCTGCCAAATGTCATTCATGTAATGTAATATTCTCCAGACATAAGTGCTTGGAGTTCTGCCCAAAAAGTGAAATTGTTGTCTCATTAGACCAGAGAATCTTTTTCCTCATGACAGCAGGCTGTCATATGCCTTTTACTCAAGAGTGGCTTCTGTCTTCTAGCCACTCTACCATAAAGGCCTGATGTTGGAGTGCAGCTGAAATGGCTGTCCTTCCGGCATGTTCTCCCATCTCTGCAGTTTACTTCCTAATCTCTGTTAGAGTGACCGTTAGGTTCTTGGTCACCTCCCTGGCCAAGACTTTTTTGCAAGGTACTCAGTTAAGGCCAACTGTAGGAAGAAAGTTCTTCCATTTCACAATTTGGAGTGCCACAGCAAAGGGTCTGAATACTTAATGAGAAATTTACATAAGAATTTGGCAGATGCTGTCTCCTGTCTGCCATTACTAAGATGTGTGTTTGAAAAACTGGGTCCCCTGAATAATTGTGTAGTCGCTAAATTGCATTTTACAAATAAAAAAGACTAAAACAAATCTGTTGAAGATACATTACTCTAATTGCAAAAACAACTTGTTTGAAAAATATTTATTTACTTTTCAAAGCAATTTTAAACAATGGATGTTGTGACTTTAACAGGTATCCATGATGCGCCTCATGGACATCCATCTCATGTTGCTGTATCCCATATCTCTGAAGCTCATGTACTCCCCAGGCCTCATGTACATCATCGTGCCTCTGTAGTGGGGCTGTTCGTACATCAGCCAGTGGCCGTCCATCACATTGCAGGACTGGCAGTCAGACATGCGGTAACGGTCCATGATGGAGTCACAGTCATCCATCATCTCGTACATCTGACCTCCAAACTGCTCTCTCTCGTAGATCCTCATCCTGAACTGTCCTCTGTGCTGTTGGTTCTTTAAGCACAAACACAGTTAAAAATGGACACAGACCCCGGTAAAGACTAAAACTTCAGAAGGTACTTTGGTAAACCAGGCCATCTGGTGTCAGCCTGAAATAGTTTTACAGAAAATCCTTGCTATTCCCGGTGGTGAGAGTTCTAATGCCTAAATCCTTTCAGTATTTTTTCCACAAATTTAAAGATCTAGAACACTCCAGCAATTAACAAATATTGTAAAAAAGTCAGTTTTCAGTCAAATCAACTCGTGGATCAGACTTACTGAAGATATTGTTGTGGTTGCATTGTGTTATACCACAAGCACTTGCTACTTCACATTACTCACCATGGGGATCATGCGGCAGGACCTGAAGCAGTCGCTCATGCCCATGCGGGTATAGTCAGGGTACTCTCCCCTCCTCACAAAGTACTGGTTCCCCATGTAGTTGGGACGGTCGTAGACCATGAAGCAGCCGCTCTCCACCCTGCAGGAGTGAGAGCGGCTCAGGTAGGGGCTGAAATCAGCACAGTCACCGCTGGTCTCATAGGAACGACCTTGGAAGTTCCTGTCAGACCAGACAGGACAAGAAACAGCCATAGCCACGCCCCTTCTCGGGGGTAAGTATAACATTGCGGGAATAGGTTTTTTAAAAATCTAAATTAGCTATATATTTTGACAACAAAATCAGATCAAATTATATGTCCGACAAGCTGAAAGTATTTTGAGCATTTCCACACCAAGTTGATATTTTCACGAGTAGTAGTTTTTGAGAACGAGAGCTTTGTTTGACACTGACATTACGTTAGACAGCACAGCAGTGGATAGATAAATAAATTAGATAGATGAGACAGATAGGTAGAGATACTCAACCGGTGTCAAGTAACGCTAGCTAGCTCCGTGTCTAGTGTATGATTTATATATATATATATATATATATATATATATATATATATATATATATATATATATAGAGAGAGAGAGAGAGAGAGAGAGAGAGAATGAGAGACTGGTATATTCTTATTTTATTATTGATTATTATATATGATGATATGTATTATTATTGCTACTTCAATTAATTATAATTTCAGAAATGGTTGCAGTATCATGACTAAAATGTACTTCAGATAAACAATAAAATATAATTAGAAGCCTGCATTGGCACAGCACAGATTGGACAGCACGTGGCAAAACCCTCCGGCATTATGCAGGGTCATGATAGAGTGAGTGAAATTTAGTGCATTCAATCCTGCTTATTCATCAGGTTGAGGAATTTAAATAACAAAAACCACCACATGGAGTATAATGTATAAAAGGTCCGGGGAACTACTGCTTTTTGGACAGTATCCCATAAACATCCAACATCAAACATCATGGTCAAGGTAATGTACGAACAAACCATTTGCATTTAATGAGGTAACATGACCGATCTGTGTATGTGTAGTTTAACATCGGAAAACAGGGACAGAGTTTAGTGTTTGGCTATTGTAGGGGAAGGCTCTGTGGTGCTGATAGGCTGACAGACTCAGACTGTTCTAGTCTGTTAGAGTGGAGAGAAGTATGGTAATTACACTGATTCTGTCTCTCATTACTGAAAGGCTGAGACAAGCATTTATTTTACCAAGAAAGAAGAACAAAGAAAAGAATGCGGAGAGCGGATCTTCAGTTCAATGGAATAAACATGTTTGACATTTAGAGCACTAGTTTCGCTTGATCTGCACTAAGTCCTTCTGAAAACTGAGTTTTGAAAGTCCAGGACATGAAGAACCAAAAAAAGAGCGAAACTGACTGTGTCCCCACAAGTATTGTTGTACCGGTAGTGTAAAAGTGAGGTTTCATGATGAAACCAAAAAAAGGGTTGAGCTATCATTTGCTTTGAACCATGCATTTTCATGTGGTGAGTTATTCAGATTGGTTCATTTCATGGTTCATTGAGAGTCAGTGATTGAAATCATGTTGTTTCTCCAGTCTTCATGTGGTAATGAATCCCCATTGTTCTGTTTTATCACTATGTTGTACCAGATCACCTTCTACGAGGACAGGAACTTTGGCGGTCGCTCCTATGACTGTTCGAGCGACTGTGCTGATTTCAGCCCCTACCTGAGCCGCTGCAACTCCTGCAGGGTGGAGAGCGGCTGCTTCATGGTCTACGACCGTCCCAACTACATGGGGAACCAGTACTTCATGAGGAGGGGAGAGTACCCCGACTACTCCCGTATGGGCATGTTCGAGAACATCCGCTCCTGCAGAATGATCCCCATGGTAAGGTTTTCTTTTTCGAGGTTGTACAGGTTTATGGAAACTCCCAGTACCATACAAGCACAGTATCATGGACTTGGGAACCAGAAGAAGAAGAATAAACAACCTGGTCATTGTAGTGACAGTGACGGTTTCTGTGTGCATTCAGTATGCATTATTTAAAGTTTGCTGTATTCTTTAGAAGGTTCAGTAATATAGAATCCCCAATGCAGGACACTGACTATTTTTGTTTTTCACTGTCAACAGCACAGAGGACAGTTCAGGATGAGGATCTACGAGAGGGAGCAGTTTGGAGGTCAGATGAACGAGATGATGGATGACTGTGACTCCATCACGGACCGTTACCGCATGTCTGACTGCCAGTCCTGCAATGTGATGGACGGCCACTGGCTGATGTACGAACAGCCCCACTACAGAGGCAGGATGATGTACATGAGGCCTGGGGAGTACAGGAGCTTCAGAGATATGGGATACAGCAACATGAGATGGATGTCCATGAGGCGCATCATGGACTCATGCTAAATTCAAGCAACAATAATGAGTCATGTAATAATGAGCAATCAATAAAATAATTTCTCATTTTATCACATTTGTCAGACTCCCAATTCATTTCCTGTGTGACTCTTTATTAAAGTAATATTTGGGTATAACGAGTTCCTGATAAATATCACGGTGCATTTTGTTCTTATGAATGCTAATCCATAAAAGTGATACAAAACACTGCATAGATATGAATAATGGCTTTTTCGAACCACCCCAAATGCCATTGTACTGTAATGTCACTAGCTCCATCCATGGTTACACGCAATATCAGCTATTTTCAGTTTAGTAATGTTTACACAGTGCTTATAAAAGCACTATGTAGTGCCCAAGAATTACTCTTATGAAGGTCCATTTATATACAGTAAATTCTCACCTATTAAGACTCATCCTGGAAATCCACAGGATCTGCTGGTATAGTATTAGCTTTCACCCAAGAAACCAGGAGTTCACTGAGTAATTGTATGTTTCAATACCTGCTTACTACCATTGAATGGGATAGACGTACCTCTGAGCACCTATTTGTTGAAGCAGAATTATGTTCTCACAGATATACTTTGTTGCAGTTTCAGAATCAAATGTCCACTGGGGCATTTTTCCTAAAAGGAAGCTTAGACTTTAAATTAGTGGAGAAGAGATGGGGTTGACCATTATGCTGGTTTAGTATAGTGGTTCAATCTTGTGGTTAGCAATATATATACAATAACATATCTGACTGCTTGGGGTAAATACAACTATATTACATTTTTGATTAAAAACTAATCAAAAAGGAGGGTCGGGTGGGCTTAAGGAAAAACAATATTCATTTCAAATTTTCACATTTTTTACTTTACATTTTTTACGTTTTGTTGTTAGATTCACACAGCCACCACATGACACTAAACTACCAAATGCATAAAAATGGGTAGTTCTGCAGGACTAAGGCTCATAATGTTCATTCCTTAAATTAATTTAGCATAACCTGTAGATCCCCACAATTAAGGCGAGAGAACCCTGGCCTAGAGGAAATATAGTCAAGCTGCTCAAGGCCCTCCCACCATTACCCAGGAGTGGCTGTGGCCTCCCTCACCAGCAAGGTCTCTCCATCCACTTGCTGTGAAATGTCATTTTTTTAACCTTCTTGGGTAAGTCTCTATAAGCTTTCCACATGTGGATTTGGGCAGTTTATCCCATTTTTTCTGGCAGATCCCCTCAAGCTCCATCAGATTGGATGGGAAGCATCTGTGAACTGCCAGCTTCAGGTCTCTTCACAGATGTTCTATGGGGTTTAAGTCTGGGCTTTGGCTGGGCCACTCAAAGTCAATCAAAGACTTTCAACTCCAGTGTTGTCTTGGCTGT
This sequence comes from Conger conger, assembly GCF_963514075.1. Lineage (NCBI taxonomy): Eukaryota > Metazoa > Chordata > Actinopteri > Anguilliformes > Congridae > Conger > Conger conger. The sequence continues at coordinate 33,517,943 of NC_083776.1, read as the reverse complement.
ATGCTTCAGGTCATTGCTGTGCTGAAAGGTGAACCGTCACCCCCCGTCTGAGGTCACGTGCACTCTGGAGCAAGGACCTCTCTGTATTTGCCTGCATTCATCCTGCCCTCAATTCTGACCAGTCTCCCTGTCCCTTCCACCTCATGCTCACGACTACTGTCTGTTCTGGCTCTACGGTGGTGGAGCGAACTCCCTGTTGAGGTCAGAAAAGTAGAATCTCTTCCCATCTTCAAGCGCAAATTGAAGACACACCTCTTCAAGCAGCACCTCTCCCTTTCCCTCCCTACCTCCCTGTAAACCTTAATTGTTGTCTTTCGTGTGTGTCAGGATTTACTTGTGGATCAGGATGTTTGGTTTGGCTAGGTAAGCAGTGTTTGGCTAGGTAAGGGGTTTGTTCATACATTTGCATGTTGCGGTATTACGATAAAAAAATAAAAAAATAAAAATTATGATCAGATAGGCCCTGGTCCTTATCTTTGTTGTGCAGGTAGCAGTTGAAATTGTACTTCCCTCTAGGGTCTTTCAGCGCACTTATCCCTGGTTATGGGAATGCACTTTGCACTTTCTTGTCGCTCTGGATAAGAGCGCCTGCCAAATGTCATTAATGTAATGTAATATTCTCCAGACATTGTGCTTGGAGTTCTGCCCAAAAAGTGAAATTGTTGTCTCATCAGACCAGAGAATCTTTTTCCTCATGACAGCAGGCTGTCATATGCCTTTTACTCAAGAGTGGCTTCTGTCTTCTAGCCACTCTACCATAAAGGCCTGATGTTGGAGTGCAGCTGAAATGGCTGTCCTTCTGGCATGTTCTCCCATCTCTGCAGATGACTTCCTAATCTCTGTGCAGATGACTTCCTAATCTCTGTTAGAGTGACCGTTAAGTTCTTGGTCACCTCCCTGGCCAAGACTTTCTTGCAAGGTACTCAGTTAAGGCCAACTGTAGGAAGAAAGTTCTTCCATTTCACAATTTGGAGTGCCACAGCAAAGGGTCTGAATACTTAATGAGAGATTTACATAAGAATTTGGCAGATGCTGTCTCCTGTCTGCCATTACTAAGATGTGTGTTTGAAAAACTGGGTCCCCTGAATAATTGTATAGTATTGCATTTTACAAATTAAAAAGATGAAAACCAATCTTTTGAAGATACATTACTTGAACTGCAAAAACAACTTGTTTGAAAAATATTTATTTACTTTTCAAAGCAATTTTAAACAATGGATGTTGTGACTTTAACAGGTATCCATGATGCGCCTCATGGACATCCATCTCATGTTGCTGTATCCCATATCTCTGAAGTTCCTGTACTCCCCAGGCCTCATGTACATCATCCTGCCTCTGTAGTGGGGCTGTTCGTATATCCGCCAGTGGCCGTCCATCACATTGCAGGACTGGCAGTCAGACATGCGGTAACGGTCCATGATGGAGTCAGTCATCCATCATCTCGTTCATCTGACCTCCATATTGCTCCCTCTCGTAGATCCTCATCCTGAACTGTCCTCTGTGCTGTTGGTTCTTTAAGCACAAACACAATTAAAAATGGACACAGACCCCGTTAAAGACTGAAACTTCAGAAGGTACTTTGGTAAACCAGGCCATCTGGTGTCAGCCTGAAATAGTTTTACAGGAAATCCTTGCTATTCCTGGTGGTGAGAGTTCTAATGCCTAAATCCTTTCAGTATTTTTTCCACAAATTTAAAGAACTGGAAAACTCCAGCAATTAACAAATATTGTAAAAAAGTCAGTTTTCAGTCAAATCAACTCGTGGATCAGACTTATTGAAGATATTGTTGTGCTTGCATTGTGTTATACCACAAGCACTTGCTACTTCACATTACTCACCATGGTGATCATGAGGCAGGACCAGAAGCAGTCGCTCATTATATGTCCGACAAGCTGAAAGTATTTTGAGCATTTCCACACCAAGTTGATATTTTTACGAGTAGTAGTTTTTGAGAACGAGAGCTTTGTCTGACACTGACATTACGTTAAATCACTTCAACACATTCTCACCAGATCAATCGATAGACAGACAGACAGACAGCAGTGGATAGATAAATAAATTAGATAGATGAGACAGATAGGTAGAGATACTCAACCGGTGTCAAGTAACGCTAGCTAGCTCCATGTCTAGTATATAATTTATATATATATATATAGAGAGAGAGACTGTTATATTATTATTTTTTTATTGAGATGATATGTATTATTATTGCTATTATTGAACATCTTTCTATCTAGCTATCTATAACTACAAATTATATACAGGACATGGCGCTAGCTAGCTAGCAGATGAAGACCGGCGCAAATGTCATTCTCAAAAACTACTCATCAAAAGATGTAGCTAATTTAAGTAAAATATCCTATTCCTGCAATGTTATACTGACCTCTGAGAAGGGGCGTGTACTTCAAAGTTCTTCAAAGTATCCAGATTCACCGGTCTGGTCTATTGGGATGTCTGATAAAAGTAAAAACGGCAATGAATTGATGCACAATACCCAGTTGTGATATTGTGCCATTTTTGTACCAGTCAGATTCAGCTGTGTGGGTTTATGCCATTGTTCATAGTCCTGAATGTCTCCACAGGAAAGAACATAAGTCACCAGTCACACTTCTCACACACATCTGTTTCTTTGATGCTGCTAAACTTTTGCTTTCTACTTGTAGTGCTGCTTTTGTAAGTAGTAGTAGCTAGTTTTTGCTTGAGAGCTTACCCTACAAAGTCACAATGGGGTAATATTTACATTTCACAAACAAACTACTTGCAAGACAGCACTGCATTCCCATACAGTAAAAAAGTTTGTCCTTGGTTGAAACTTTGAGCATTAGGCATCTTTTCCCCTTCATAAGTGCTTTTATTTCCTTTCTTTTAAAGCTCTGTCTGACTGAAGAAAACAAATAGGGAACTGTCATCATCGGCATAAAGACTTTTCTCAATACAGTGAGGGTATGTTTTTAAACCTGGAATGTGTACCTTCATGAAAACTTTACTTCAGTGAATTATTATTTCAGAAATGGTTGCAGTATCATGACTAAAATGTACTTCAGATAAACAATAAAATATAATTAGAAGCCTGCATTGGCACAGCACAGATTGGACAGCACGTGGCAAAACCCTCCGGCATTATGCAGGGTCATGATAGAGTAAGTGAAATTTAGTGCATTCAATCCTGCTTATTCATCAGGTTGAGGAATTTAAATAACAAAAACCACCACATGGAGTATAATGTATAAAAGGTCCGGGGAACTACTGCTTTTTGGACAGTATCCCATAAACATCCAACATCAAACATCATGGTCAAGGTAATGTACGAACAAACCATTCGCATGTAATGAGGTAACAGGACCGATCTGTGTATGTGTAGTTTAACATCGGAAAACAGGGACAGAGTTTAGTATTTGGCTATTGTAGGGGAAGGCTCTGTGGTGCTGATAGGCTGACAGACTCAGACTGTTCTAGTCTGTTAGAGAGGAGAGAAGTATGGTAATTACACTGATTCTGTCTCTCATTGCTGAAAGGCTGAGATGAGCATTTATTTTACCAAGGAAGGAGAACAAAGAAAAGAATGCTGAGAGCAGATCTTCAGTGCAATGGAATAAACATGTTTGACATTTAGAGTACCGGTAGTGTAAAAGTGAGGTTTCATGATGAAACAAAAAGAAAGGGTTGAGCTATTTTCATGTGGTGAGTTATTTGGACTGGTTCATTTCATGGTTCATTGAGAGTCAGTGATTGAACTCATGTTGTTTCTCCAGTCTTCATGTGGTAATGAATCCCCATTGTTCTGTTTTATCACTATGTTGTACCAGATCACCTTCTACGAGGACAGGAACTTTGGCGGTCGCTCCTATGACTGTTCGAGCGACTGTGCTGATTTCAGCCCCTACCTGAGCCGCTGCAACTCCTGCAGGGTGGAGAGCGGCTGCTTCATGGTCTACGACCGTCCCAACTACATGGGGAACCAGTATTTCATGAGGAGGGGAGAGTACCCCGACTACTCCCGTATGGGCATGTTCGAGAACATCCGCTCCTGCAGAATGATCCCCATGGTAAGGTTTTCTTTTTCGAGGTTGTACGGGTTTATTGAAACTCCCAGTACCATACAAGCACAGCATCATGGACTTAGGAACCAGAAGAAGAAGAATAAACAACCTGGTCATTGTAGTGACAGTGACGGTTTCTGTGTCCACTTTTTTCAACCACCCCAAATGCCATTGTACTGTAATGTCACTAGCTCCATCCATGGTTACGCGCAATATCAGCTATTTTCAGTTTAGTAATGTTTATACAGTGCTTATAAAAGCACTATGTAGTGCCCAAGAATTACTCTTATGAAGGTCCATTTATATACAGTAAATTCTCACCTATTAAGACTCCTGGAAATCCACAGAATCTGCTGGTTTCTGTGTGCATTCAGTATGCATTATTTAAAGTTTGCTATATTCTTTAGAATGTTCAGTAATATAGAATCCCCAATGCAGGACACTCACTATTTTTGTTTTTCACTGACTTTTTTTACAATATTTGTTAATTCCTGGAGTGTTCCAGATCTTTAAATTTGTGGGAAAAAATACTGAAAGGATTTAGGCATTAGAACTCCGGGAATAGCAAGGGTTTTCTGTAAAATTATTTCAGGCTGACACCAGATGGCCTGGTTTACCAAAGTACCTTCTGAAGTTTCAGTCTTTAACGGGGTCTGTGTCCATTTTTAACTGTGTTTGTGCTTAAATTCCTAACCAACAGCACAGAGGACAGTTCAGGATGAGGATCTACGAGAGGGAGCAGTTTGGAGGTCAGATGAACGAGATGATGGATGACTGTGACTCCATCACGGACCGTTACCGCATGTCTGACTGCCAGTCCTGCAATGTGATGGACGGCCACTGGCTGATGTACGAACAGCCCCACTACAGAGGCAGGATGATGTACATGAGGCCTGGGGAGTACAGGAGCTTCAGAGATATGGGATACAGCAACATGAGATGGATGTCCATGAGGCGCATCATGGACTCATGCTAAATTCAAGCAACAATAATGAGTCATGTAATAATGAGCAATCAATAAAATAATTTCTCATTTTATCACATTTGTCAGACTCCCAATTCATTTCCTGTGTGACTCTTTATTAAAGTAATATTTGGGTATAACGAGTTCCTGATAAATATCACGGTGCATTTTGTTCTTATGAATGCTAATCCATAAAAGTGATACAAAACACTGCATAGATATGAATAATGGCTTTTTCGAACCACCCCAAATGCCATTGTACTGTAATGTCACTAGCTCCATCCATGGTTACACACAATATCAGCTATTTTCAGTTTAGTAATGTTTACACAGTGCTTATAAAAGCACTATGTAGTGCCCAAGAATTACTCTTATGAAGGTCCATTTATATACAGTAAATTCTCACCTATTAAGACTCATCCTGGAAATCCACAGGATCTGCTGGTATAGTATTAGCTTTCACCCAAGAAACCAGGAGTTCACTGAGTAATTGTATGTTTCAATACCTGCTTACTACCATTGAATGGGATAGACGTACCTCTGAGCACCTATTTGTTGAAGCAGAATTATGTTCTCACAGATATACTTTGTTGCAGTTTCAGAATCAAATGTCCACTGGGGCATTTTTCCTAAAAGGAAGCTTAGACTTTAAATTAGTGGAGAAGAGATGGGGTTGACCATTATGCTGGTTTAGTATAGTGGTTCAATCTAGTGGTTAGCAATATATATACAATAACATATCTGACTGCTTGGGGTAAATACAACTATATTACATTTTTGATTAAAAACTAATCAAAAAGGAGGGTCGGGTGGGCTTAAGGAAAAACAATATTCATTTCAAATTTTCACATTTTTTCTGGCAGATCCCCTCAAGCTCCATCAGATTGGATGGGAAGCATCTGTGAACTGCCAGCTTCAGGTCTCTTCACAGATGTTCTATGGGGTTAAAGTCTGGGCTTTGGCTGGGCCACTCAAAGTCAATCAAAGACTTTCAACTCCAGTGTTGTCTTGGCTGTATGCTTCAGGTCATTGCTGTGCTGAAAGGTGAACCGTCACCCCCCGTCTGAGGTCACGTGCACTCTGGAGCAAGGACCTCTCTGTATTTGCCTGCATTCATCCTGCCCTCAATTCTGACCAGTCTCCCTGTCCCTTCCACCTCATGCTCACGACTACTGTCTGTTCTGGCTCTACGGTGGTGGAGCGAACTCCCTGTTGAGGTCAGAAAAGTAGAATCTCTTCCCATCTTCAAGCGCAAATTGAAGACACACCTCTTCAAGCAGCACCTCTCCCTTTCCCTCCCTACCTCCCTGTAAACCTTAATTGTTGTCTTTCGTGTGTGTCAGGATTTACTTGTGTGTCAGGATGTTTGGTTTGGCTAGGTAAGCAGTGTTTGGCTAGGTAAGGGGTTTGTTCATACATTTGCATGTTGCGGTATTACGATAAAAAAATAAAAAAATAAAAATTATGATCAGATAGGCCCTGGTCCTTATCTTTGTTGTGCAGGTAGCAGTTGAAATTGTACTTCCCTCTAGGGTCTTTCAGCGCACTTATTCCTGGTTATGGGAATGCACTTTGCACTTTCTTGTCGCTCTGGATAAGAGCGCCTGCCAAATGTCATTAATGTAATGTAATATTCTCCAGACATTGTGCTTGGAGTTCTGCCCAAAAAGTGAAATTGTTGTCTCATCAGACCAGAGAATCTTTTTCCTCATGACAGCAGGCTGTCATATGCCTTTTACTCAAGAGTGGCTTCTGTCTTCTAGCCACTCTACCATAAAGGCCTGATGTTGGAGTGCAGCTGAAATGGCTGTCCTTCTGGCATGTTCTCCCATCTCTGCAGATGACTTCCTAATCCTTAGAGTGACCATTGGGTTCTTTGTCACCATCCTGGCCAAGACTTTCTTGCAAGGTACTCAGTTAAGGCCAACTCTAGGAAGAAAGTTCTTCCATTTCACAATTTGGAGTGCCACAGCAAAGGGTCTGAATACTTAATGAGAGATTTACATAAGAATTTGGCAGATGCTGTCTCCTGTCTGCCATTACTTAGATGTGTGTTTGAAAAACTGGGTCCCCTGAATAATTGTATAGTATTGCATTTTACAAATTAAAAAGATGAAAACCAATCTTTTGAAGATACATTACTTGAACTGCAAAAACAACTTGTTTGAAAAATATTTATTTACTTTTCAAAGCAATTTTAAACAATGGATGTTGTGACTTTAACAGGTATCCATGATGCGCCTCATGGACATCCATCTCATGTTGCTGTATCCCATATCTCTGAAGCTCCTGTACTCCCCAGGCCTCATGTACATCATCCTGCCTCTGTAGTGGGGCTGTTCATACATCAGCCAGTGGCCGTCCATCATGTGGCAGGACTGGCAGTCAGACATGCGGTAACGGTCCGTGATGGAGTCACAGTCATCCATCATCTCGTACATCTGACCTCCAAACTGCTCCCTCTCGTAGATCCTCATCCTGAACTGTCCTCTGTGCTGTTAGTTAGGAATTTAAGCACAAACACAGTTAAAAATGGACACAGACCCCGTTAAAGACTGAAACTTCAGAAGGTACTTTGGTAAACCAGGCCATCTGGTGTCAGCCTGAAATAATTTTACAGAAAACCCTTGCTATTCCCGGAGTTCTAATGCCTAAATCCTTTCAGTATTTTTTCCCACAAATTTAAAGATCTGGAACACTCCAGCAATGAACAAATATTGTAAAAAAGTCAGTTTTCAGTCAAATCAACTCGTGGATCAGACTTATTGAAGATATTGTTGTGGTTGCAATGTGTTATACCACAAGCACTTGCTACTTCACATTACTCACCATGGGGATCATGCGGCAGGACCTGAAGCAGTCGCTCATGCCCATGCGGGTATAGTCAGGGTACTCTCCCCTCCTCACAAAGTACTGGTTCCCCATGTAGTTGGGACGGTCGTAGACCATGAAGCAGCCGCTCTCCAGCCTGCAGGAGTTGCAGTGGCTCAGGTAGGGGCTGAAATCAGCACAGTCACCGCTGGTCTCTTGGGAACGACCTTGGAAGTTCCAATCAGACCAGACAAGATCAGAAACAGCCTTAGCCACGCCCCTTCTCGGGGGTAAGTACAACATTGCAGGAATAGGTTTTTTAAAATCTAAATTAGCTACATATTTTGGATAGATAAATAAATTAGATAGATGAGCCAGATAGGTAGAGATACTCAACCAGTGTCAAGTAACGCTAGCTAGCTCCATGTCTAGTATATAATTTATATATATATATATATAGAGAGAGAGAGAGAGAGAGAGAGAGAAAGAGAGACTGTTATATTATTATTTTATTATTGATTATTATATATGATGATATGTATTATTATTGCTATTATTGAACATCTTTCTATCTAGCTATCTATAGCTACAAATTATATACAGGACATGGCGCTAGCTAGCTAGCTGACGTTACTTGACACTGGTGCTGAGTATCTATTTATTAATCCATTTATCCACTACTGTCTGTCTGTCTATCGATCAATCCAGCGAGAATGTGTTGAAGTGATTTAATGTAACGTCAGTGTACCATTGGACATACTGCAGGTGCAGATGAAGACCGGCGCAAATGTCAAATAAAGCTCTCATTCTCAAGAACTACTCATCAAAAGATGTAGCTAATTTAAGTAAAATATCCTATTCCTGCAATGTTATACTGACCTCTGAGAAGGGGCGTGTACTTCAAAGTTCTTCAAAGTATCCAGATTCACCGGTCTGGTCTATTGGGATGTCTGATAAAAATAAAAACGACAATGAATTGATGCACAATACCCAGTTGTGATATTGTGCAATTTTTGTTCCAGTCAGATTCAGCTGTGTGGGCTTATGCCATTGTTCATAGTCCTGAATGTCTCCAAGTCACCACAGTAAAGAACATAAGTCACCGGTCACACCTCTCACACACATCTGTTTCTTTGATGCTGCTAAACCTTTGCTTTCTACTTGTAGTGCTGCTTTTGTAAGTAGTAGTAGCTAGTTTTTGCTTGAGAGCTTACCCTACAAAGTCACAATGGGGTAATATTTACATTTCACAAACAAACTACTTGCAAGACAGCACTGCATTCCATCCATCCATCCATCCATTATCTGAACCCGCTTATCCTGATCAGGGTCGCAGGGGGGCTGAAGCCTATCCCAGCATACATTGGGCGAAAGGCAGGAATACACCCTGGACAGGTCGCCAGTCTATCTCAGGGCACACACACCATTCACTCACACACTCATACCTACGGGCAATTTAGACTCTCCAATCAGCCTAACGTGCATGTCTTTGGACTGTGGGAGGAAACCGGAGTACCCGGAGGAAACCCACGCAGACACGGGGAGAACATGCAAACTCCGCACAGAGAGGCCCCGGCCGACGGGGATTCGAACCCAGGACCTCCTTGCTGTGAGGCGGCAGTGCTACCCACTGCACCATCCGTGCCGCCTGCACTGCATTCCCATACAGTAAAAAAGTTTGTCCTTGGTTGAAACTTTGAGCATTAGGCATCTTTTCCCCTTCATAAGTGCTTTTATTTCCTTTCTTTTAAAGCTCTGTCTGACTGAAGAAAACAAATAGGGAACTGTCATCATCGGCATAAAGACTTTTCTCAATACAGTGAGGGTATGTTTTTAAACCTGGAATGTGTACCTTCATGAAAACTTTACTTCAGTGAATTATTATTTCAGAAATGGTTGCAGTATCATGACTAAAATGTACTTCAGATAAACAATAAAATATAATTAGAAGCCTGCATTGGCACAGCACAGATTGGACAGCACGTGGCAAAACCCTCCGGCATTATGCAGGGTCATGATAGAGTAAGTGAAATTTAGTGCATTCAATCCTGCTTATTCATCAGGTTGAGGAATTTAAATAACAAAAACCACCACATGGAGTATAATGTATAAAAGGTCCGGGGAACTACTGCTTTTTGGACAGTATCCCATAAACATCCAACATCAAACATCATGGTCAAGGTAATGTACGAACAAACCATTCGCATGTAATGAGGTAACATGACCGATCTGTGTATGTGTAGTTTAACATCGGAAAACAGGGTTTAGTATTTGGCTATTTTAGGGGAAGGCTCTGTGGTGCTGATAGGCTGACAGACTCAGACTGTTCTAGTCTGTTAGAGAGGAGAGAAGTATGGTAATTACACTGATTCTGTCTCTCATTGCTGAAAGGCTGAGATGAGCATTTATTTTACTAGGAAGGAGGAGAACAAAGAAAAGAATGCTGAGAGCAGATCTTCAGTGCAATGGAATAAACATGTTTGACATTTAGAGTACCGGTAGTGTAAAAGTGAGGTTTCATGATGAAACAAAAAGAAAGGGTGGAGCTATTTTCATGTGGTGAGTTATTCGAACTGGTTCATTTCATGGTTCATTGAGAGTCAGTGATTGAAATCATGTTGTTTCTCCAGTCTTCATGTGGTAATGAATCCCCATTGTTCTGTTTTATCACTATGTTGTACCAGATCACCTTCTACGAGGACAGGAACTTTGGCGGTCGCTCCTATGACTGTTCGAGCGACTGTGCTGATTTCAGCCCCTACCTGAGCCGCTGCAACTCCTGCAGGGTGGAGAGCGGCTGCTTCATGGTCTACGACCGTCCCAACTACATGGGGAACCAGTATTTCATGAGGAGGGGAGAGTACCCCGACTACTCCCGTATGGGCATGTTCGAGAACATCCGCTCCTGCAGAATGATCCCCATGGTAAGGTTTTCTTTTTCGAGGTTGTACGGGTTTATTGAAACTCCCAGTACCATACAAGCACAGCATCATGGACTTAGGAACCAGAAGAAGAAGAATAAACAACCTGGTCATTGTAGTGACAGTGACGGTTTCTGTGTCCACTTTTTTCAACCACCCCAAATGCCATTGTACTGTAATGTCACTAGCTCCATCCATGGTTACGCGCAATATCAGCTATTTTCAGTTTAGTAATGTTTATACAGTGCTTATAAAAGCACTATGTAGTGCCCAAGAATTACTCTTATGAAGGTCCATTTATATACAGTAAATTCTCACCTATTAAGACTCCTGGAAATCCACAGAATCTGCTGGTTTCTGTGTGCATTCAGTATGCATTATTTAAAGTTTGCTATATTCTTTAGAATGTTCAGTAATATAGAATCCCCAATGCAGGACACTCACTATTTTTGTTTTTCACTGACTTTTTTTACAATATTTGTTAATTCCTGGAGTGTTCCAGATCTTTAAATTTGTGGGAAAAAATACTGAAAGGATGATTTAGGCATTAGAACTCCGGGAATAGCAAGGGTTTTCTGTAAAATTATTTCAGGCTGACACCAGATGGCCTGGTTTACCAAAGTACCTTCTGAAGTTTCAGTCTTTAACGGGGTCTGTGTCCATTTTTAACTGTGTTTGTGCTTAAATTCCTAACCAACAGCACAGAGGACAGTTCAGGATGAGGATCTACGAGAGGGAGCAGTTTGGAGGTCAGATGAACGAGATGATGGATGACTGTGACTCCATCACGGACCGTTACCGCATGTCTGACTGCCAGTCCTGCAATGTGATGGACGGCCACTGGCTGATGTACGAACAGCCCCACTACAGAGGCAGGATGATGTACATGAGGCCTGGGGAGTACAGGAGCTTCAGAGATATGGGATACAGCAACATGAGATGGATGTCCATGAGGCGCATCATGGACTCATGCTAAATTCAAGCAACAATAATGAGTCATGTAATAATGAGCAATCAATAAAATAATTTCTCATTTTATCACATTTGTCAGACTCCCAATTCATTTCCTGTGTGACTCTTTATTAAAGTAATATTTGGGTATAACGAGTTCCTGATAAATATCACGGTGCATTTTGTTCTTATGAATGCTAATCCATAAAAGTGATACAAAACACTGCATAGATATGAATAATGGCTTTTTCGAACCACCCCAAATGCCATTGTACTGTAATGTCACTAGCTCCATCCATGGTTACACGCAATATCAGCTATTTTCAGTTTAGTAATGTTTACACAGTGCTTATAAAAGCACTATGTAGTGCCCAAGAATTACTCTTATGAAGGTCCATTTATATACAGTAAATTCTCACCTATTAAGACTCATCCTGGAAATCCACAGGATCTGCTGGTATAGTATAGTATTAGCTTTCACCCAAGAAACCAGGAGTTCACTGAGTAATTGTATGTTTCAATACCTGCTTACTACCATTGAATGGGATAGACGTACCTCTGAGCACCTATTTGTTGAAGCAGAATTATGTTCTCACAGATATACTTTGTTGCAGTTTCAGAATCAAATGTCCACTGGGGCATTTTTCCTAAAAGGAAGCTTAGACTTTAAATTAGTGGAGAAGAGGCACGTTTGCTTGGGAGATGGGGTTGACCATTATGCTGGTTTAGTATAGTGGTTCAATCTAGTGGTTAGCAATATATATACAATAACATATCTGACTGCTTGGGGTAAATACAACTATATTACATTTTTGATTAAAAACTAATCAAAAAGGAGGGTCGGGTGGGCTTAAGGAAAAACAATATTCATTTCAAATTTTCACATTTTTTACTTTACATTTTTTACGTTTTGTTGTTAGATTCACACAGCCACCACATGACACTAAACTACCAAATGCATAAAAATGGGTAGTTCTGCAGGACTAAGGCTCATAATGTTCATTCCTTAAATTAATTTAGCATAACCTGTAGATCCCCACAATTAAGGTGAGAGAACCCTGGCCTAGAGGAAATATAGTCAAGCTGCTCAAGGCCCTCCCACCATTACCCAGGAGTGGCTGTGGCCTCCCTCACCAGCAAGGTCTCTCCATCCACTTGCTGTGAAATGTCATTTTTTAATCTTCTTGGGTAAGTCTCTATAAGCTTTCCACATGTGGATTTGGGCAGTTTATCCCATTTTTTCTGCCAGATCCCCTCAAGCTCCATCAGATTGGGTGGGAAGCATCTGTGAACTGCCAGCTTCAGGTCTCTTCACAGATGTTCTATGGGGTTTAAGTCTGGGCTTTGGCAGGGCCACTCAAAGTCAATCAAAGACTTTCAACTCCAGTGTTGTCTTGGCTGTATGCTTCAGGTCATTGCCATGCTGAAAGGTGAACCGTCACCCCAGTCTGAGGTTACGTGCACTCTGGAGCAAGGACCTCTCTGTATTTGCCTGCATTCATCCTGCCCTCAATTCTGACCAGTCTCCCTGTCCCTGCCACTGATAAGCACCTCATTACATGATGCAGGATCTAAAGCTCAACCCAGGTAAAACTGAAATGATATTCATCCCTGCTATTACCTCTCCCCATCTGGATCCCTCCATTTCCCTAGGGGATACCACACTGACGCCATAACCCTGTGCAAGGAACCTCAGCGTGGTGATGGACAGCAGACTGTCCCTCTCCGAGAACATTGCGGCGGTGACCCGGTCATGCAGGTTCTTCCTATACAACTGTTGGGGTCCTCGCACGGGCCTCCAGATTATATAGGGTCCTCTCACGGGGCTCCAAATTATGTGGGGTCATCACACAGGCCGCCAAATAACGTAGGGCTTTTACTCTCTACGAAACCAGGGCACCATGTTAATGTTATGTAGCAGTATAACTGCAAAAAGTAATCAGTCTCATAAAATTACTGTTATCAGAAATATCTAACCACAAATTTAGTATTTTAATTAATAATTAAAATAACCAATATTAATGATTAAACATACCGATAACCTGAAGGTTGGAAGTTCTTCGAAAGACTGCTTTAATTCGGCTCTCATGTCTATGCGATTCCAAAACGGACACCGGGGTTTAATAAAATATATTTATTAAACAAACATACAAACACATAACAGATAAACTAACGGAGATTTAGTTGGGTAAATTAGTTGGTTATGTTAGGGCGTGTATGTGTGTGTGTGGGCGTGTGCGAGCGCGCGTGTCGCTTGAACAAAGGAAAGGTGGGAGTAGTTAGCTGGAGTTCTGGGTGTGGTAATGAGTTAGAGTTAGCTGTGAGAAGGGACTACTTGCGTAGTTTTACTCTATAAATGCGCAAAAGGCAGCGAATCAATTCACGTACATATATATGTAGCTAACCAAACACATTACAATGGTAGGATGGTAAATATTGAAACACAGATTCACAAAAACAGTTAAGACTAAACTAAACACTGGCTATGCCTGAATGTTTGTTCTCTTACTGAGTCCATACGCATTGGATCCAAAAGACGTGCTGTCCTTATAGGAGCCGCGATGGTGCTGTGAATGTGTGTCCTGGAGAGATGCGCAGGCTGGGGCGTCTTAGCCGCGCGTTGTCGTCTGGTCCACTCGGTTGCTGGAAGGATGTTTGTTGCAGTTGTTCTTTGGTGAACTTTGCAGGGGTAAACTGATGTAGCGTTCCGCGTACACCAGTTTCCACTCGCTATAGGCCACGAAGTTACCGCGAGGTAACTGGGTGTGTCCGTAGGCCTGGTAGTTAGACGTCATTCGTGGTGGACATCGCGGAATTTTCCTGTGGGAATGTGGAAGTTGTAGTCCCTCCACAACATACGGAGAATCCGCCCCTTTCTCGCCCCCTACTCGACCCAGCTCCTGGTCCAAGCGATGGTTCTGTCCCGCCTGGACTACTGCAACTACTCAGCTTACCTCCAAAAAATCATCAGACACTACACCCCTGCCAGACCTCTTCGTTCGGCCTCCACAGGCCGCTTGGCGCCGCCTCCTCTCCGAACTTCCACCTCATGCTCACGACTACTGTCTGTTCTGGCTCTACGGTGGTGGAACGAACTCCCCGTTGAGGTCAGAACAGCAGAATCTCTTCTCATCTTCAAGCGCAAATTGAAGACACACCTCTTCAAGCAGCACCTCTCCCTTTCCCTCCCTACCTCCCTGTAAACCTTAATTGTTGTCTTTCTTGTGTATCAGGATGTACTTGTGTATCAGGATGTTTGGTTTGGCTAGGTAAGCAGTGTTTGGCTAGGTAAGGGGTTTGTTCATACATTTGCATGTTGCGGTATTACGATAAAAAAAAGAAAAGAAAATTATGATCGAATAGGCCCTGGTCCTTATCTTTGTTGTGCAGGTAGCAGTTGAAATTGTACTTCCCTCTAGGGTCTTTCAGCGCACTTATCCCTGGTTATGGGTATGCACTTTGCACTTTGTTGTATGTCGCTCTGGATAAGAGCGTCTGCCAAATGTCATTAATGTAATCTCTGTTTGAGTGACCGTTGGGTTCTTCGTCACCTCCCTGGCCAAGACTTTCTTGCAAGGTACTCAGTTAAGGCCAACTCTAGGAAGAAAGTTCTTCCATTTCACAATTTGGAGTGCCACAGCAAAGGGTCTGAATACTTAATGAGAGATTTACATAAGAATTTGGCAGATGCTGTCTCCTGTCTGCCATTACTAAAATTGTGTGTTTGAAAAACTGGGTCCCCTGAATAATTGTGTAGTCGCTAAATTGCATTTTACAAATAAAAAAGACTAAAACAAATCTTTTGAAGATACATTACTCGAACTGCAAAAACAAATTGTTTGAAAAATATTTATTTACTTTTCAAAGCAATTTTAAACAATGGATGTTGTGACTTTAACAGGTATCCATGATGCGCCTCATGGACATCCATCTCATGTTGCTGTATCCCATATCTCTGAAGCTCCTGTACTCCCCAGGCCTCATGTACATCATCCTGCCTCTGTAGTGGGGCTGTTCGTACATCAGCCAGTGGCCGTCCATCACATTGCAGGACTGGCAGTCAGACATGCGGTAACGGTCCCTGATGGAGTCACAGTCATCCATCATCTCGTTCATCTGACCTCCAAACTGCTCCCTCTCGTAGATCCTCATCCTGAACTGTCCTCTGTGCTGTTGGTTAGGAATTTAAGCACAAACACAGTTAAAAATGGAAACAGACCCGGTTAAAGACTGAAACTTCAGAAGGTACTTTGGTAAACCAGGCCATCTGGTGTCAGCCTGAAATAATTTTACAGAAAACCCTTGCTATTCCCGGTGGTGAGAGTTCTAATGCCTAAATCCTTTCAGTATTTTTTCCACAAATTTAAAGATCTGGAACACTTCAGCAATGAACAAATATTGTAAAAAAGTCCGTTTTCAGTCTAATCAACTCATGGATCAGACTTATTGAAGATATTGTTGCATTGTGTTATACCACAAGCACTTGCTACTTCACATTACTCACCATGGGGATCATGCGGCAGGACTTGAAGCAGTCGCTCATGCCCATGCGGGTATAGTCAGGGTACTCTCCCCTCCTCACAAAGTACTGGTTCCCCATGTAGCTGGGACGGTCGTAGACCATGAAGCAGCCGCTCTCCACCCTGCAGGAGTGACAGCGGCTCAGGTAGGGGCTGAAATCAGCACAGTCACCGCTGGTCTCATAGGAACGACCTTGGAAGTTCCTGTCCTCGTAGAAGGTGATCTGGAAAAAAACAGTATTCATTCTAAAGTGAGATTCAACAATCCGCAACTTTAAAATCAAGCAGAAATTAATTTCAAATAATAGCACATATATAGTTGTTGTTTTTTATTCCTTACAACTGAGAGTCAATATGTCATACATATTCCACAATCATTGCTGGTATATTGTCATTTCCATTACTGAAGCCTGCAGTATTGCAGAGGCTCCACTTACCTTGCCCATGGTCATAGTGATTTCACCTCAGCTGAACTGTGGCTACTATCAAACCACTGTCTCTTTTATACCTGAACTAATACCAAAAAAATCTGTCATCACATTGTATTAAAGCCCTTAGTCATCAGCCTATCGGCATACTGTTAGTCAAAGCAGAGTTTTATCATGTGGTGATGTGGTGTATACGTTTTGAATGGTACCAACACTCTGCTGTACAGAGCAGAAAACATTCATTGGCAATTAATTTTATCTGGCTTCTGCAAGGCACAGTTTTATGTTGTCACCTGATAATGTACAATATTTACTTGATAAAAGGCAACAAAGGAGTTATGTAGGGCTTCCTATTAACATATTTCAGTACCAAACTAATGTAATACATGGCATGCTTCTTGTACGGGGTTGCCTATCCTTTCCAACAAGGTATACTGTGTCATATTCAGGTGACGGACAGTTTTGGAATATCAATGCATTCACATAATGAATATACGTGCAATTACAGGATTTGGACTTTTTATATAGATATAAACCTGTAATTGTACTGGCTAACAGGGCTAATTTTGTAATGATTAAATGTGATGCAAATTTGTTAGAAAGCGTTAGGATCAAGCAAAAAATGAGTCTCATAAAGACCTAATAAAGTGCTCACTGAGTGTATAGTGCAATGAAACCTGAAAAGGACTGCCGATTTCTTGGTTTCTGTGCTTGTATTTCAGAGATAAAGGCTTGGAAGCTTTCTAACTTTAACTTTAACTTTAATACCTAGGGAGAAAATGTGTGCTTTAACACAAGATTATGGTTGTTTTGTTGAACGGAATATTGCAGTGAAAAACCTTGGTGTTACTATTGATACACTATACCCAGACCTAACTTTTGATATGCACGTAAAAAAAACAAATCCAAAGTGACTTTCTTTCGGTTACAGAACATGGCTAAAATTAGGCACTTCTTATCAGTAGGGGATGCAGATAAACTGATCCATGCTTTTGTTACATCTAGGTTAGAATACGATCATGCCCTGCTATCTGGGTGCCCTTATTCCTCCCTACAGAATCTCCAGCTCATGCAAAATGCAGCCACTCGCATCTCGACTTGGACTAAGCAGTATGAGCATATTACTCCAGTACTAGCATCACTGCACTGACTACCAGTCAAGTATAGCACATATTTAAGGTCTTGCTCTGTTCCTCCCCTGGTTCAGGCCCACGCTTCCACACATCCTGGAGCCACAGATTCATCCCCCCAACCCTCTGAACTGCATATCTTACATCCCTCCATGTGGACGTTCTACTTTACCCGCTAGTTTAATACCTCAACTGTTACCATCTCAACAACAGGCTAGGCTACTTGGGCGGGCATTAACAGGGCATGTGTGCTCAGTTAACTTACCCTGTATAAATAAAGCTTAATAAATAACATTGGTTAGCAGAGAATGTGCATCCCTCTATAGCTGGGTTGCTCCCCAGATTTATTTCCATTGGGGAGTTTTTTCTTGCCAGTTTGAAATTTTTATTTCTTACCTCATGTGCTATCTGGGGGCTTAGGTCTGGTATTTCCCCATTTTTCCCTTCTGTTACTCTGTAAAGTGTCTTTGGGACAGTCTTCTGTGAAAAGCACTATACAAATAAAACTGAATTGAACTGAATTGAAAAATCATGTTTATTCACTGAGTACACATCATGAAAAAAGTTCTACTCTGTCAACCGCCACGTTAGCTTTTGGCACAACCTGCAATAAAGGCTGTGCTTGAAGATCATTTGGATGTTGTTCCTTGTGCCATGAATATGAGTGTGGAAATCTCATGTGTCCACAGTTTTGAATAGCCTTCATTGAAATGTGCACAATACAAAAATAAAAAGTGTTTTGTTTCTCATGTAATCAAATTGAGGAGAACTGCCTATACCTGATGGTGTCGAGTATTTATGACTTCATCTGTGTATTGTTAATCAAAGGAAATTACTTAAAACAAGTCAAGACCAATAATTAGTTGAAGGAGTATTTTTCCTACCTCCTCAATTTTCAGCTCAGCAGCCATCACTGATAATGCATAGTACACAAATGTTTTTTAATTCCCAAAGGTGACCACAAGATTTTCATTCATTCATTCTTTTTTCATTCATTGGAAAATCATGGAAATTCCATATTACTGGAATAAGAAAGAACTTGTGATTTTCACTAAATGGGAATGAGCCATGCTTTCCACTGGGGAAGAAACTGGAAATACAATTACTCAATGAGTCACTCAGAACAATGCAAATATTCCTTCCAATAAATTATTTAAATAAAAATGATGGGCAATCCCCATTGCTTATGTGTTCATACTTTATCTCTGTAGACGGAAGCATGGCCGCCAGGGATTTTGAACCCCATGAATAGACAGATTCTAACCCCAACAGCTCAAGTGTAAATAGCGAGTGCTAGCGTTTCCTCCTGTAGTAGGAGCAGTTTTAGAGCATGTGAGAGAGGTACTCTGAAGAGATGTGTCTTCATACCACAGCAGAAAATGGGCATTGACGGAGCAGTCTGTGGGAAGCTTGTTCCACCACTGGGGGGCTAGGGTGTTTCTTTGAACAGAAAACACTACTGCATAACAACGCAGGACCGACAATCAGGTGTGCCAGAAGAGATTGAACCCCCACCGCACCACCTTACGACACCCACTGCAACCTGCAGGAAAACCAACACCAGCCGATGCAAGCGATGTCAGCATCTCAGGGCTACTGGCAGATTCCCTTATTCCAGAGTCCAAGGAAAAATCGATTTGGTTTACACCAATTTGTCTCTTTTGTTTATTTTTCCATTTGTGGGCAGATGCTCTCTCTCTCCAGCTTCTGTTGCAACCGTCATTTTTGGAACCCTCTGTGTCCTGCTTTCCTGTCCTACCAGCAGTGCTTCACGATGTGCGACAAAAAGCATAATTTATCAAAACCGTTACAATGCCAATGTAGACTCGAAAACTTACCGTTCCTCTTGTGTATACATCTTCCAAATTATAAGCCATGCCCACTTCCATATTTATGTGAATACAGACAGATATAGTTTCTGTCAAATATACAGGCCACGAATAGTTACAGTGTGACTGTGACCATGGACTGTATATCTGTGCGATTATCGCATGGCCCTATTTTCCTGTGATTATGCAGTACATGCTCTCTGCTCCAACTCTCACTAGCTACTTGTACTATTCTGTAATTATCATAATTGATTATGCTTAGTAGGATAACGCACATTCATGTTCTGCTAAAGAAGTTGAAGGTGGTTCTTTTCCATTTTATTGATTGAATTATGTGAAATGTTGATGTTTTGCAGAAATAGTAATAATAATAATAATAATAATATAGCAAATGAACCAACAATATTCCTTTCAGTATGGTCAATTGAAGCATTAGAAGGTAGGCACTCTAGGAACTTTACTACGTGGACACTTCCTTACACCATGCCATCCCTGAAAGATCAATCACTGAAGAGGGATGTAGCTGGTTGGGGAAACCACTCTCAGGTCAAGAGCAAATTTTAAAGTCGGTAAAAGAGTGCATGGTTATTACATTTACTTAAACACTATATAATATAATTGAAGGTCCTGGACTGTCCACCACTCATACAAACACAAGACAGATCATTGCCTTGTGTGTGTCTGAATGACTTTCATTAAAGAGGGAGAATATTCTGTTCTTCCGCAGCATGAGGGGGAACAATATAGAAATAAGCCCTTACCTTGAAACGCATTCACAACCAAATAATAACCCTTTAGAGTCTGCGTTAAACAGCAGGCCGCACACACCCTGAATGGGCAGATGAGTCAGGGGATTCACACAATGGGCACACAGGCACTTCAGAGGCATGGTGGGTATAAATATGGCAGCGGGCCTGTGTGAGGGACAGCCACCAGTGCAGCTTTGACAGCAGACCAGCTACCATCATGGGCAGAGTAAGATTCATATGGGGTGCAGGGACTGCATAGGCACTGACAAAACGGAAAAAGAAAGCATCAAATACACCATGTTATTTGAATAGCTGCTACTTGCTATTCCATCTTGTGTTGATTCCTCTGACTTTGTAAACCCATCCAACACCGCGCATTGCATTCATACCATGTGCAGCCTTGCTCTACACAGATTTGTTAGCATCTAAAATGTATGCTAGACAACATTTATGTTATAAAAAAACAGAGGTTTTTCAAATAATAACAGTACTCAATCCTACAACTGGCTTATTTAATTTAAATTGAAATCAAAGGAATCAGGTCATTTGTATTTGTATAATCTTTCTTACAGAAAAATGTTTTTATTTTCTTTCTCAGATCACCTTCTACGAGGACAGGAACTTTGGCGGTCGCTCCTATGACTGTTCGAGCGACTGTGCTGATTTCAGCCCCTACCTCAGCCGCTGCAACTCCTGCAGGGTGGAGAGCGGCTGCTTCATGGTCTACGACCGTCCCAACTACATGGGGAACCAGTATTTCATGAGGAGGGGAGAGTACTCCGACTACTCACGTATGGGCATGTTCGAGAACATCCGCTCCTGCAGAATGATCCCCATGGTGAGTTATTTTCTATCAGCAAAACAAACTAAAATGTGACCTTTATTTTGTTATATTTGTGTGTCACATACATAAGTATAATGATTGGATTACTGAATTTAGTAATTTAACTTATAACCAAGTTCTCCCTTAAATGTTGTTGCATATATTTGCCAGCTTAAAATTTGTATATGTTTAAACTCTCAACCAACAGCACAGAGGACAGTTCAGGATGAGGATCTACGAGAGGGAGCAATATGGAGGTCAGATGAACGAGATGATGGATGACTGTGACTCCATCATGGACCGTTACCGCATGTCTGACTGCCAGTCCTGCAATGTGATGGACGGCCACTGGCTGATGTACGAACAGCCCCACTACAGAGGCAGGATGATGTACATGAGGCCTGGGGAGTACAGGAGCTTCAGAGATATGGGATACAGCAACATGAGATGGATGTCCATGCGCCGTATCATGGACTCCTGTTAAAGTCAGCTCTCAGCACTGGAAATAACCATGGATAGAAAATAAAACATATTTAAAATATTCTATGTGATTTTGTATTTACTCTATCCAAGCAGGTCTGAAACACAAGACGTTTACTGCAGGAATTTATTTCATGGGTCACCACAACAATACATTTCCACATTACTAACTAACTACAGTTTAATTAATCCCTCAGATACCAAATGGACTCGTGACCCACTTGCCACCTTAATCTTTAAAATGTACAATATATGCACTAATTTTAAGATATATTTTTATCACTTATAAGTTGTATGTAGTGAGAAAGTCTCAGGGAAATCAGCAATGTGTAGAATAGATTAGAAATGCGAATTATCCTGTTCCAAATTCACGGGCACGGACAATTGCGAATTAGCAGCATCACTACTGTGATGATTTCTAAAAGTATTCATGACTTTAATTCACAGCATGTTAGCTAACAGATGTTGAAAATAATGAAATATAACTGAATTTAACCAGCCGGAGACCATGACCAGAGCCACGTTGGCAAACTAGCTAGCTAATATTAGCCACTTCTCGTTAAGAACATATTGCTTGTTAGCTAGTCAGATTCCAGGGCTGACAATGCTAGCTACAGCACTGACTACAGATGAAAGATTGAGGCACAGACGCTGGAAACAACTTTCAGAGTGTTACGTTCATTTTCTTAATTTTAAAGGTACAATAGGTAATTTCAAACTTCTAAAGGTCAAGAGAGGAATAGCAGCAACAAACACGCTCAAACCACAACACTGTTTTTCCCACCTCTTCTCTGTGAACACGCTGATGTTGAAACGCCATTGGCTGTGGTTATTAGAACTAAGGGTATGAACAGTTAAACGGTTAACTGAAACTTATTTGTAAACGTTCACAAAAAACTGATAAACAAAAAAAAATTCTGAAGGTGAAATGGCAAGCTCAGTTTAAAGTAAGTGTATGTTCACCATCAGGCGTATTATTGCGGTTCTAAATTATTCTAAACTAGCAATCGACAGGCTTGAGTAGTTCGAGCAAGCAATCTGGTCATTTCAGGGGGTTTAAATGCAACCAACACAGGGAATTGAATGATACAGTATTAGAGTTATAAAATAATTTCTGTAGCTGTTGGTTGACTTATTGGCTTATTGTAACATAGATCCGTGTTTATTCGTTGACACGCAAATTCAAACTACCGGCAAATTTAACAATGCGGTATCTACATAAAAATAAATAAAGCAGTACATTATCATTAGGCTATTTATCCATCGGATATTGATAGCGAAGATTCCCTGCTTTCAGCGAAAAATGGAGCATGTTAATCTCACCACCACGATTGCCCCGCACCATATAAAATGCATTGGCATATAAAATGTAAGTTTACTGTTCCATAAAGGTATATAAAGTTGTACAGAGACCTGTATTGGCATGAAAGTAAAATCATTAGACCAGTCGCCTAATGATTTATTGATGGTAACGGTGTTATATTATATTAGGCAAAGATTGCGTGACCACAAACCTTTGAGTGCACAACCCCATCTGTAAACAAAGTTGTTAACAGCAGCATATTTACAGATTTCATGCCAATCAAGTCTATCAGGCAGAAGCCAAACAGAAGGGGGATGAAAACTTGAAGAATTATCATTTTCACCGATGCATTTAAAAAAATTACACGATCGACCAGCATGCCTGGACGTAAACTACAGGGATTTAACTGTTGTTACACTGCACAATTTCAATGTTAATGTAAATATTTAATTTGGCAGTTAGGCTGACTTAGTATTATCGGACTTACAATGTTGACACTTAACTATTGAGATGGCCCAAAATAAAGTTTGAAAATGCAATTCAATTTCTCAGTAATCCAGTAAAAAAAATGTATAAAAAATAAAAATAAAAAAAGATACAACCCCTAGTGGTCATAAGCAGTATCGGTTAACCGTTTAAAAAATGGGTTGGTAACCGGTTACAAAAAATGATGATTTGTCACATCCCTAATTAGTGTCAATTTTCAACCCTTGAATTATTGTACAGCCATATCATGTTTTGTTACAGAGTGCAGACCCGTCAACTGCATATTTTTGAAACCGATTTTAAGGACTATGAATATGTCAGTGAGCCCATTTCAGTGATAGGAAGGGATTTACAATGGTCTTGTAACAATGTTTTCACACAAAAATCTTACCTTATTGTACCTTTAAGTTTAATTTTTAACATTCGATCCGTCTATTGTCGTACCACTTTAAACACTGGTAGCTGGTATTGTAGCGGTGGTTGTTGTGTTCTTGTATCTGTGTATTCATTGAATTCAAATGACCTCATAAGACAGCTGGCCCACTGTATTGATGACTTAAAACACTATTTGTTTAGTTTCTGCCAGCTGTCATGGGCCTACTTGTAACTTGTGATATGCCATTTAACTTAACTTGTTGGCTCAGGCTGCCTAATTATGTGCAGTAATTGTAAATAAAATAAAATTCTGGCAATACGTTTATGCTATAGGTTGTCAGTTATTCACTGCAACTTAGGTGGCATATCAAGGGGAAATATGCCAACAAATCAGCTAACAGCCTAGTTGAGTAAGGTTAACATTACAGTGTGTCCACCACACTTAAATAAAATATAGTATTACTAGCTCTGGTCGTAAATTAGCTGAAGCAGCATAAATTAAAACGTTAAATACGTAACATTTACAATAAGTTAATAGCCTACAACAATGCATTTGCATTGGGCAACACTCAAGTCTTGTCTTCAGACATGAACTCTTTCCATTTGGCTATAACTTCAGGTCTACTTACATAGCTGAAGTCTTAATCACTTTCTTCTGACCAGAAAATGTAACATTACTGTTCCAATGGTCAGAAATATGTTCTTCTTCATTTATAATATGCCACATCCCACGTTACCCAGCCTGCACAATAAACTGTTAGGAAGTGTCTACAGTGACTCATCTGTGGAGAACCACCACAAAATAAAAAGTCGGTCAAGTACAGGATTTATTTAGAAAAGGTGTGTTTGGAGAAGCAGTCCTTCAGAAATCTGTGACAACCACAAGGTAATGAAAGGAATTTTTCAATGGTCATGTTAAAACATTCTGAATTTTACTGCATTTTATACATTTTGATGTCTTTTTTAAGATTAGGCCTAACCACAACAAAATAATTAGGATACCGGCATTTGTGTTTATTAATATTTTGGCTAGCTGGCAGCCTGCATTGCAAGTCAAAAGAATTTTAATGAAAAGTCAAAAATTAAATGTAATGCTAGCTATAGCTAGCTTGCTAAACAAAAGTTTAAAAAAAATAAACTTTTTTTTTTTTTTTTTCTAAAACTCCAATTTTTTTAATAGGCCTATTATTAGCCTGTGTTGGAAAACATTTTGGAAAGCGATGTCTCTTACTATTTTACGAAGACTCGAAAGATATGCCTCACTAAAGTTGTTTACTTTTCTAAGTGTGTTCCCCAAATTATCACTTAGGCGGTTGCTTAAGGGATCGCTTCTACGTGTGACGTTACTAGGCCCGACTCACTCTAAGATCGATTATGCCCTCCAGCGACTGCTTGACTGCGTTATGGGAGAAAGTAGTGTTTATATAATTTTCGCCAAATTATATATACGGTTTGTGGTGCGGTGTGTTGCTACGCTACCAAGCAATACGCCTACATGTTATGTTTTATTTACATTATTTTAGTATCTTTGTCATGGTGCCTTAAATTACTTTGCAATCAGGGTTTATTTGCCAGAAGCACCATGACATTACTGATATAATTCCATATTTTCTCTGATTAGCTGATGTTTTCAATAAAAGTGCACCTACAAGCAAAACATATTGCTGTGTACATATTGTTTAACAGATTAACTAAGAGCAACAGCTGATTTCAGAGGCTTGCGGTCGTGAGTGAGCTGAATATCGATAACGTTTAGCCAAGAGTGGTCCAGATCAACCATATGAAAGTACGACGTACAGAAGGTATACTTAGCTAAGAACGTTTTGAGAAACACGCTGAAATGTTAATCCAGAGTTTAAGGTATAACTTCTGAACGATGTAGCATTAAAAAGGCTTCGGGAAGCGCAGCCCAGAACTACAAATCATGTAGGTTCTCAGTCTCATCCCTCTAATTTCACCCAGAAATAAAATTCTATATGACATACATCAGTATTGTGTTATTATCGTGAGTAGCCATATTATGGCCATTGAAAAATTGTAAGGGCTATACGTAACCCCGCTGCCCATATACAACACTGAAGGCTGCCTCAAATGACCTGAAATACTGGATCAGGAAAACATAGCTTAAATATTGCAATCGGGAGGGGGTAAAAGTTTAAAAGTTAGAGAGGTTCACCTCCACCAAAAATGTTGATTTGAGCTGGTCAAACTGGTCATAACACTGGTCTAGCTTGCTGGAATGCTGCAGCTTTTTTTCGTATAACTTTATATCAGACTGCATCTTTCTGCTATTGAGCCTGCTTCGTTAGAAGCACAGCAAAATTCAGTAACACAAGCATGCACATTCATATTTATTGCTTCACCACTCCTGGTTACACAGTAAGGTTGGGAAACCCTGAAAATATTAGAAATCCCTGTCCTTCTGAATAAACAGCTCAAGAAACAGCTGGTGGCTGGGTGATTAGTTCAGACCAGCTCCCAACTCAATATGGTTTAGCTGATTGAAGAGTTACATTGCATTACATTAAAGGCATTTAGCTGAAGCTCTTATCTTGAGTGATGGACAGTTAAGTGCAGATCAAACCCCGGGATAAGTACATTCTGGAACCTAGAGGAAAGTACAGTTCCGAGTCCTAGCATGATCACATAGATACAAATTGAACCCTTGAAAAGTACATCAACTAACCAATTAGCATAACACGGTTGGCAGTACCCCAAGTACTACAATAACAAGTGCTATTATAATCTTTGGCACACACAAGCAGTTCAGTTTAGCTCCCAACTTGACATAGTTTGATAAGCTCAAGCTATGTTTTGAAATAGCTGATAGCTGGTTGACCAGCTACTAGCTCACACAAGTTACCAGCTCTCACAGCTCATACCCAGCTAGACCAGCTTTATGACCAGTTTGGCCATGCTGGTTGACCAGCTCATAGCCAGCTTCATTTTCAAGCTGGTCAAAATGGCATAGCTGGATTTCACACCAGGGTACAAATAGCCAACTGAATGATAATGTCTGGCAGCTGTACAACAATAAAGACAATGTTTATTATGCTCAAGAAGGTAAAAATCTTCAGGTTGGTCATTATTGGATGGCTATTGTTTTATTTAGGTTTGGATGCGACTAAAACAACAACTGGCTAGCTGCAAGGTGTACAATAGGTGATTTCAATAACATGGAGATTCTTTCAGTGTTACTGTTAGCCCATCTCAAACTGCATTATAGTACAACATTCAGCAGACACTCTTATCCAGAGCGACTTTCAAAAGTGAGGAAGAACATAGATATACAGGTATACAGATACAGTATATGCGATGAAATGGAACATCCCATGAATTGTTTATGTAAAATGCAAACTATGAAGTGCTGTGTGAGAATTCTCATTAAGAATGTTACTTCAAATAAAATATGAAACCCAAACGCAGACAACAGTATTAAAAATGTTTTGTCTTTATCCAAGGGTCAAAGCCAGGCAACCAAAACAGAATGGAATAAGCAAACTCGAAGTCAGGCAAAAGGGTGTCTCAGGAATCCCAAAAATAATAGGCTTACACACAATCGGCACTGAAATTATGATCAACATTCTGACAAAGGTGAAGACTCAGACTGGGGTATAAATACACTGAAGAATGAGACAAACTAGGTGGGGCATGGGAGAGAGGGCGATCTAACAAATAGACATTAGGTGAGACATAGGAAAGGGCAATCATTCAATAAGAAGGGACGCGGAACTGGATTCACATCTGCACACAAGTAATACAAACGTCTTGGGATTAGGTAGTAGACAATTGCACAGACTTAAGGAATGCAGTGATAGTGAGAGAACAGGTGCGAACACTTCGCTGAATTAAGGCAGGCAATCAGAGCTGGAACGGGAAGGTGGAGCTACAGAGCAGTGCAGAAATAGGGAGAATGTTAATATCTTAGTTACGTGACTAAACTATAAATAGCCAAAACTAGTGAATGTTAGTTAATTAGTTAAGTGTGTTAATATAATTAGCACTGTACAAATTCTATGTTTGTCAGGATTAGTAGATTAGTGCTATCTACAAACAAGAATGGAGAGAAAGCGGGAAGCAAGTAAAGCGAGATGGAGAAGGAATCGTGGGAAACTGGAAAATTCCGAAAACCTGAATAGTGAATCATGCAGACAGGGTAGTGACTGGCTCAGAACTACGTAAAACACAGACATCATGGGGGAAGACTAGTGGAATGAACAATGAATGTAAACGGAAAACCAGGCATGAATATGAAAAATAATAAAGTTACAGAAACACAGAAAAAACGAACAGATCGAATACAGGATATTACGGACTGTCTATGATCTTAACGTAATGTTTTAAAGACATTCTTAACTTTCTGAAATGAAACAGTGGCAGTTGCTGAATCTCTGAATATTCTACACAGTTCATAAATAAAAAAAAACTGGTTATGAATCCAGAACTCACAATTAGCAGGCATGTCTGCTGAGGCATGAATGCAATGACCGAGGCTCTTCTGTGCCATACAAAGCACATTTGGATACATGCTTTGTTCTGAATTGGTTTCGGGCAGGGAGACTTTTCCCAATGTTTCCAGAATGCAATAGAAAGAGTATAGAAGAGGAAAATAATAACCCTTTACTGTACTATCCTCCGCAAACAAACAGAAAGCTGAGCTACTGCAGTGATGAGTCAGGGGCTTTCACACAATGGTACCGCAGCTGGTTTGAGTTGTAAGTTGGGTATAAAAGTAGGGAGAGGGTCTGTATGAGTTCAGCACAGCTCCCTGGTTAGATCTCACCGATCAGAACAGCTATCATCATGGGCAGGGTAAGACTCGGTGCCTCTTCTGGACATTAGCATGGAGTAAATGTCTCTTAAGATGAACATATGTCTCAATACTGATACAGTTTGTACCAAAAAAAATTTAATTTGAAGAGAGGAGGATACTAAAGTAGGTTATCCCTGGTTTGAGTTATGGGTCAAGAGGTCAGACTTTTTAAAAATTTTGTTTCAGATCACCTTCTACGAGGACAGGAACTTTGGCGGTCGCTCCTATGAGTGCTCCAGCGACTGTGCTGATTTCAGCTCCTACCTGAGCCGCTGCAACTCCTGCAGGGTGGAGAGCGGCTGCTTCATGGTCTACGACCGTCCCAACTACATGGGGAACCAGTACTACATGAGGAGGGGAGAGTACTCCGACTACTCCCGTATGGGCATGTTCGAGAACATCCGCTCCTGCAGAATGATCCCCATGGTGAGTTCTATTCTATCACCAGAAACAGACAGCCTACTGGGAGCCAAGTTTAAATAATATAATACTTGTTAAGATCAATTATTTGGTTTTTCCAGTGTAGTGCTACCTACAGTAACATGGAAAGTTCCACCTTTCATCGAAAGGCAAAAGGTTTCTTAATCATAATTTTAGGCTGATTGCATGTTTTAGCAATATCCTCCTAGAATGTTGTATTAGCTGCTATGTGTCTGTTTTTTAATGTCTCTCTGTTTTTGCTCACCAACAGCACAGAGGGCAGTTCAGGATGAGGATCTACGAGAGAGAGCAGTTTGGAGGTCAGATGAACGAGATGATGGATGACTGTGACTCCATCATGGACCGTTACCGCATGTCTGACTGCCAGTCCTGCAATGTGATGGACGGCCACTGGCTGATGTACGAGCAGCCCCACTACAGAGGCAGGATGATGTACATGAGGCCTGGGGAGTACAGGAGCTTCAGAGATATGGGATACAGCAACATGAGATGGATGTCCATGAGGCGCATCATGGACTCCTGTTAAAGTTATACAAGTCACAATACAAAAATGTACTGTAGATATTAACTGTAGATATCCAATAAATAGTTGTTTTAATTGAACATGGTTGTCCAGTGTTTGCTGAAGACATTATTACTGCTTCTTTGTGAATACCCAAACACACAAATATATTTATATAGAGAGAATTTTACACGTACACATACATACACACACACATACACATACATACATACACACACACACATACACACCTGATTTTCCAGATTTTTTTTTCATCTTTGTGAATTATTGACTAGCAATATTCAGACATGGATTGGCATTTGATAATGACACTGAAGATTTGATTTTGGTGAAAGAAAATGGCAGGTCTGGCAAGTCTAGTCACTTATTTCTTACATCATGGTAAAGCTAAATTAATCTAATTGTCATTGTTTTCACAAATGGCAGACCTGTAAAAATACTGGTAATTTAAACATGAAATATGCATTATAATATGCACTGGCTCCAGGCCACCCAAACTAGTCTGCCTGTTCTGCACCCTCTGCTGGATATTATCTCATGATATTTTATGATATCTGTCAACAGCCAAAACATCTGAAGAGAATAAATGTTCAGCCTACGAACTGTAAATGTAATCAGTTTGGTTGTTTCAAAGTGACAGCAATATGTGAATAATATTGATAAAATTCTAATCAAAATGTTATTAAAAGACTACATGCGCTTAGTGTGGTCTGTATTAACAATTATATTGCACAATAATTAAAAAGAAGCTTCTGAAACAAAGGCATTCATGTTAAAAACTGAGCCGAGACATTCAAAGATTTGTTAAAGCAACAGACAAAACATAAATATCAAAGTGAGTGGACTGATTAAATAGAGTTGAACACTATTCTGTCTGTAGGCTTCCTCACATGTTATTGTAAATAAATTATATGTATCCCTTTTCCCATTTTTTTGTTTTTGTGCATCACACACATCATCCAGCAATTTCATACAGCGTTTCTTGCAGTTCCACGACCTTGAGACAGACAGAGAGAGAGAGAGAAAGAGAGAGAGAGAGAGATCAAGCTAAAATCAAGGTGGGTTTAATATCATAGCAAACAAACCATGTTATTTAGCCTGTAAAATATATAATTCTACATGATTTCATAGTAGCATCCAATATACTGTAGCTTTCAGTTGGTAGAATATCCCAACATTGCACACCTAACACAAGTTGGCTTTGTTGGTAAGTAGCCTATAGCTAATTTAGGCCTAGTAATTGTTTGGGGGGAAAAATATTCAGTTTTAATCAATTACGTCATTTGGAAAATGATGTTGCTAACAAGATCATTGACTTAGTTTTTCACCACTGCCCTCCTGTCAAATCTGTATAGAAGTCCATGCTAGCTATATGTACATATCCCTTTATCTAAAGATCACAACTTCCCTCCTCAGCATACTGTAAAAACTTTCTCATGATTAAAGCTGGGTGTTTGCCACATAACATATTGGCTGAAATTGCAGAGCAGTCATGGCAATGTTGTTGAAAATCAGTCTGTTAATGTGAATTGAGGGTCAAGGTACTACCATCCCTGAATGAGGAAGTACCTTATCACTGTTTTACTATCTACATGGTCAACTGATTTGTATATTAGTTAAATATGTATATCATGAGCCATAGTTAGAATGATTTTGACTCTTATAATCTAAAATCCTCATGAATAGAAATTACAAATATATATCGTTTTTTAAATGATGTGAGAGAAGCCAAAAATCTGAGTTTGACTGGGCACAATGTCACTGAACTACAACCACCTACACGGGCAGCCCACCTTCAGCAGCAACCCAGGAGTAAGTCGTAAGTTAGTGACAGTATTTAGTGAACATGTTAAATATACACTCACTGAGCACTTCATTATAAACACTATACTAATACTGGATAGGGCCTCCTTTTGCTCTCAAAACAGCCTCAATTATTCATGGCATGGATTCCACAAGATGTTGAAAACATTCCTTTGAGATTGGGTTCCATCTTTTTGTCAGCTTTGTCAGCTGCTGCAAATATCCCGTTCTACCACATCCCAAATCTCCCGTTCTACCACATCCCAAATCTCCCGTTCTACCACATCCCAAATCTCCCGTTCCACCACATCCCAAAGGTGTTCTATTGGCTTGGATTCAGATCCGGTGACTGGGAAGGCCACTGAAGAACATTGAACTCATTGTCATGTTCATGAAACCAGTTTGAGATAAATTTTGCTTTGTGACATGGTGCATTATCAGGCTGGAAGTGGCCATTAGAAGATGGGTACATTGTGGCCATGAAGGCATGCACATGGTCAGCAACAATACTGAAATAGGCTGTGGCATTCAAGAGATGATTGATTGGTATTAACAGACCCAAAGTGTGCTAAGAAAACATTCCCCACTCCATTACACCACCGCCACCACCCTGGACTGTTGACAAGGCAAGTTGGGTCCATGGATTCATGCTGTTGGTGCCAAATTCTGACCCAACCATCTATATGCCTCAACAGAAATCAAGATTCATCAGACCAGGGTAAATGTTTTTCTGCTCACTACAATTGTACAAAGTGGTTATCTGAGTTATCATAGCCTTTCTCTCAGCTCATACCAGTCTGGCCACTCTCTGTTGACAGGGTGTTTCCGTCCACATAGCCGCCACTTACTGGATGTTTTTTAGTTTTTCGCACCATTCTGAGTCCACTCTAGAGACTGTTGCGTGTGAAAAGGAGATCAGCAGTTACAGAAATATTCAAACCAGCCCATCTGGCACCAACATTCTGATGTGAACATTAAAGGTACAATAGGTAATTTCTGACTTCTAACGGTCAAGAGAGGAATTGCAGCAACAAACATGCTCAAACCACATCACTGTTTATCCCACCCATTCTCTGTGAACACGTTGACATTGAAATGCCATTGGCTGTGACAATTAGAACCAATTTTCAGCCAATGAGCTTGAATTATTGTACAGCTATACAATGTTTTGGTAGAAAGTGCCGGACCATCAACTAATCTTTTAGAACCCAAATATAAGGACTATAAGCACAAGCAGAGGGTGAGTCAACATGTCAGTGAGCCTTTTTCAATAATACGAAGGGATTTACAACAATATTTTGTAACAATATTTTACCACAAAAATCTTACTTATTTGCTGCTGCCACATGATTGCCTGATTAGCTAATCGCATAATTAAGTAGGTGCAGTAGTGTACATCTAAGCCTGTTCAGTCTGTAGAGTAGTGGTTCAGATACATCCCTGGGACCTGCAAGGTGAGTGGTTCGATCCCCGGTGTTGCCACAATAAGACCAACACAGCTGTTGAACCCTTGAATAAGGCCCTTAATCCCATATTTCTCCAAAGGGGCATTGTATCTTGCTTAGTCTTATCAACTGTGAGTCGCTTTGAATAAAAAGTGTCAGCCAAGTGACATGGAATGAAATACAATTTATGTATGACTACAATGCTTTGATATATGACACTGTTAGGTTGTCTGTGCCCTTATGTTAAATAATAAATGTGAGAAACGGACAAATTGTGTGCGCTTGGGTTTTCAATATATGGGGGTATACTGTAGTTGATGAGGCTTGAACTACAATGATATTGACAGCCAATGAACAAATGTGTAGGTTGATATATTTAGATAGGAGATCAAAGATTCAGAGACAAATGCTCCATTGATGTTTGATACACTGTGCATAATGCAAAAATCAGTAAAACTGCTTAAGGCCTAGTTTTGGCAGTTTACTTGTTATATGCAGGTGGAGAAATTTCTGCTTCTGTGTAAGGAAACAATATGGATATATACATGTACCTCCACAAATGCACACAGTAGCAGATAATGACCCTGTACAAGCTGGGCTGTACGTAAGCCCTCTGTGCTGGGCTGCTGGGTCAGGAGTTTTCACAATGGGGCCAGAGTGTACTTTGGGTTTGGTCGGGTATAAAAGTAAGGTGCAAAATTGGTGCATGTCAGTGCATTTGTGGTGTTCACTCAGAGGGAAAAAAACCAGCATTATGACCATGGGCAAGGTAAGCATAGCTCAGTCCTCTTTAAATGCAGAATCAGTAGGCAGCAGGATCTATGTAAGATAAAAAACACAAACATGTCTAAAGTTTATCTGTATTTATTTGGAATTATGTTATCCAGGTTAATAAAAAAACCTTCACAGCTATGAACATTTTATTTTCTGGAGCACCTGAAACAACTATAGAAATCAGAAGTCTAGAAGTTATCAGTGAAAAAAAAAAAAAAAGTACATGACATTTCTTCCTAGATCATCTTCTACGAGGACAGGAACTTTGGCGGTCGCTCCTATGAGTGCATGAGTGACTGCACCGACCTCACCTCCTACCTGAGCCGCTGTCACTCCTGCAGGGTGGACAGTGGCTGCTTCATGCTCTACGACCGCTCCAACTACATGGGGAACCAGTACTATGTGAGGAGGGGAGAGTACTCTGACTATACCCGCATGGGCATGAGCGACTGTTTCAGGTCCTGCCGCATGATCCCCATGGTAAGAACCGCTTCAGATTTCACTTAATGTCCTGAATGTTTGGTGGAAGTCAGCAGCTATTGATATTAGCCTCAGATATAAGTACATATTTTGATATCGTTTTAGACTTTCAGTAGTACTATTTGAGGACCAATTAACTATATTTAATTCTCGCAATTAATTACTACATTATAGTGTCCTCTGAATTTTATGATGGATACATTTTACAATACATTTTTTGCCAACAGCACAGAGGGCAGTTCAGGATGAGGATCTACGAGAGGGAGCAGTTCGGAGGTCAGATGCATGAGTGTATGGATGACTGTGACTCCATCATGGACCGTTACCGCATGTCTGACTGCCAGTCCTGCAATGTGATGGACGGCCACTGGCTGATGTACGAGCAGCCCCACTACAGAGGCAGGATGATGTACATGAGGCCTGGGGAGTACAGGAGCTTCAGAGATATGGGATACAGCAACATGAGATGGATGTCCATGAGGCGCATCATGGATACCTGTTAATATCATTCTGTGGCTCTTACTGTTTGAAAGAGTTGATTTTTAATAAAGAATTTTCCCACAAAAACATACTTCATTTCAATTTATTTGGTTTCCAAATCAGACATCTTTTCTGGTGTTTCTATGATTTATTATTATATCATAATATTTTTATTATTATCATTTTTTATAATATTAAATATTCATACCTTAGTTAACATGCACACCATTGACTACTACAGTCCTTAGTTGTCAGTTAATGCTGATTACTGCATTCACTAATGTTAATTAATGTACCCTATAGGCTGTCTATAGGTTAATAGTTAAAAAGTATATTATTACTCAAGGCAAATGTTTGTACATACTGTATGTACTAAGACACAATAATGATACTCCAGCATTTAGGAGATATGCTTATCCAGAGGGATATACTCTTATCTAGAGGGCTTGTATTTTTCAAATCATTTCGACGCAGACTAAAAACACACCTTTTCAAACTGTACCTTAGTCCTACCTCCTGATTTCCTTGTCTAACCCCAAAAAAAAAAGAACAAAAATTTGAATTGCACTTATGATGACTGTATGTTTAGAACAGCACTTCATGTGTATTGTACTAGTTTTGGATGTGTTGCTTTAACTTGTGGAAGAACCTATGCACTTGTAAGTCGCTTTGGATTAAAAGCGTCTGCCAAATGACAAAAATGTAAATGTAAATGTAAATATCATAACCAAAACCATCTTGGCCTTGGCTTAATTTAGTATCTTCTGAAATTGACTTGCGTACCCCTGCTTCTTCTATAGGTCAAAGGATACGTAACAAACCAAATCAAATCAATTTGCAGTTCAGCTGTAAATTTAAAAAAGATACGGTACTGCAAGCAAATTATTGTTATTTTAAAGATATTGTCAAAGTGCTCTGGTTTGTCTCATAGCTAACAAATATTTTTCCTTTAAAGTTTAACATTTTACACCCATTTTAAATTTTTTATTGGTGAGGCAAAATCATACTATGATGTCCTATGAATTATACATTTAGGAAGCCGTCTGAAGACTATCTCTTCAAAGAACAACCAGACTGAAAAATGAATGCATGCGTACCCTGCACACATTTTCATAACCATTACTTGCCCTACTTCGGTTGCATTTAAAAAAGAGTGAGAAAGCATTTAGCACTAATTGTGTGGACAGTAATGATTTGTTTAGAGAGTTTTTACTTAATATGTGGATGCAAAGATACCTTACCATACAAAGCACTTCTGTAATTTGTTGTGGATAAAATGTGTGTTTATGTAATACATGCATGTCAGCAACTCTACGGTCCTTATTGGCAATGATACAAAACTCTGAGCACTATGACAATTGTGCTCAGATAATAATAATAATGCTAATAATAATCATGTCCAAACCTGAAAGTACCCTCACTGCTTTTTCACAGAATACCCTGGTGAGTCTCACAGGAGTTACAAGTGCATGGATCATCAGAGTAACTGGAAGAGCTCAGTATACTGTATGTGAAGGAGTTTCCATAGCCATATTAGAAAACTGGATGACTTTCGTCCATGTGTGCCTTGTATTTGCAACAATTCCTACAACTTCATTCAAAAAAATGTTATACTGGCCTACATTACCCACAATACAACACAGGGTTAGCTGCCTGGTAATATAGAAGATCAATATTGGAGTGATTACATCGGGCACAAAATTGTGAGCTGCTTTACTCTCTTACTTATTTGGTGGAGAAGAATGAATTGCACATGAGAATTTGATCACAATAAATGCCGGGATTTTGCTTACACACCATCAACCTCTCCAAGGAATCGCCACCTTAACGTGGTGGAGGGTTTTGTGTGTCCCGGTGATCCTGGGAACCATGTTGTCAGGGGCATTAGCATTAGCACCCAGTAGGGTCTCCCAAGGCAAATTGGTCCCGGGGGAGGGGCCAGACTAAGAGCTATTCCAGGACTCCATGACACGGCCTCACAAATACCAAGCTACCTCGCCCGGGAAAGGGAAACCAGGGCCCCCTTCTGGAGCCAGACCTGGGAGGGGAGCTCGTCGGCGAGGGCCTTATAAGGTGGCCGGGCCTTATCCCATGGGGCCCAGCCGGGCACAGCCAGAATTAGTAACGTGGGGTCGCCGCCCTGTGGGCTCACCACCTGCAGGGGTCAGCATCGGAGTCGGGTGCTTTGCCCAACGGGCACTGGGCAAAGGCGGGGATCCGGGCGCGCTGATCCTCGGCATCGCAAACTGGTTCTGGGGACGTGGAACGTCACCTCTCTGGTGGGGAAGGAACCGCAGCTGGTGCGGGAGGCGGAACGGTACCAACTAGATAGTTGGGCTCACCTCCACGCACAGCACTGGTTCCGGAACCAAACTCCTGGAGAGGGGCTGGGCTCTGTTCTTTTCTGGAGTTGCTCAGGGTGAGCGGCGCCGGGCGGGTGTGGGGATACTCACAAGCCACCGGCTGAGTGCCACTGTGTTGGAGTTCAACCCGGGGAACAAGAGGGTCACTACGTGTCGCTGGGGGAAAAGCTCTGACTGTCGTTTGTGCTTATGCACCAAACGGCAGTTCAGAGTATCCGGCCTTCTTGGAGTCACCGGGTAGCATCCTGGAAAGGGTGCCGCCCGGAGACTCCATAGTTCTGCTGGGCGACTTCAACGCTAACCCGAGCGGTGTCTTGTTATTGGACTTCTGTGCTGGTCATGGATTGTCCATAACAAACACCATGTTCGAGCATAGGGTAGCTCATAAGTGTACTTGGTACCAGAGCACCTTAGGCCAAAGATCGATGATCAACTTTGGGGTTGTATCATCAGACCTGCAGCCGTATGTCTTGGACACTCAGGTGAAGAGAGGAGCGGAGTAGAGCTGTCAACTGATCACCACCTGGTGGTCAGTTGGATCAAGTGGCCGAGGAGGCTGCCGGACAGACCCGGTAAACCAAAACGTGTAGTGAGAGTGAACTGGGAACATCTGGCGGGGCCCCCGTCCACGAGGTCTTCAACTCCCACCTCCGGAGGAACTTCTCGCGCATCCCGGGGGAGGCTGGGGACATGGAGTCTGAGTGGGTCATGTTCAAAGCCTCCATTGCAGAGGCGGCAGGCAGGAGCTGTGGCCAGAAGGTCATCGGTGCCTGTCGGGGGGGCAACCCAAGAACCCGCTGGTGGACACCAGCGGTGAAGGAGGCCGTCAAACTGAAGAAGGAGGCCTTTCGGGCTTGGCTGGCAGCAGACAGGTACCGGCTGGCCAGAAGAGCTGCGGCTTCCGTCCTCTGTGGAAGAAGCAGAGCCCAAAGACTCGGGGGAATCTGCAACGATATCCCTGGCGGAAGTTGCTGAGGTAGTCAAAAAGCTCCTCAGCGACAAGTCGCCGGGTGTGGATGAGATTTGCGCTGAGACGCTGAAGGCTCTGGACATTGTTGGGCTGTCTTGGCTGACACGCCTCTTCAGTATCGCGTGGAGGACAGGGACAGTACCTGCAGAGTGCCAGACTGGGGTGGTGGTCCCCATTTTCAAGAAGGGGGACCGGAGGGTGTGCTCCAATTATCGGGGTATCACACTCCTCAGCCTCCCTGGGAAAGTTTACTCTAGGGTGCTGGAAAGGAGGCTCCGACTGACAGTCGAACCTTGGATTCAGGAGGAGCAATGTGGCTTCCGTCCTGGTCATGGACCAGCTCTTTACCTTGGTGGGGTTGCTGGCGGGGTCATGGGAGTTTGCCCATCCAGTCCACATGTGCTTTGTGGACTTGGAGAAGGCTTTCGACCGTGTCCCCCGGGGAACCCTGTGGGGGGTACTGCAGGAGTATGGGGTACCAGGGCCGTTGTTATAAGCCATCCGGTCCCTGTATAACCAAAGTGAGAGGTGTGTCCACATCCTCGGCACAAAGTCAAGCACGTTTCCAGTGGGTGTGGGACTCCGCCAAGGTTGCCCCTTGTCACTGGTCCTGTTAGTGATATTCATGGACAGGATCTCAAGGCCGAGGTGAGGAGAGTGTCCGGTTTGGTGACCTCAGAATTGCGTCTCTGCTTTTTGCGGACGACGAGGTTCTGCTGGCTTCATTGGACCGTGACCTTCAGCAAGCACTGGAGCGGTTTACAGCCGAGTGTGAAGTGGCCGGGATGAGAGTCAGCACCTCCAAGTCTGAGGCCATAGTTCTCTCCCGGAAAACGGTGGATTGCTCCCTCCTGGTTGGGAATGAGCTATTGCCCCAAGTGAAGGAGTTCAAGTATCTCGGCTTCTTATTCACGAGTGAGGGTAGAAGGGAGCATGAGATTGACAGGTGGATCAGTGCAGCGTCAGCAGTAATGTGGGCGTTGCACCGGACCGTCGTGTTTTTTAAGTCTGGTTCTCTGAAGAGACAGTCTTCAGACGGCTTCCTAAATGTATAATTCATAGGACATCATAGTATGATTTTGCCTCACCAATAAATTTACCGGTCCATCTACGTCCCAACCCTCACCTATGGTCACAAGCTTTGGGTAGTGACCGAAAGAACAAGATTGCGGATACAAGCGGCCAAAATGAGCTTCTTCCGTAGGGTGGCTGGGCTCAGCCTTAGAGATAGGGTGAGGAGCTCGGACATCCGGAGGGAGCTTGGAGTAGAGCCGCTGCTCCTTCGTGTCGAAAGGAGCCAAATGAGGTGGTTCAGGCATCTGATCAGGATGCCCCCCGGGCGCCTCCCTTTGGAGGTTTTCCGGGCTCGTCCAACTGGGCAGAGACCCTGAGGTAGACCCAGAACCCGCTGGAGAGATTATATATCTCTCCTGGCCTGGGAACGCCTCGGGATCCCCTAGGAAGAGCTGGAATGTGTAGCTGGGGAGAGGGAGGCCTGGAATACCCAGCTTAGCCTACTGCCACCGCGACCTGTCTCCAGATAAGTGGGTGAAAATGGATGGATGGATGGATGGACCATCAACATGTTTGGTGGAAAAATGTAATGCACCTATTGTCAAATATGGAGGTGGGTCATTGGTTGCCACTGCTAGGAAGCAGAGTCTTTGTCGTAGATAGGTTCTTTTGACTCCAAGCATACATCAAAATCCACACAGAAATGGCTAAGCAAAAACCACAACCATGTTCTGCAATTGCCATCTTTGTCTTCATACTTAAATCCCATGAAAACCCTTTGGTCTGAACTGAAGAGAGGGGTATCCCAAGGATATCAATCATTGAGAAAGGTTCTGCATAGAGGAGTGGTAAAAAAATTCCATCTACATATGTTCTTAAAAATTATACGAAAAGATAGATACATTTAGATAGAAGATAGATTAGATTTGAAAAATATAAGACTTTGGTTGATTCCATTGAATCATTAATAAAGCACCCTACTTGGACACATGTTGGAAAATAATGTTTATCTCAATAACTATTTTTTCTTGTCTACAGCAGTTTTATGTGCATATTTAGGACGGTTGCCAATAATTCTGGGGCCCACTGTATTTGATTGAACCCTGTAGGGCTGCCACAGTGCAGCGCCCGTGGACCAACTCCAATTCTGAAGCCAATGCCTTGGTCAAGGGCAACAGCATGAGCATGGGAGTGTGGGAGGACACCGGAGTACCCAGACTAAATCCACGCAAACATGGGGAGAACAAGCTCACTCCACACAGAGAAGATCTGGGATTCAAACCCCACAGTTTCACATTTTTCCATCATTAGGAGAGATAGCAACCACAGGACTGTGGCAAATGAGGCATTGTAAGGTCTTGGCCTAGGACTAAACAGGAAAGGATTTACAAAGGATAAAAGCATTTTTTTTCTGGATGCAGCTACAATGGATGTATTGTCCTTTTTTTGTGTAACAGAGCAAAGTAAATTCCCCTATGTTGTATGACTAATTTTTAAAATACATGTTGACTAAACATGCAACCTTTTACTTGGCCAATGCATGAGTTAAAGCATAAATGAAATTATCAATATCCATGGTTTTGTAAATGTAATATTGTATTAATTGAGGCGTATTGCCACAAGCTTATTATATGGTTGCTGAGACTATTTTACTGACAAAATCAATGCTTTTTCAGAACTAAGAGTATTTCATATACTCATATAGTTTTTTTTGTTCCATTTGCTTTCAAGCAAAGAATTTTCTCTTTCTGTGTTATTCACGAAGAACAATATAGACATGGGCCTCACCTCACAAATGCACTCTGTGGTGTATAATAACCCTTTAGAGTCCTCTTTGAATCCTGGTTAACACTGGGCCTCTGTGACATGTTGCCCAGTCAGGGTTTCACACAATGTGACCAGTGATTCTTTGGACGTCAAGTCATCTATAAAAGTAGCAGAATTTCACTGTCCCTTGTGCATTTCTTGCGGCAAGTAACTCACCATGACCATGGGCAAGGTAATTGGATCTTTCGCTTAAGCATGTCTAAAAATTAAATATATCATCAGAATTCTTCATCTTTGGTGCTATTTTCTTTCTAGATCATCTTCTACGAGGACAGGAACTTTGGCGGTCGCTCCTATGAGTGCATGAGTGACTGCACCGACCTCACCTCCTACCTGAGCCGCTGTCACTCCTGCAGGGTGGACAGTGGCTGCTTCATGCTCTACGACCGCTCCAACTACATGGGGAACCAGTACTATGTGAGGAGGGGAGAGTACTCTGACTATACCCGCATGGGCATGAGCGACTGCTTCAGGTCCTGCCGCATGATCCCCATGGTAAGAACCGCTTCAGATTTCACTGAATGTCCTGAATGTTTGGTGGAAGTCAGCAGCTATTGATATTGGCCTCAGATATAAGTACATATTTTGATATCGTTTTAGACTTTTGGTAGTACTATTTGAGGACCAATTAACTATATTTAATTCTCGCAATTAATTACTACATTATAGTGTCCTCTGAATTTTATGATGGATACATTTTACAATACATTTTTTGCCAACAGCACAGAGGGCAGTTCAGGATGAGGATCTACGAGAGGGAGAACTTCGGAGGTCAGATGCATGAGTGTATGGATGACTGTGACTCCATCATGGACCGTTACCGCATGTCTGACTGCCAGTCCTGCAATGTGATGGACGGCCACTGGCTGATGTACGAGCAGCCCCACTACAGAGGCAGGATGATGTACATGAGGCCTGGGGAGTACAGGAGCTTCAGAGATATGGGATACAGCAACATGAGATGGATGTCCATGAGGCGCATCATGGACTCCTGTTAGTTTGCTACCCGGGATTACAGTCAAGTTTTAATAAAGCTTGCTTTTGAAACGCTGCTGTCTAATCGACCTTATTTTATTGTCATGAAATTTGGAAGCGATTCCCCTGCAATCGGAAGGAGTTGGCTTAGAATTGAGAAAATAGGCCAGTAACCAATGGAGGAGGATGTTGTCTCTCTGCTATCATTTCAGAATTGGTAAGGAAAGAATAAGCAACCAATCATGCTTAATATACTGTATTACAACTATCTGAACAGCACTTCCAGACCACTTGTAGGTATATTACACTTTTATATTTGAAGATAAACTATTTCAATTTAATATGATTTTATAATAACAGCAAAGGTCTCAAATGGTGACAAAGAAATGTACTTTTGTAACAGTATGCAAATACATCATCATCTAAGCATCAGGCCTATGATTGGAGCATCAATGCAATGTCATTGTTATTTCACATGGCTGGACTGGGCTGGGGGTGAGGGGTTAGGGGTTGCTGGCTATTCAATGGCCATCGGAGTGCAAACACAGAAAAACACCGCACAGATACGGAGTCAACAAACAGCATTATTTGTAGCCTTTGTGCCTTTCTGACAAGGAGAACAGTACTTTTGTTTTCAGCTGCAGTGTATTCTATTCAGAAAAGCTGACTGGCAAAGTTGAATCATTTACTAAACAATGTGTCTGTTTTCCTGCATGTATAAAAGGCTGTGGCACGATCCTGTTGCTGTTTCAATGAGAAAAACGTTAGCCTAGCACAATGGCAAAGGTAAGAACAATTGTTCCTCATGTTAATTACATTGCATGGTAAAAAAGTCAGTTCAGACTATATGTATGTATGTGGTTGTACTGACTGTGGAAGCCAGGTACAGGGTGGAATTGTAAAACAAAAATGAAACCCGTTTTCAGATAACCTTTTACGAGGACAGAAACTTCCAGGGCCGGTCCTATGAGTGCAGCAATGACTGCGCGGACCTGCACTCCCACTTCAGCCGCTGCAACTCCATCCAGGTGGAGAGCGGCTGCTGGATGGTCTACGAGCGCAACAACTACTCCGGGTACCAGTACTTCCTCCCCCGGGGCGAGTACCCCGACTACCAGCGCTGGATGGGCTTCAACGACTGCGTCCGATCCTGCCGCATGATCCCCCAAGTAAGCGTCCGTCCGCCAGAGAGGAATAACGCCGCCTTCGGCTTGCGCTAACCAGCGTTAGCACTGATGCTGCTATTAACGTCGTCTCGCTTTCGCTTCCCCCAGCACCAAGGCTCTTACAAGATGAGGATCTACGAGCGTTCGGAATTCGGCGGTCAGATGATGGAGTTCACGGAGGACTGCCCGTCCCTCTACGACCGCTTCCGGTACAACGACATCCACTCCTGCAACGTGATGGAGGGCTACTGGCTGTTCTTCGAGCACCCCAACTACAGGGGGCGCCAGTACCTGCTGAGGCCCGGGGAGTACCGCAGGTACAGCGACTGGGGCGGCATGAGCTCCAGGATCGGGTCCTTCAGGCGCGTCACATACCCCAACTAGACACTCAGTGAATCATTCTGGAGCCAAATAAAGCAGTCATCCGTTCAATCGTCCTTGTGTTTCCTTCTCTTTTTTTTGCACAGATAAGTGTTTACAGTTTAAGCTGTTATTGCATTGCAAGAAACATTCAGATTTTTTTGGGTTTCTTGGCTTATGCAGAATTTCAGCATGTTGCACAAATATCAGCACAATCTATGTATCCCTTTTTTTTAAACTAAATATTACTCTAATGATTCTATTTTGAAGGGCAGCATGACAACAAGACATGATAAATTAGAACTTACCACAGGTTGCAAGAATTAAATGTATTTTAGGAGTTGGTTTGGCCATAAAATTTGAATTACTGTTCCAAAAATAAACTATTTATATATTTATTATTATATTACTTTTTTCCCGGTCTGCAGTCCTGTCAATTAACACTTTTAGAGTAGATTATAGGTCAGTTTTACACACACATCAGTGTGTGTGGCATGATTAAATTGAAAATTTCTGATTTAATATAGCACACATTTGTTGGCATCAAGGGTTCCAGGTATCACATGAGCCTCAAACCACCGTATTTGTTCCATTGAGTTCAACAGGAAACCATTATTGTAGTATCTACTGCATATCTGGCAGCAGCATGATGATTTTAGGCTGAATTAATACCTTGGACCCTTGTTGACTTAAAACCATTCAGCCAACAAATGTGTTCCATAA
This sequence comes from Conger conger, assembly GCF_963514075.1. NCBI lineage: Eukaryota > Metazoa > Chordata > Actinopteri > Anguilliformes > Congridae > Conger > Conger conger. Next base: position 33,473,975 of record NC_083776.1, on the reverse strand, counting down.
TGAATTAGCATAATTACAGCTGAACCCCCCAATTCCCATAGAGATCCATTCAAATTCGAAGAGTTTTATTATCACTCATCGGACAACCTGAAAATTATATCCAGACTCTGATGATGTTGATAGGTCACAGACATGGTCACAAGTCAAGGATATTCAACCAAATACAAAACATGACTCTTTCATTTGATATTAATTTGTCTCAAACATCGAAATGGGGGACTTCATATCGAAAGTGCAGTTACCTTTCAAAATAATACTTGAAAAAGCAGAAAAAAGGCAAGGTGATTCCTAACTTTTGAGCGGGGTGTATTTTGTAAAAACCTGTCACCGAACAAACATGAGGCCTGCTCTGTCTGCCAGTGGAGGACTGTTCAGTTCACACCCTAGACAATGACCATTCAGCCAGGAAGTATTGAGATGCTAGCCAGGGACCACCTGCCTTCTTTGAAGGTTAACTAGGGACCACTTCTTCTTCTTCTTCTTTTGTCTTCAAACAAAATGGAGAAACTGAACGGAGAAACACCGTCAAGAGGACGGCTAGTGTATTCACCCTCTTGTGCTGGAAAAACTGCTCTAATCACCAACACAAACAAAACATTTTAGTGGCTCTTGGAACTTTAGCTCTATCATCCTTTGGAGATAGAAATGCATGAATGAATTAATGTTTAGTAGGCTACAGCAAGCAGAATCAGAAAGGCTTTATTTAGTGATTCTGAAACCTGTAGTCGTCACTGTTCAGTTTCTTTCAATGCATCAGAGGAACTTTTCCATCAGTTTTGCTTTTTCTTTTCTTTCTCTTAATGTTTTTTTTTGTCCTCTTGAAAGCATTGAGCACGATGAAGTGGAGAAGGGTCTCTTGACTTTACAAACAGTGGTGTCAGTTAACGATCTGAATGCAATGAACTGGAAGTTGTTGTGTAGCTTATATTAAGATATTTTATACATTTTAATTATTTTTTCTGTATTATCATTTGAAATGATAAAAAAAAAATTATTGTGGCAATCGGACGCTAACAGCTGTCTAATTTAGAAGATCTGCTTATGGATGTGTTGGCGGGCAACATATTCCTCAAAAAGATTCCATTGTCCCAGTTCTGTTTCAAGCTGTGCATCACACCATAAATTAACAGTATTTGTAGCTGATTGGTCACAGATTGGTTCCTGTGAATACTCAAATTATGTTTTGGACTGCATGTAGATGGTGGCACATCTCGGTACCAGATCAGATTCAGAACGAAGTCAGCCTCATAACTATGAAGCTATAGGGAGTACACCACACACAAACACACACACGCATGCACACACAGAGACAACATTTCCATTTGAACCAATAATTGTGCTTTACTGGGGCAAGTAGACTTTTAATTGGTTCAGTCAAGTTAGTTTTTAACAGCTCATAGTCACTCGTGTGGGGCTCATTAATCTTATGTGCGGAGCCATTTGCTGTCAATTAGGGTATAAGCTGTCTGTATGACTTTGTTTATGTTTTGCACAATGTTTAGCACTGATGTCTTTGTTTTAGCATGAATGATCTTATCAGTAGTGGTAGTTGTGATGTGCTTTATATATTTGTTGCACAATCATCACTCCACTGATTTCACTTTTGAAAAAGGTTGTGTAACCTTTTACTAAATTGGATATTTTTTCAAGATAAAATGTTAATTTAGGGGATACATTTCCATAATATCTGTCAGGCTATTACTTATACTGTCAGGCAAATAGAGGAACTTACTAGAATTCAAATGTGGTATTCAAATAATTTATTTAAAGTATTTTCAGAATCTAACAGGAGTCCATGATGCGCCTCATGGACATCCATCTCATGTTGCTGTATCCCATATCTCTGAAGCTCCTGTACTCCCCAGGCCTCATGTACATCATCCTGCCTCTGTAGTGGGGCTGTTCGTACATCAGCCAGTGGCCGTCCATCACATTGCAGGACTGGCAGTCAGACATGCGGTAACGGTCCATGATGGAGTCACAGTCATCCATCATCTCGTTCATCTGACCTCCAAACTGCTCCCTCTCGTAGATCCTCATCCTGAACTGTCCTCTGTACTGTTGGTGAGCAAAAACAGAGATGCATTAAAAAAACAGGCATATAGATGCTAATATAACATTTCAGGAGGATATGGCTAAATCAGCCTAAAATTATTCATAAGAAACCTGTTGCCTTTCGATGAAACTGTTACTGTAGGTAGCACTACACTGGAAAAACCAAATAATAGATCTTAACAAGTATTATATTATTTAAACTTGGCTCCCAGTAGGCTGTCTGTTTCTGGTGATAGAATAGAACTCACCATGGGGATCATTCTGCAGGAGCGGATGGTCTCGAACATGCCCATACGGGAGTAGTCAGAATACTCTCCCCTCCTCATGTAGTACTGGTTCCCCATGTAGTTGGGACGGTCGTAGACCATGAAGCAGCCGCTCTCCACCCTGCAGGAGTTGCAGCGGCTCAGGTAGGAGCTGAAATCAGCACAGTCGCTGGAGCACTCATAGGAGCGACCGCCAAAGTTCCTGTCCTCGTAGAAGGTGATCTGAAACAAATTAATTCAATGTTTTACGGCCTTAAAATGTGACCAAAAAAGTTAAAAAGCATTGTAAAAACTTTCAATCAAAGTTTATCAGTATGATTGGTTAACAAGGAAACACTCTAATATGGGGTGGCCCAATGAAGTACTTAACCTTTTTTAAAATGACAAGCTGTAACTAAATACAGGGGCTTAATTACAATGACAACATGTGCTCTTTCATTTCCTGTCTTCAAGCTGCCAAATAAATCACCCTTTCTACAGGCTACTTTTTCAGACTCCAAAAAGGCTCACTCCACATATCTTGCTGTGATACCAAAATTTGAAAAGGCAGAAAAAACAGCACATTATGCAACATGCATGCAGTTAATATTTTAACAAGGTTCAAAACGTTTTTATTTATCCTTATTTGGTATATATATATGGACTATATAATCATTTGTAATATATAATTTTTACATGTGTATATATATAATCGCTGCACTCAGAAAGGCAGTACTACAGAGCTGGCCTTACCTTGCCCATTTTGTAGGAGGTTCACAGCTCTTCAGTTGGCACTGCCAGTCCTCTGTTTGCTGGTTGTTTTTATACAGTAAACACAGGGGCATGTTGTGTTGTTATTCAAATGAGAGAAGCTGATGATTAGGCAGTACGACTTTTGCTGAACGGGGACAAATAACAATAGTTGACATCCATACATTTCTGGCAGCAGTCGCTGACATTGTCTGGTACAACACCAGCATAAGCTTTGTTTGCTGTTAAAATGAGAATGTTCCCTCGGCAGCTGATTAATTACTGGGCACACAGGGCTCCAAACCAAGCCTGGATTCTCTCTAAAAAACTACAGAAATGCTATATTTAAAGTAATAAAACAAATCATTAGAAATAAACATTCATTTGGCAGATACAGTTATACAAAAGTGCATTTAATATGGTAAACAAGCACCACTAGAGCGACAGATATGCAATGTTAAAAGTTCCATTACCATCAATGTGCTTGCAAAATGTGCCTGGAAATGATGCATTCTATGATCTCGGTACTGTATACTGTATTGAGTGGTCTAGTACTGTTATAGTATCTCTTAATTGCACCCTGTATAATTATCTCACTGCAAGGCTCCAGCTAAGCTGTGCCATTTTCTTCTAAACACTTGAGTTCTTGAGTAAAGAGAGAGTTAAGTTTAAAACAAGCTGTATATACTATGATATACAAAGACGATGACTTGCATTCCCATCCATAAAATGTGCCTGTGCATAACCAAAGGTACAATATATTGCTTAAAAATCATATCCGTCTAATTCTGGTAAGCTGTGTCTTAAACGCTGTGCCAGGCAGGTGGAATTCGAACAATCTACATAACAGGACAGGGATCATGACTGCAGCAGAGTATGTTGTGAGTATAGCCAGACAGATCTATTCTTGCAGGGTTGGTAGGGTCCTATTGAGGTGCCAAGGGGAATTCTATGCTATGTGATTAATACGGCTGGGTGTTATGGATTCTGTGATATTTGCCAGATATTCCCCATGTTTTCTGATTTCCTTCATTTTTAGTGCTTTGTGATTTTATGCATTTTTGGATGATAACTCAACCTCCACATAGCCTGGTGTTATTTGTATTGGCATATGTATTTTAACAATATTTCCTAATGCTGGGAAAAGTAAGTGCAACAATGGGCACATATATTTGGAATGTGCTGGGATGAAGATTTCCATCCTCGTCAATTACTCCACTCAGATGTATGATGGGCCCTGTGAACAATGCTAACATTCAGTGACAAGAAGCGCTCCATCAACGACCAAACCCAGCAATGTCAGCGATTTAGCGTATCAAAACAAGTAAATGAAAGAAGCATATGAAGACGGACATACCGTAAGCATGTTTCTTTATCAATCAGATATCAATTGCTATTTTATTATCAATTTAAATTTCAATCACTATTTTGAAACAACTCTCTAGTAAATTAACAACAGATAAACATGCTTTCTTCCCCTGATATACAGAATTAAGCTAGTAAACACACCAGCCTATCAATATATTTTACTTGTGGGATATTTGTTCTTGGCAGCTGGTTACTGCCCGTAGATTTTTTAAATGTCAAGCAGTTTTACTGGTGCTACAGCTGCGTGCTTGATATTTGGTTTCCCATTGCTATGCATGAGATCTACTAATCTACTAAAATCTTTTTACTCTGTGATTTTGTCCTGTTTTCTGTGATTTTGTCAAGTTTGCTGTGAATGCTGCCAATATTCATCAGTCAGTATTTTCTGTGAAAAATACCTAAAAAAAGGTTTTCTAAACAAAGGAAATAATGCATTTGATACATGTTAGGGCTGCATGAACTATGCTATAATTTATTGTCACTTTGATTAACAGATAATGTCCACAGTGTTATTAAAATGCTTTGTGTGAGCTGTATATTTAAATGAAAGCACTGTCCCATAGTGTATGTCTAACACTGCATTTTAATTATTAATATATCATTTTATTAGACTCATTTTATCATCATAACCGTTTCTTTCTACTCTAACAAATTGATCTGTTGTGATGTTCTTTAATATGATACAAAATGGCTGTTTCCAAAGCAATTTGAAGATAAAGGTTAAAATTTTACTTTGATATGAAGGTCAAATTATGGTGGCCATGTCACTACCATAGAGTATTATGTACAGGAGAACTGCAGACATGAACCCTTGAACTGATCGTGGAACTGGAGGTATCACTGATGCTAAAAGATGAGCAATAAACAGAAATGGGTTATCCTCTAACGATCAGTCGAAAGTGAGTGTGGTGTAAGGAAGGACCAGGGCCAAGTTATTCCTTCAAAATAAGGATTATTGACTAGAAAATGAGAGTAGCATATTAAAATCGGTCAATCAGTCAAAGGTTTGGATTCTTCGAATTGATGTATTTTGATGTCACTTTGAAAGCTCTGACCATTTCATAGTCCCAACCCGCCTGCATTCCCAAGGCATTTGCATCTCTAGTTTCTACCGCTTTTGATTCAGAGGCCGTCTTAAATATGTTTGCTTTTGTTTGTTTGTCTCTTTACAGACCTGCACACAAGGGGGTAAAAAGTCAAAGATCTTTAATGACAGTTTATTTACAGCACATGCATCTGGAATCACTAAAAATCGGTCACTCGTCTGAAGGAACCCACGATGGCACAAGTAGCACACCACTCGCGGTATCTCCGGTACTCCCCGGACCGGAGGAAGTACTGCCGCCCCCTATAGTTGGGGTACTCGTAGAAGATCCAGTAGCCGTTCATCACGTTACAGGAGTAGACATGGCGGTGGTGGAAACGATCCGACACACAGGGACAGTCGTCCATAAACTCCATCATGTGGCCACTGAAGTCTGCCTTTTCATAAATCCTCAGCCGGTACGACCCTCTGTACTGTCGGGACAGAAACACATAACACGTGAATATATTATAAATATACTGTTTAACATATCTATTTTTGAAATAAATGCATTGAACACAATTAAATTCAAACTTGTATGTATTAAAATATATTTTATATAAATTACAAGCAGAAATATATCATGAATATAGTTCAGAATGTAAATACATGGAAAATATTTGTATGAAGATTATTGTTCAGAATCATTCAAACACGGAATGCAGATGCATCATTAAATGTGCATTGTGAATATTAGTTTAGTATAGTGTGTGAATCAACTATATAAAAATGTGAGACCTAATTATATTATAAACGTAATGTTACACAGCCTTTCTGTGTTATCCATTTTCAATTTCTGTTCACAAGTTTCTTGAAAGAGGTCATTTATGGAATGATGTCCTTTTCAAGAATATTGGTTATTAATTATCGTGAAAACAGTTACACTTGTACATCTAAATCTCACTCGCAAACTACACTGCTTATACAGTAAAATATCTAAAAAGATAGATATGTTAAGGATAATTAATTTGTTGACATCTCCATACTAGTACCATTGTCCACATTTCAGCAAATTACCATAAATATCAGTAATATTGTTGAACACTAGGGTTAGACAAAATAGGGTTAGCCTCAGTCGCATATACCGTTCAAAATGGTATTGTCAAGTCAGCGGTGGATCCTGGTTCAGAAAGTAAGAGTCCTCCCTAGTATTTTGTTCCAATCAGCTAGATTTGCTATTTAGCACAATTGTTCGGGCAGGAGGTAGACCTAATGAGAGAGATCAGCTGGCTGAGTTCATGGTTGACAGAAACATATGGCAGGACTTTTTTTTTGACCCCTGGACTTTCCACCTCTGTGTCAAATATGTCTTAATATATATCAAAATATATATTGTGAATCCCAAAACAGCAGAAGCAAGGAAGTCCTCCATTTCTTGCCAGTTTTGTGTGTTTGTGTATGTGTTTGTGTACATGTGTACATGTGTGCATGAGTATATTTGTCTGTGGTGGGGGTACCACTAAAGTTGAAACAAATCTTAAATTTAGATATTTACTCACTGTTATTCACTCACTGCCAAGTTATCAGTCCAACTAAAATCAATTTCCATGATTTAGATGGATTATTATGAGGTACTTTTCGCCTAGAAAAATATTGAATTAAAAACAATTGAATTAATCTGCTAAAAATATTGAATTCTGTTTTTTAGAGATTATTTGTCTTTGACAACAATAATTTCTGGTTTTAGACAGAGCTTACGCTACAATAAGCAGAAAATACAAAGTATTAAATATTAGCATATATTATAATATAAGGTTTGTTCTGACTATAAACCAAACTGTGGTGAACTGTGAAAGGTCAGTTCAATATGTAGTAGGTTTGGGCAAAATATCCCGTTAGGACTGCAGCAAAATATCTATCCAGCCTTCTATATCTCATTAATATGGAATACCAAAATGTATTTAAATTATTTTGTTATTATTGCAAATGACATTGCTTTACACTTGTAATGTTTTGATCTTGCGGTCGAGAGGCTGACAGCAGGGCTACTCGATACTCAACAGTCTATTGAAGAATGGCCATATATTCGATAATGGAAATATAAAAAACTGGCCCCTTACCATTGGAATCATCCTGCAGGACCTGATACAGCTGCTGAAGCCCATCCAGCGCTGGTAGTCGGAGTATTCCCCCCTCCGCATGTAGTACTGGTGGCCCATGTAGTTGGGTCGCTCATAGATCATGAAGCAGCCACTCTCCACCCGGATGGAGTTGCATCGGTTGAAGTAGGAGTGGAGGTCAGTGCAGTCATTGCTGCACTCATAGCTTCGACCCTGGAAGTTCCTGTCCTCGTAAAACGTGATCTGGAGGAAAAAAAGCGTCACTTTTTTCAGTTCCGGTACAGTGTGCTTTTAAAATAGAATAAACTGAAGTTAACGTGTGTTCGTGAGTCTGTGCACACGCACACACGTGTGACCGACCGGCGTGTGAATGTGTGGACGTGTGTGTTGAGTGAACAAATTCACAGTTACATGTTATTAAGTGATATCACTGCAGGGACACGAGTCCTACCTTCCCCATGGTCTCTGTTGGAGAGGTTCCACATGTTTTCAGAGCTTTTTATACAAGCCCTTGACAAACAGAGCATTGTTATTCAAATTCTGCTCAGTTATAAGTGAGCGCAGGGACACATGTTGGTGTTTTTGTTGCAGCGGACAATATTGGTTCAGAAATATATAGATCTGTATTTGAAAAAAGTGTATATAATTACAGGTTTGGTGTTTTGACATGCATAGACAAAGGAAAAGACTAGTATGGTATCCACACATCTTCAGCACAATAGACCCAGAACAGTATGGAACCTCTCTTTTTCATTAAATATGTTGTGCAATGGAAAGGGTCACTGACCATTCTCTCTGCTCATCTGAATGGTCAACCCACTTATGCAAATGGGCAAAGCTGTAAAGAAAGCCAGTCCTGTCCCACTATAGCATTCTACATACAGTAGGAGGGAAACGGACAGAGGAGCTGTACTTTGCAAATCAAACAGAGCCTGGCAGATTCCCCGGCTTTTAACCAGCACCAAATGCTGGGGCACTGAGGTGCTTCAGATGGAACAGGTGATGTATTCAAGGGCGAAACAAAAACGCCCCTCCCCAAAGCAGTGCAGCTCTTTGATCATCAAAATGAACTTCAGATTGACCCGATAGCTTTACATCCATGTACTACCAAGTTTGAAACAATACTTAAAAAAACTATTGTGCACATAATTTTGCACTTTTACTGAGGTAAGTGCAGTGTAGGTGAGTGCTTAGACCAGATGTTCATTGAAGAGGTGGGTTGTCAAGTGGTTGTCTTGGACCAAGGTTAATTAGTAAAATTAGGCTATGCTACATCATCAGGAGAGCACAAGGTGTGCTTAAATGTGATGTTGTTCCTTTCCTTCTGAGACACCAGAGCATCAATACCCAACGAGGAGGTGCGCAAGCACGCACACACACACACACACACTTGGAGGTGACCCTGAGAACAGAAGTAATGTCTGACCCTACTGCCAGGCCCCGGCATTAAGACTGGTTTGTTAATAGCCGGCTCAGACACTCCCCTACAGTATCTAAATGCCCTGTATGTTTGCAGCAAAGACAATGGGTCTACAGTTATCACCCCATGAGTTTGAGGAGTAGGGCCCCCTTCTCCCAGGGGCTGGCAGAAGCATATGTAGCAGGGTTAGCTCAGCTAGTTCGCTCGTTAGCACGTTGAAGTGCAGAGAGAGCGAAGGCTCATAGCAGGTTACCGCGAGAACGCTCCCTGATGACGTAATTCTCAAATTCAAAAGAACGTTGTTGCCCTCAGCTAGGGGCGAGTTCACCTTTAGCTGACTGGTTCGCCTTTAGCTGTCCTTCCAACAAATATTTGGATGAGTGAGAAGCTTTGGTTCAAATCCCACCTGTGACTCAGGCAAAAATCGCACCCATTACACATAGCCAGAAAAGTCATGGTTGCCGTGTTCCAGAGATCCTGGATTAGATCCCTTTTCTGCTCCTCAATATTCTCCATGATCTCACCCTTCTGTGCTGGCTTCCGGTCAGGGGTTGAAACAGCAGCACAGAGGACCATTCATGGCCATGTTCCATCATAGTGGGGCCTCCTGCTGTAAGTAAGTGAAGGTTCCCCGGTGTTGTGGCATGCGTACTTCCCCAGGTTCTGAAGGAGAAGTCCATCCTCACGGCCCAACAGCAGCTGATCTCTTGGATTGTCACAACATTGGGGTTCCTGTGGGCTTTGCTGCTGTAACCTGCAATACTGTTCTCTGGAAAGTTGTAAAGGGGATTTATAGGGATATTTCACTTTGGTATAACACATGTAATTTTGTGGAGCATACCCCACTGAGATTTGCATAGCGTGAATACTCGCAAAATCAACCGTCCCGACTGGTCGTCAAAACACCTCCGCCGTTCCTTCCAGTTGTCCAGCTCCTACTTCACTCCTATTTCTTTTTGTGACCTCGCAAAATGAATCTTTTTAAAGAACAAATTAACTATGGCCATTTTTTTTTTTACATTGTATTGCCTTATAATGGTTTTGTTATTTTAACAGAGTTATTTAACAAAATCAAGGAAAAAAAACCCCAGGATTTTCAGGATGTGGTAGGCCAAAGAACCCTGCCCCTTCTCTATCCCTCTCTCTGAGTTTTCTCCCTCTCTCTCTCTCTCTCTCTCTTGATGTCAGTGAGTTTGTGATGTGCTGGGCTATTGTTCACTTGGTTCAATGTGTTTCTGTGTCAGCATTATTGTAAACTGGTCTCCCTGTCACTGTCGTACTCTCACATTCAGTCCCTGAGCACTGGAGTGATCCTGACTGTGGCTGGGAAACTCAGCAGGTTTTTTTTTTACAGGCCAAGTGGTAAACAAAGAATAAACAGTGTCTCTTGGAATGTATTTTCTTTTTTTTCTTTTTTTTTTAAATTAGGCCCCCTACAGGGACTGTGGAGGTATTTCATAAAGCAGAGTTAATGAACTATAAAATAGGATAAACATTTTTGATTGGTGATTTGGTAAAACCTAAATGGAGGAAAGCTTCCCTGCTGAAAAAACAGCTCAAGCTAGGCTTGGAAACAGTTAGCTGGTTGATCAGCTTCCAGTTCAGACCAGCTCCCAGCTCGACGTGGTTTAGCTGGTTGATCAGCTTCCAGTTCAGACCAGCTCCCAACTCGACATGGTTTAGCTGTTTGACCAGTACAGACCAGCTCCTAGCTCTACATGGTTTAGCTGATTAGCCGGTCCAGGCCAACTCCCAGCTCTACATGGTTTAGCTGATTGACCAGTTTGGACCAGCTCCCAGCTCTACATGGTTTAGCTGGTTGACCCAGTCAGACCAGCTCCAAGCTCGAAGTGGTTTAGCTGGTTGACCGGTTCAGACCAGCTCCCAGCACGACGTGGTTTAGCTGGTTGACCGGTTCAAACCAGTTCTCAGATCCATGGTTTGACCAACTCAAGCTGGTTGACCAGTTCATACCCAGCTAGACCAGCTTATGACCTGCTTGACCAGCTCAATTTTAAAATAGACAAGCTGGCATAGCTGGATTTTACAGCAGAGTTGAGTTGTAAAATCTTTGCATACTATGCAGGGTTCCAAAACTGTCTATGTCTATGCCCCCATCCTCAACCCTGCCTACACCCTAATGTATTTAGTAATTAGTATTTAGTTGTTGCTTTCAACCCACACAAGCCATTTAGCTAACTATTTAACTGACGTTACAGGTGTTTGCAGGAACATACGTAAAAGTAAACACAATCGTGTCGCTTTCAAAAATAGAGTAAAACCAGTCCAGCAGTCACTCGCAAATATACCAAAATGCTCAATTTGACATTTCTGACTTGAAAAACTCCCACTTTGCTGTCATATGCAGGAAAGGTACATGGTAGCTAGCTTGAAACCCCGAGAAAAGTCAGGCCTTCAAGGGATGGATTCAGCCTTTTCCCAATGAAATTGTTTTAACCAGGGGAATCTACACTCTCCTTTCAGACATTTATTTTCAAAAGTTGTGCACTGTCCTCTGGTGACTGGGCTCCAATGATAAACCAGTTTCTTAAATTAAATTTTATACTTTTTATTTACTGTGTAGCTAGCTAACAGCTTATCTCCATAACTGCTGTGAAAAAGTCACTGTCACTACCATTTCATCAGAATATAATTTGTAGGTTATAAAAGGATCTAATGATTAAATAATGTGGGCTGGGAAAACATTCATTTCACTCCCAAAGCATGTTAAAAATGAGCATATTATTACAGGTTATAGAATAAAAACTCTGAAAGTGCAATGTATAGCTACATCAGTAGCTAGCTAAACCAGGCTCACCTAGACTTGTCTATTTATGCACTATCAATGGTAAATTGATGCCTTTTCTCTACAAAGGATATTACTGAAGATCTAAAATATTGAAAACATGAGCATTTGTCTAAAATTACAAATACAGAAACCATAAAAATAACCAATATGCTGGTATTGGTAACCATTTTGGGATCCTGAAGTGGCTCAAAAAACAATCTCCTTTAATGTTACTTTTAAAGGCTCATATGGAGTGGCTGCCTACTTCAAGATGAGAGATTTATTCAGAGTGTGTGCAGTGGTATTTATTAAGCAGAGATTTTGGTGCTTATGTTTGTGACTATAAAATGATCAGCTTTGCACAGTAATATCAGCTTTTCAGGGTGCTGTATGGCATGTGAAGCTGCCAGGTAAATTCAGAAACATGAGTCAGAGGGTAAAGATCAGATACAAGGTCAATGTCAATTTCTCAGATTTAATGAATTTATTATGAACTTTGTATTGCAACACTTATATTTGTATAGGCTGCAATCATTCGAAAGGTAAGCTCAATGATTTTCCAGATGATTCGGTTAGGATTCGAATAAGCAACGAGGAGAGGAAAGGAGCAGCGTTCAGTAATCCATGATGCGCTTGATGGAGCCGATCCTGGAGCTCATGCCGCCCCAGTCGCTGTACCTGCGGTACTCTCCAGGCCTCATGTAGTACATTCTGCCCCTGTAGTTGGGCTGGTCGTGGAACAGCCAGTGGCCTTCCATCACGTTACAGGAGTGGACGTCGGACCAGTGGAAGCGGTCCATCATGTTGGGGCAGTCGTCCATCAGCTCCATCATCTGGCCTCCAAAGTCCATCCTTTCATAGAATCGCATTCTGTGGGACCCTCTCATCTATTTGGAAAAGGATTACATCAATATTATTATCTGTTACACCACACCAGAATATTGACATTGCCATTTTTCTATGAAAATAAATCAAATGCTGTTAAACTACACAAAATCACTGGATCAAGATGATGTTGTTTTCAGTATACTTTTTCTGATCATTCTGAACTGAGACAATTATTTCTAATTCAAAGTTTAAACTAGATTCCCATGGACATTACCTCTCTACCATTCCGTCATTTCTCAGTTCTTTGTTTTAGCATTATCAAGAAATGTTCAGGCTACATTCCTTACCTGGCTCTCTCAACCCACCACCTAATCATCCTCTGATTTAATAGCCTAAAAATTGTTCTCACTGCCCAGTGAAAAAAAGCGCTATTAATTAATTATTGGTATTATTAAATTATTATGGAAATGCGAACATAACTTGTAGTTTGAGGACAGGGAAGCGATGTGAAACTGTAAGCTATTTGGACCAGACAGGGATCAGGAACTTCTGGCATTTATTTTTTTGGCCTCTGAGTCTTACCATGGGGATCATACGGCAGGAGCGGATGCTGTCGCTCATGCCCATCCAGCGGTGGTAGTCGGGGTACTCCCCACGGCTCAGGAAGTACTGGTGGCCCATGTAGTTGGGGCGCTCGTACAGCATGAAGCAGCCACTGTCCACCCTGCAGGAGTTGCAGCGGCTGAAGTAGGAGCTGAAATCAGCACAGTCACTGCTGCACTCATAGTGGCGACCTCCAAAGTTCCTGTCCTCGTAGAAGATGATCTGCATCCAAAACCAACATCAGAAGTTGTATAAACCATACAAAAGCCAACAAACTACATAGCGTATTCAACAAGCAAACACTAGCACCGTATGACAAAGTCAGGGGAGCAAAATGCTATATTCAAATGCCTATTTGATGATATCTACAATACTTTTGCTGGGTGACTCCTTAAGACAGTGCAAAATAGAGAGCAGTGGTGACCTATGAAAGTGTGGGCTTACCTTTCCCATTTTGCTCTGGTTTGTTATACCTATGCAGTGCTGTTTGAGGACACCACCTGCAGTATTTATAGGAGAAGCAGTGTGCAGACTGTGCAGATGCCATTCATATTCTAAACACCCGGAACCCTTAGCCACTGTGTCATCACTTCCTCCAAAAGAGACAATTATGCACTAAAAATCCTAAAAAAAAAAAAAAAAGGGGAAAGAGAACAATTTGGTAGTCTTTGTCTATGAGGATGACTGGCCAAAACGCTTTTTAGGCTTTATTTTCACAACAAAGACTCAAGACTAAAAGATGACTACGCGGCTTAACCAATGCAAAAGGGCTTTTGTCTTGCTTTCTGCGTTATGACCAGGGCTGGGTGAGAACTTTCTCCATTGACTAGAGTCCACTCACTTTGTTTCCAAGCTAAATTTAGCTGTGAACTGAAAGGCTCTTCAAAATTATTCATATTTATATCACTTAATAAAGATGAGCAAAGAACCCTGAAAAAATAAACAACAAACATAATGAGCTATACATAATATTACATTCATATGGCATTTCATCAGGTGTTCAGTGAGCTTTTAAGTCAGATGAAAATTATATTTTTTGCCCATGGACATTAGTGGTTGGTTTGGTGTCAGAAGAAGGTGGTGCTGGTATGAAACAATTGAACATTTATGCTTTGAATCAGACATAGAGGACTAGTCAAAGATCCCTCCCAATATATTCAATAACATCTACCATTATACACTGTTTTTGCTGTCATATTTCTGTCGCAGACTAATTTTCAATAACAGAGAGAAACCATTCCATATTTTGTTTGATTGGGGCACTGAAATACCAGTGATTTAGAAATTACTGTAAATAAATGTGAGTATGTCCAACTTTATCTGTCTGAAAATTGTGGGAGAATTCATGGGAGGCATAAAACACCACAGATGAGAACCCAGTAACATTATTCTTGTGAAGGGATGATGCACAGTGATGATAGTGCTGATAACAGGAATGTGAATAATTATGACACCTATTTTTTGGGGAAATTGTTTTTTGTTAAATTTATTAGTAGAAAATAAGGAGTAATATATACCATAGAGTGAGCTCCATAAGGTTTGGGACATTTTCTTATTTGGGTCTGTAGTCCACAATTTGAGATTTGTAATAAAACAATGCCCAGTGGATAAAGTGCACATTTTCATTATTTTATTTGGGACATTTTTATACATTTTTGATTTCACACAAATTACAGAACTTTTCATCCATAGCCCCTCATTACAGGGCACCATAATGTTTGGGACAAATATCTTCACAGGTGTTCCTGATTTGTCACTTGTGTTTTGATTCTAGGCTTTTGATTGCCTATATTATTTGTGTTTGTCAACACGTGCCAACAAAAGTCAAGGAAGGCATTAAGAGGCTGAGAAATAAGACGGATACCAGTCATAGCACATAGCCTTAGGCTTACTGTTTCAGAAGAAAGAGAGCACTATTGTGCTCAGTAATCACAAAGGGCCTGGTAGGCCAAGAAAGACCTCTACAGCTGATGAATGAAGAGCCCAAAAACACTTGTCCATGGACAGATGTGGATATGCCAGCAACTACCGTCCACAGAAGACCTCACAAACAGAACTACAGAGGCTACACTACAAGATGCAAACCACATGTTTTCTGCAAAAACAGAATGGTCAGGTTACAATTTGCTAAGAAGCACCCCCCAGCTTCTGTGAAACATGGTGCCTCACTTGTCTTCACTGAACAAGAATTAATTCTTAAGTGTACAGAAGCATCTTATGTTCAAGCTCAACCAAATGCCTACAAACTCATTCAAACTTCATCTTACAGCTGTCACGGTTCTGATGATCTATTCTGATTCATTTCCAGGCACTACCTTTTGATGCCGCTCTTCTGCCGCATTTCTGCCAATTTGGTAATCAGTTTCACTCCGGCAATCAGCAACACTCATGCTGATCACTGATTCTAGTCCCGCGTGCGGTCTGATTACCGATTAAGGTCAGCTGCATGTCTTTATATTTAAGCCCTGCGTTTCTTTGACTTGGGACTTGTGTGTTATTACCCCATTTTCCATTGCACATTTCTCTCTTTTATTTTCATTTGTGGACTATGTGAGGTACAGTACTGTGGCAGGTGTGGAAAAAATGCTGTAAAATAGGAATGCTTTCAAAAATAGAAATGTTAATAGTTTATTTTCATCAATTAACAAAATGCATGAACAAAAGGAGTAAATGAACAGAAGAAAAATCTAAATCAATATTTGGTGTGACCACCCTTTGCCTTCAAAACAGCATCCATTCTTCCAGGTATACTTGCAGACAGTTTTTGAAGGAACTTGGCGGGTAGGTTGTTCCAAACATCTTAGAGAACTAGCCACAGCTCTTCTGTTGATTTAGGCAGCCTCAAATGCTTCTGTCTCTTCATGTAATCCCAGACAGACTCAACAATGTTGAGATCAGGGCTCTGTGGGGGCAATACCATCACTTCCAGGACTCCTTGTTCTTCTTATCTGCCTGTCCTTCCCAGCATTGAGGAGACCATCAATTCTGACCAAATCCATATGCAGAAATGCACCCCCAAACTCCAAGCAAGGAACCTCCACCATGATTCACTGTTGCCTGCAGACACTCATTCTTATACCGCTCTCCAGCCCTTCAGCGAATAAACTGCCTTCTGCTACAGCCATATAATTCAATTCTTTCAATTACTCATCAGTCCAGAGAACCTTCTGCCATTTTTCTGCACCCCAGTTCCTGTGCCTTTGTGCATAATTGAGTCGCTTGGCCTTGTTTCCATGTCTGAGGTATGGCGTTCTGGCCACAATTCTTTCATGAAGACTACTTCTGACCAGACTTCTCCGCACAGTAGATAGGTGTACCTGGGTCCCACTGGTTTCTGCCAATTCTGAGCTGATGGCACTGCTGGACATCTTCCGATTGCGAAGTGAAGTAAGCATGATGTCTCTTTCATCTGCTGCACTAAGTTTCAATCCAGGTTATTTTTAATCACATGATTGTCTTTATGTTAACACACATTGTCAATTAAGAATCAATTAAGAAAATGACCCTTTCAGTTAATGATTGTGTTTCAACCTACGTATTAAAATCCCTGACTTTGTGCTAGTGTACCTAGAAGAATTGATGCTGGTTTGAAGGCAAAGGGTGGTCACACCAAATATTGATTTGATTTAGATTTTTCTTCTGTTCACTCACTTTGCATTTTGTTCATTGATAAAAATAAACTATTAATATTCCTATTTTTGAAAGCATTGTTACTTTACAGCTTTTTTTCACACCTGCCTAAAACTTTTGCACAGTACTGTATGTGACTGATGATACTCATTTACCTGTTATGGGAATGTGGTGTGCAACAACCTCGTGCTTGGTGCCAATTCCTCTTTTATTACAAAAATAAACAGTGTAATTTGTGAAGGTTAGTAACGTCTCTACACCATTTATTACATTACATTTAGGAAAAACACTGGATACGCTGTCTACATTTCATTAAGTAATACGAATGTATGCAACACTCGAAAATACTTAGATTCCAGGACATTTCGTTTAATAATTTTTTCCAGGACAGATACGGAGTCCCGGAGAACCCAGGACGGGTGGCAACCCTAATTGAGACCCTGCCTCCTCACCGTTCTAAATTCATATGCTGCCTGCAATTTGCTGCAACTTAAGGAGAGACCCAACGCCATCAGCGTGATACGAGTTGAAATGTTTTTTTAAATTATTGACCACAACTTTGTCATGCCAATAAAGTGACTTGCATTTAAAAATTGTGAAATGGTTTTGTGGAGTAGCCTACAGTGACATTACATTGAGATATTAATAGCGTAAGCGTCTCCAATATTTTGATAATTTACTAGCTAACTGGTTGTTCGTAAATGGACAACTTGGCTATGTTGGCTAAGTGGCGGCCTGTAGCATAGTGGTTAAGGTACATGACTAGGACCCACAAGGTCATTGGTTCGATCCCCGGTGTAGCCCCTTGAGCAAGGCCCTTAACCCTGCATTGCTCCAGGGGAGGATTGTCTCCTGCTTAGTCTAATCAACTGTGTGTCGCTCTGGATAATAGCGTCTGCCAAATGCCATTAATGTAATGTCATGTAAAAAATTGTGTGATTTAATTTGTTGTGTAATATGTAGCCCAAGACGATTCTGGCATTTAAACACTATCGTGGAAATTGCGCATTGGCAGTTACAAACACTGTTATAAAAAATTTAAGGTGGACCGGGAATTACAAATAAGAAGTGCAGTATAAGAAACCAATTTAAGCCTCGTTTAAAACCTTGAATTATAGAGAATTAAGATATACTTAACCAACATATGTAATCATAGCAAAATGCTGAAACATTAGGCACTTTAATTAAGTGTTACGGGACGAGAACCTGGGGTATATCGTGGATATTGGCACAGCTAGCGGGGTGGTTTGGCACAACGGGAAGCAGAGTGCCGTTACACCCCCTAGCTGTGCCAGAGAGAGACGGGACAAACTTTTAATGGATGTATTTTTAATGGAACTATGTTTTATGGTAAATGTATTCTTCCGCTGAACAGTAGGCTAGTTTATTGGTTGTTAAGCAACAGTATTGCTAACATTAGATACTACTAGCAATAATGCATCCCCACTGCACTAGTTAAGCAACGGTATTGCTAACATCAGCGAGCAATAATGTATCCCCACTTTACTAGCTAAGCAATGGTATTAACCTTAGGTACTAGTAATAATTTATCCCCGTTGCACTAAAGTTAGCTAAGCAACGCTATTGCTAGCTTGCTAGTTTAAGTTACACCTGACGACACTGACACAAAAGTAATTAGGCTTTGTTGTAAACGTTTATCATGGCACAGTCAGATAACGTGCAGTTAATTAAATAACTCATAGTGTTGTTTGCTTCGCCAAGGTTTGGTGGTCTTGCTGATATTTCAATCCAAGGATGTTGCTTTCGTTGTATTTTTTTCCGTTCCTATCCTACTCCTTCCCAAACCCCAGGTCAAAGGACACTTTAAAATCACAAATTTTGTTTTACTTTGCTAGGCTACTAGTGGCAAAATGATGACAACGTTAGGATAACTTTGGTTACAAAGTAGATAACGGTGATCTGCTAATCTGCTAATACCTCTCCCCATCTGGATCTCTCCATTTCCCTCGGGCATACCACACTCACGCCACACTCCACACTCAGTGCAAGGAACCTCGGCGTGGTGATGGACAGGAGACTGTCCCTTTCTGAGAACATTGCGGCGGTGACCCGGTCTTGCAGGTTCTTCCTATACAACATACGGAGAATCCGCCCCTTTCTCACCCCCTACTCGACCCAGCTCCTGGTCCAAGCGATGGTTCTGTCCCGCCTGGAGTACTGCAATTCCCTCTTGGCTGGCCTCCCAGTGTCCGCCATCAGACCCCTCCAACTCATCCAGAATGCAGCAGCTCGTCTGGTCTTCAACCTTCCCAAATACTCACACGTCACCCCCCTGTTTCTTCCCTCCACTGGCTGCCTGTCATGGCTCGCATCAAATTCAGCCTTCCAAGCAGTTAAAGGGTCTTCCCCAGCTTATCTACAAAAAATCATCAGACCCTACACCCCTGCCAGACCTCTTCGTTCAGCCTCCACAGGCCGCTTGGCACCTCCCCCTCTCCGAACCTCCACCTCACGCTCACGACTACTGTCTGTTCTGGCTCCACGGTGGTGGAACAAACTCCCCGTTGAGGTCAGAACTGAAGAATCTCTCCCCACCTTCAAGCGCAAGCTGAAGACACACCTCTTCAAGGAGCACCTCTCCCCATCCCTCCCTACCTCCCTGTGAACCTTAATTGTTGTCTCTGTGACTTGCTTTGTGTATCGGTATTTTTAGTTGGCTAGGTAAGCAGTGTTTGGATAGTTAACTTTGGTCACTTTTGCTCTGTTTGTTTGTTTGTTTGTTCAAAAAAATATATAAAAATTGGCCCTCGTCCTTATCTTTGTTGTACAGGTAGCAGTTGAAATTGTACTTCCCTCTAGGGTCTTTCAGCGAATTTATCCCTGGTTATGGGTATGCACTTTGTTGTACGTCGCTCTGGATAAGAGCGTCTGCCAAATGCCAATAATGTAATGTAATGTGATCCACAAACGCTGAGTAATATTAAAAGATGTGTGAAGATTCCGTATATCGTGGATATTGGCACGGCTGGAAAGCAAACTGATCTGGTTCGTGCCCGCAAAAATTGTTTGACGATTATAATATATTGATGATTCCTGCTTATATTTTTATCTTTGGGGAAAGACAAAATATAAGCAGGAACAATTGGATGTTATCGCCGGACATGGTATAAGAAGAATAATCCACTCGGAGGTTGTCATTAAACGTTTTTAACGCTTTGCGTTAGGCAGTTCTTCACCCCTGCATTGTACATTAAAACCGTGTAATGACCCCCCTCGTTGTGGATTATTCCTTACTTAATGACCACCTCGTCGTGGATTATTCCACATAACTATAATACCATGGACTTTTACCAAATATTAAAATATAAGCAGGGGTCGTTAATATTTTCGGCCAATAGGCTATGCCTATTTCACAAGATGGCGAGCAAGACCGGAAGGAGAGTGGACGTTCTCCTGTAACTGGAGATGGCAGTATCTCAAAACCAAAAACCAGGGATGGTGTGTTTTCCTAGCATTAGGCTCTTGTGAATCGGTTACAGTTGTTAAGGTTATAGTCTTTTAAAGATTTTTAAATGTATGTTTATGATGCACTTTAGGGTATAAGACACAGAGGGATGAGGATGCTCCTTTTGTTTTATTACCCTGAGCTAAAGGGAGAACAAATGCTAAGTGCTAAGGAGTGCTAATTCGTGGCATTTTTCATTCGTTTCATTTGTTTTCATAAGAACTCACCAGGTCAAACTTATGTACATTTAAACACATTACTGTTGCTTTTCCCCTGGTTGTTTTTATATAAATGAATGAACATCAACAAGTACAATGTTTTTTACCCACTACTTGTTTATTGCAATATTTGACTGGTCAACATGTTTTCAGTGAAGTCACATACAATTTCATAGAAATAGGCTTGTTTAAAGTCAAGTCATTTGCGAGACAAGTCTTGAGAATTCCCTGAGTGAGGAGAGGAAAGGAGCAGTGTTCAGTAATCCATGATGCGCCTGATGGAGCCGATCCTGGAGCTCATGCCGCCCCAGTCGCTGTACCTGCGGTACTCTCCAGGCCTCATGTAGTACATTCTGCCCCTGTAGTTGGGCTGGTCGTGGAACAGCCAGTGGCCCTCCATCACGTTACAGGAGTGGACGTCGGACCAGTGGAAGCGGTCCATCATGTTGGGGCAGTCGTCCATCAGCTCCATCATCTGGCCTCCGAACTCCATCCTTTCGTAGAATCGCATTCTGTGGGACCCTCTCATCTATTTTAGAATGTTGAGAAAATAATTAGTTTATAATCAGTGAACAGTCAATAATCGGTCTGTAATGAGAGAGGCTACCCAAGCGCTTACTAGGAGGAAGGAGGAAGCTTTGATTTGTTCTCCAGCCTTTTCACGGACCTACAGGCAGACAACACTCGCAGACACTCACCATGGGGATCATACGGCAGGATCGGATGGAGTCAGACATGCCCATCCAGCGCTGGTAGTCGGGGTACTCCCCACGGCTCAGGAAGTACTGGTGGCCCATGTAGTTGGGGCGCTCGTACAGCATGAAGCAGCCGCTCTCCACCCTGCAGGAGTTGCAGCGGCTGAAGTAGGGGCTGAAATCAGTGCAGTCGCTGGAGCACTCATAGTGGCGACCGCCAAAGTTCCTGTCCTCGTAGAAGATGATCTGCAGGGGTGATGGAGGGCGTTTCACATCGGTCAGTCACGAAACGAGCAGCGCAACAAAGTTTACTTTGTAAATTAATTAATTTGACAATTATTTATAAGTTCATAGATAAAACAATTATTTATGTTATTTAAAAAAAACTTATCCATAGATTTTATCCATAAAATGTGTCATTGTTTCTTACCTTTCCCATGGCTGGTTTTGGCTGGTTCTCTCTGGCTGTCTTGCCTTTGCACGGCTGTTTGAACTCCGCCGTGGTATATATAGTGGATGGGAAGTGCAGACTCTGCAGTGCTCGTCTCCCCCTCATTCATATTCTAATTCCACTGGAATTCTTTACCCTTGTGTCGTTGTGAAATCCTAAAAGCGATAATTAAGTTCTGAAAATAAGAGAAAGAGAAATGTTCTGGGCTCTCGGTTGATGGAGAAGCTTTGTTGTCCCACCTCTAACACAAAGCCATTTGGCATGCTTGCACTTTTTTCACAAAGACTCACAACTGCAAGATTCCCAGCAATTGGTTTGGTTTGTTCTGGAGCGGAAGTTTCTGCTGTGTTTATCTTTTTTGGCTCTCTGCCCTGTTTGTGTGAGAACATTTATAAATCCTCTGCATCCATCAATAATTTGATTGCCTTTATGGTACATAGATAGCCACATAAAATCTCCAGTTCCCTCATACCAGTGTCATGTAAATAGAGACTCAATATTAATTAATTATTGTCATATATTTATTTTATATAATGTTATTATTTTGTACGAAGAATATTAACAGGAAAAAATCTTTATTTATATATAAACATGCATTTCAGAGGCAAGCACGGCTTGCATTAATGCAAATAGCCGTGACCTGCTGTTTGTTGGTTATTGCGATGCAGTGTTTAGTTATACTATCAGTGGCTATGAGTACTTCAACTCCAATTTTATTTAATTTTATTCTCCTTTAAATTATCAATCATAATCATCATCAGCCCACGACCTGAAATAAGTTAGATAGTGGGAGGATGGATGTATGAATGTTTAATTTTATTAAATGTTTAAAGTAAAAATAACGTATTTGTCCTTGTCAGCACTTATGTGTCTTAGTCTAGGGGTGAAATTCTGTTTTGGTTGTTACTTTGTTTTTTTAATTGTGTCAGTCTAATCTGCGACCGAAGTGGATGTGGGATGGAGTTACAAGGTACCACCTCCTTGGGAGCATCGTTAAAGGAGAGCCCAGCTATTGGGCCACAGCAGATGTCTGCCATTTTGTTTCTTTGTTCTGGCCATAGTGGTAGATTTAACTGGTTTGCTGTCAGAATAAGACTGTTGGACAGTTGTGTGTTCAGAGATGCTCTTCGGCATACCGCTGTTGTAATATGTGGTTATTTGTGTTTCTGTCACCTTCCTGTCAGCTTCGACCAGTCTGACCCTTCTCTAGTGACCTCTTTCATTAACAACACTTTTCTGGCCGCAGAACTGCTGCTCACTGGATGTTTTTTGCTTTTCACACTATTCTCTGTAAACTTGAGAGACTGTTGTGTGTGGAAAATCTCATAAAATCAGCAGTTTCTGAGATACTCAAACCACCCTGTCTGGCACCAACAATCATTCCATGGTGAAAATCACTTAGATCACATTTCTTTCCCATTCTGACATTTAGTCTGAAAAACAGCTGAACTTCTTGACCATGTCTGCATGCTTTTATGTATTTAGTTAGGCTGATTAAATATTTGCATTAACAAGCTGGTGTACAGGTCTACCTAATAAAATAATCACTGAGTGTATATGCAAATATGTTGACTATGACTATGTGAATGCTGTCTTTATAATGTATGACTCTTTTAAGTGGCTTGCAGTTGTATATACCTTTTTTTGTTTTGTAAATTGGGCCTGTGTTACTGTTTTTGTAAACTTATTTTTGGAACCGTCTGGCATATTGCACTTGAATTTTATTTGAAATAATACTATGGAGACTATGACATAATCAGCCACAAACTGAACTAAGCACAAACACTATGACTAAATCTGTTTGGAAACCTTGCCTTTATATAATATCACTGTATTTCATTTTTCTCTAAACAGGCCCAAAATTCACCATAACCTGAAGTTCACCTTCCCCGTAAGATGCTATAAGGATAGATCAAGTTACAGCTTCGTATTTATTCAGCTTGCTGTTATATTCTTGTACATTAAACAGTAATGGTGTAACCCTGCATAAATGCAAATAACTGTCCCTCATTTTTATCAAATTAGTATGTACACAGTTCAGCTTTGACTTTGCTAAACAACCAGTAGGCAGTAATCGTTGGTACAGAGATTAAATGTTTCAAATATGCATCCTTCTCTAATGTGTGAAAAGGACCATTGAAAAAATCTGTCTGTAGATCGCATCCTATAGATATGTTCTAATACAACTTAAGAAGGGAGCCCCTGCAGAAGAAGAGAGTATAAATTCAGTTTTTACATATTCTATCAATTCTAATAGTCTAGAGGTATACACCTCTGCATATAACCTTTACCTTCAGTGTGTTTGTTTTATTGTATGGCAGCTTTTATTTGCAAGCCAGTGTTATAAACATCCCCTTTATAGTAGATGGAGATAGCTCAAAATAGAACTGAGGCTCATGCAGTCAAAATGAAAACGGATGTTTCAAATGGTGAAAGAATAAAGAATACCCACACACCAGCAAATGCTCCTTTGTGGTTTATTTAGGATGTAATCTTTTGACCCAAAATGGTCTTTGTCAGGCATAGAGGGTGTGGGGTGAAAATATTAGAATGCACAAATACACTGTACAGAGAATAGACAATAGCAGGCTACACTGCAATCATATCAGCAGCAGGAATCAAAAGGGTAGATAAACATTTTCCACAAAACAGAGTTGTTCCAGAAAAGTTCTGGAAGAAAGATTTTTGGACAGATGAGATCAAAATAAACCATGGAAAGCCAAAAGTGGGGAGAAATGAAGCAACAGCCCATGATCCAAAGAATACCACCTCATCTGTGGAGAAATTCTGTCCATGAGACAGAACTGTGCAGTTTTGTAATATGCAAATCAACAAACTCTAACCTGGCCATTGTGTTCTTCAGGCTTACCAGTGATTAATATCTTGCAGTGAACCCTCTAGAGTTTCTGCTGGCATAGTCCGCTCTTTCTTTTAGTCTTTGACATATCTATGAATGCCTACATCCTGCATAGTGGTCTTGATCTGTTTGGCAAAGTAGTGTGACTTATACTGTGTCTGTGTGAGATGTTGTTTAATTTTGGTTGTAGTGTGTCTGTATGAGATATTGTTTAATTTGGGTTGTAGTGTGTATGATATGTTGTTTAATTTGAGTTGTAGTGTGTCTGTGTGAGATGTTGTTTAATTTGGGTTGTAGTGTGTATGAGATGTTGTTTAATTTGAGTTGTAGTGTGTCTGTGTGAGATGCTGAGGAGTTTGGGCTGTGGTTTGTCTGTGTGAGATGCTGTGTAATTATGTATATGTTGTATATGTGCCTGTGAGATATCACACAGAGAACAATACTAAAGCACTTAGATACCATTTTATTCAGTGTGTCAAAAATAGCAAGCATTGCACAAGGATGGCCCCTTCAGTTGTAATCCATGATGCGCCTGATGGAGCCGATCCTGGAGCTCATGCCGCCCCAGTCGCTGTACCTGCGGTACTCTCCAGGCCTCATGTAGTACATTCTGCCCCTGTAGTTGGGCTGGTCGTGGAACAGCCA
Source organism: Conger conger (assembly GCF_963514075.1). Classification (NCBI taxonomy): domain Eukaryota; kingdom Metazoa; phylum Chordata; class Actinopteri; order Anguilliformes; family Congridae; genus Conger; species Conger conger. The sequence goes on along the minus strand of NC_083776.1, from coordinate 33,448,812 downwards.
GTGGCCTTCCATCACGTTACAGGAGTGGACGTCGGACCAGTGGAAGCGGTCCATCATGTTGGGGCAGTCGTCCATCAGCTCCATCATCTGGCCGCCCATGTCAGCGCGCTCGTACATCCTCATCCGGAAGGAACCATTGTACTGCGACGGGGGGAGAACAAACGAGAGGAAACCATTTCCATCTTCAGGTGGCGATCCATATGCAACTGAGTAATAAGTATCTGAGACCATTGCATTAATAGAACAGTAGATTCCAACAAACGCTTATTATGTGGGGGCAAAGCCTTCAGCTAATCAGTAATGCAGCAATAAAGATCTGAATATTAGAAAAGCAAAATGGTGCACAAGATTCTCTCTTTCTGTTCATTCTCAGTTTTGTTAATTTACCATGACCAATTTGCAACCACATTTACCACAGCAGTTTTGAAATTTACTGTATGGAATTTACTATATGAATATTCATATTTAGTGTATTACTAAATTATTTGACATTACTTGATAGGAAAAAAATCCAGTGAAATTTGAAAATACTATGTGTTCATAACAAAGTAAATCTGCCGCCCTTTTTTTTCCACAGAGGTGGATTCAGACATTTTGACCAAGCTTGTTGTCATGAATAGTGTCACATGCTGCTCAATGTTGTTCCTTTCTTGTTGTTTCTGTGTTCTAGATCTGAACAAACTAAAACTGCACAATGATACTTTTGCCAGAAGTTGACAGAAGGGCAGTGCAGGTCAGAGGGCCCTGCAGCCATACCCCAGGATGCACTGTACCATCACACCTACACTGTTGGAGAAAAGTCATTCAACCTGTTCCCATCCTATTAATAAAGCTGCAGAAAGGTGTACTTTTCTCAAAATAATAGCTGATGTTTGGCTTGTTATTTTTTGCATCGGACTGATTAGTAACTGGAAAAAGCGGCGGTTAAGGTACATGACTGGGAACCGCAAGGTCGGTGGTTCGATCCCCGGTGTTGGCACAATGCTGGTATTGGCCTCTCTGCGGAATACTCATTCGGCAGTTTGCATCATTTGCAGAGAGGACTACTTACGGAGTTCAATGGCTGGCACACGATTTCATTAATTTGCATTACTGAAGATCCATCATGACATCAAACTAGAGATTGAGGCAGTTCTGTGTGAGTTTGGTGCAACAGCTAGATGAAGAGTTAACGGCAAATAGGTAGGAAACTTATTGTTTCATCAAACAAGCTGTGTTGTGCATGTGAACACCTGCAGGCATAGACAGGCATAGACATAGAAACCTGCAGGCGTCCCTGGTGCAGGTTTGGCACTACCTAAATACAGGGTGTACATGTATTTCAGTTTGGTGTCGGGGAAATGGATAGGATGTTACCATGGGGACCATGCGGCAGGACCTGACGCAGTCTGTCATTCCCATCATTTGCTGGTAGTCAGAGTACTCTCCTCTCCTCAGGAAGTACTGGTGGCCCATGTAGTTGGGGCGCTCATAGATCATGAAGCAGCCACTCTCCACGCGGATGGAGTGGCAGCGGTTGAAGAAGGAGTGCAGGTCAGAGCAGTCGCCCATACACTCATGAAAACGGCCGCCAATGTTTCTGTTCTCGTAGAAAACAATCTGAGAAGAAACAGCCGTGGTTTAGTCATCGCAGTATTACCTCCTGTGCTTACTGGCCGAAAAAATGTGATGCCGTGTTGTTGTGTATGAGTGGGCCGTGTCTTTGTGTGAGCAGTATTCCTGTGTGCACATCAGTGTGTGTTCTGTATGTGTGTTGTGTGCTTGTTTGTGTTTCAGTGAGTCTGAGTAGTGTGTGTCCATGTATGTAAGCTGTATAAGTGTGTGTGTGTATGTGTGTTTGTGTGTGTGTGTGTGTGTGTGTGTGTGAGTGTGTGTGTGTGAAGCATGGTACCTTGCCCATGGTTGCGGTTTTGAGTGTCTTGTTGTGCTTCCATAGGACATGGCCTCCTTATATACTATTCTGCAGGGGAAAGGTCTGACTGCCAGTTTTGTCATTCAAATCAGTGTGGACTGGAGTCAGCACAAACCTTACAGGTGTCTTATGGCCTCGATGGTAAAGAATTCCCACCATTGCTGGCCCACGCTTTGTCACCATGGTTTCCAGCAAAAAAAGCATTGTGACGCCCCCCCCATACATATGGGTCACACAGCCTTTTCATAGATTTTTTTCTTGATCCAGGTAGCATGTTCTCAGCCATGTTCTCATTTTTGCACACTTTATTGTGCTGTAGATTTCATTTTAAATTGATCAAATTGCCATCAATCTACATATAACCCATAATGACAAAGTGAAAACATGTTCTTAGACATTTTTGGAAATGTATTAATAATCAAAAGCTGAAAACTGAAAATTTAACAAATGAAGTCCACGGAACTCTCTGTCGACCTCACAATATGGCAAGGTATAGATCAGGGCAAGGATATAAAACCATTTCTAAAGCTTTGAGTGTTCCCAGGAGTGGCCTCAATAACTGTGAAATGGAAGAAGTTTGAAACCACCAGGACTCTTCCTTGAGTATGGGTTGAGTAAATGAGTAACCGGGCAAGAAAGGCTTTGGTCAGGGAGGTGACCAAGAACCTAACAGTCACTCTAACAGAGCTTAGGAAGTCATCTACCAAGATGGGAGAACCTGCCTGAAGGATGGTCATCTTCGCAGCACTCCATTAATCAGGCCTAGCCTGAGTGGCTAGAAGACGATGGCAGTTCACAGATGCTGCCCATCCAATCTGACAAACCTTGAGAGTATATGGCAGGAAGAATGGGATACCCTGCCCAAATCCAGGTGGGCAAAGCTTGTAAAGAAAAATGGCAGTTTTATCCGTTTAAAATGACATCTAAACACAATAAAGTGTGCAAAAGGTGAAGAGGTCTGAATACTTTCTTAAGCGATTGTATTTGGCTAAAATATGTTTCTGTAAAAATGTCACTTACTTCACATTCATGGAAACACATTTCCTCTGACCAATTTTATTAGAGTGGAAGTAGAGAGAAGTGGAAAGTAGTTTTCTCATATTTTTGAGCAGAAAGTATATCCCATTTACCGGTATCTTTTTATATTTGTATACAGAATTTTGGTGATATTCTTGCTAAAATGTGTTAATCATTTATAATAAATACATGCTTTACATATTTTCTCCAAATATGTACATTATAGAAAATATCTCATTTACTATACAGACATGCAGGTAAAATGTGTAGTTCGACTATATGTTTGAGTACAGAGGAACTGCATACATACATATGTAGGTGTATGTTTTAGTCTGAATTGACCATTGTAACCATAAAGAGCAAAAAACACAATATGCCTCATATCAAGTAAGCATTGCATGTGATGATTTTACATTTACTTCACCTATGGGACCAGAAAGGAATTGCACCCATGTACAAAGTGCTGAGGCTGAGGTATAGCCTCCCCTTCAGTTTGGGGGCTTAAAAGTCATTTCTTTGATATATTTTTGGTACAGCAGAAGAAAATGTAAATGAAAATGTAATTATGAAATGTATTTATTATGAAAATGTAAACCGTGGCTATCAGGTCGAATATATTTAGGCACATTAATACAAAGTCACCAAGGGGAACTCGGAATTTTGATTTTAAATTTTAAAAAGTTCTGCGTGTAATGTGTGTTACAGTGAGACTCTAATTGTTTGGTTTTCAGTGTGTGTCAAACTGACGGTCCGGTGCTGAAGGAGGTAGGCAGAGCAGCCACATACAGACATACAAGTGACACAGACTACTATTTGTTACACAGTGGGAGTATCACCTGCATACTACTGGATTAAGGATTACATTACTTCGTATGTGGTGTGAATGTAATCTAATTACAGAAGTAATGAATAATTAAATGTAAATGAGAAGTATAAATCTATAATTGTGAAGTTTAATTTGCTCTGTAAGTTCTACATTGGTTTCAGTGGGGAACATAACGATCTGCTTTCCACAGCTCAGATATGCACAGCACGAGCTTACTTCTTGGCTTCAGCCGGTTACTGTAGTTTGTCTCGACAGAGGGGGAAATTTCGGGTTTAGACCTACACGTCCACTCTTGCGCCGATCAGTACCCAAAAGAAAAACACGCACGCATCTTTACTTAGAATCTCCTTTAATTGACAAGGCGGAAATGGGGGGAGAAGAAAGGTACAGGGGTTGGATGGAAGGAAGGCGCTTTAAAAGTCGGTGATCCTGCGGAAGGAGCCCGTGGTGGCACAGGTGGCACCCCAGTCGCTGAACTTCCGGTACTCTCCAGGCCGCATGAAGTACTGGCGCCCCCTGTAGTTGGGGTGCTCGTAGAAGGTCCAGTAGCCGTCCATCACGTTGCAGGAGTAGATGTCGCGGTTGTGGAAGCGGTCCTGGACCGACTCGCAGTCATCGCTGAACTCCATCATCTGGCCCTGGAAGTCCTGCCTCTCGTAGATGCGCATGCGGTAGGGCCCGCCGCTGGTCTGCAATGACATGGTGCCGACAGCAGGGGGCGTGAGAGGTCTGAGGCCAGGGGCGCGCTGACCATGACAATGCCCCGCGCTCCCTTCAGGTAGCAGCAGTTGTTTTTGTGGTGAGGTTATTAATGAGGTTACACAGGGCAGGTTGTGGCTGGAGCTGAGCAAGAAAGAGGTTGCACCGGGGCAAATTGTGCCTCCTTAAATTTACTTATCCACACTATTCTTTTCAATAGGCACAATTTCCCCTGTGCAACTTCACCGATGAACTCTCCAAAACCAAAACATCAGCAAAAGTAGGATAACCATTAGGATAACCATTTAAATTGGGTGTCTTAATTCATCATGGCACCCACAGGATAACCTGTTAAGAGTGATTTATTGGTAGATCTGAGAATTGAGAGTAATTTGAATGTCATCTCAACAGATTTTGTTACGCGTTACGACAGTAGACTGAAATTTCTCTGAATAAAATCACTTGTGGATATAAACAATAACAAATGAATCTGCTTATTGCCTTGGTTGTCAAAGTTTGCAATATAAACTAACACAGTTTTGTGTGGCGAAGACTCAGTATCAGTAAAACTATGTGAACAACACACAACACACAAAAGCAGGTATACCCTATATATTCATCCACACTGGAAATAATGATCCATCCATTTTAATCAAGTTAATGAATTGAAAAATAAACCTGGCTGACCCTCTACTTGCTGTATTTTCCCTCACATAAACCATGTGACAGGTGATATCTTACTCCACCTATGGGTCCCACAGTGATGACATCATAAAGGAGGCGCCAGGCCACCCAGTGGGCTACTCACATAGGAGAAGGTGCGGCAGGAGCGGATGGTGTCGTTGTAGCCCATCCAGCGCTGATACTCGGGGTACTCTCCGCGGGTCAGCACGTACTGGTACCCTGCGTAGTTGGGCCGCTCATACAGCACCCAGCAGCCGCTCTCCACGCGGATGGAGTTGCAGCGGCCGAAGTGGGCGTGCATGTCGGAGCAGTCCGTGTCGCACTCATAGGACCGCCCCTGGAAGTTCTTGTCCTCGTAGAAGATGATCTGAGGGCCAGCGGAGCGGAACGTTTTCACCAGAGGGAAATCGGAGAGGCAGCAACACTCAGGACAGTGTTGAGTGTTTAACTTGTGCAGTATCATTGACTCAGTGTATTAAAGAGTTATAGACTGTTAATCTATTCATTATATTAGGGAGGTATAGACACAACAAAAATGAATCTACAAAAATAATGCCATCTCAATCATAGCTTATATTTATCTTTATCTGAAATGTTATTTTTATCTTCTGAAACCCTTGCAGCATGTTTGTCAACTGCAAGTCAACTGCTGACATTCGCTCGGGAGGTAAGAGCAGTCATCTGGCTGTTGGAGGGTTGCTAGTTCAATCCCGCCCTGGGTGTGTCAAACTGTCCCTGAGCAAAACACCTAATCCCCAAATGCTCCTGATGAGCTGGTTGGTGCCTTGCATGGCAGCCAATTGCCGTTGGTGTGTGTGTGTGCGTGTGTGTGTGAATGAGAAGCATCAATTGTACAGGATAAAGGTGCTATATAAATGCTGACCATTTACCTACTGCAATCAGCAATTGAGGAATGACCACATCAATATAGTAGCACTTTTCTTTTACTCCAAGATGTCCATCACTGTCTAATTTAGGACTATTGGGCAAAGATTAAAACTGTGTACAGGGGCACAACATGAAAGTAATTTAGGTGAAATCTAGGGCACTTTTATCAAAGGAATCATGCAAAGGAAGTGTTCCTTTGAAATCTTCAAATCATCTCTACCATTGCTGTCATATTTAAGTAGAAATAATTATCTAAATATAGTATTACCTTAAAAATGACATACTGCCCTGAAAGATTATAAATATCATAGAAATAGAAGCCAGTTGTTCACTGCAGTCTTGCATGATCCTTAAATTAATAAAATGTGTTACTTAATGGTCAAATGGAGGTTTGCTGCGTTCTCTCAGTCTCTCTCCTCACACAGTCCTTCAGCCTTGTTTGGCCTCTGCTGTTCGGGTCTTACCTTGCTCATGTTGTGCCGTGGTCTGGAGGGCCTTACCTTGCTCATGTTGTGCCGTGGTCTGGAGGGCCTTACCTTGCTCATGTTGTGCTGTGGTCTGGAGGGCCTTACCTTGCTCATGTTGTGCCGTGGTCTGGAGGGTCTCCGCTGTAATGCTCACGAGAACGAGGCCGGGCCGGTTTTATAAAGCTCAATCAGAGGCAGTAGGATCATCGGTTTTGTTATTTTAATGAGCGGGATTTGGATTCCCGTCTGTGCTGCCAAGGTCCTGATCCGGCCCATAGACTTAAAAGCCCTGATTCATCAGGGCGAAAAGTCCTAGCAAGGCACATTGCTCGATCCCATACCCATTTATACATCTCCCTCGAAAAGGCATTTTATCCACTAATCCACAATAAAGGGATTAATGTTTATGGTCCGGAATGTTTAAAGTCATCACAAAGCTGCCTCTGCCACTGGCCCTCCATTTCTCAGCAGCAGTGAAGCACAGTAAAAGCAATAAGACCATGGGAGGGGCCAGGGACCTGGATTGTGTGAACTTGGACCCACCCACTTCTTGTAGCACTTCTTGCTTGCTCTCTTCCTTGCTTTGAGTACGTTATCAATCTTTTCTGTTGCTCTCGTCAGCCTACTGAATGCACTTCTGTATGTAACACAAGATTTCCACGGTTAAAGCAATTTCCTCTGGAAAAAGCTGAGTCCATCCATGTAGGCTAGGTTTCTCTCCAGGTTTCAAACACAGTCCATCCAGTCAAACTTACCCATCCTCAAAAAAATGGTAGACATTCAGCTGTGCACTCACTCGCTGTACAACCTCTCAAAACCTTCTTGTTCTGGAAAAAACGCTTCAGCTGAAAACTCGCCCACTGGTTCTGTATCTGCATTACCACCAGTCCCTTCTCCAACTTTCTTCACAGCAACAAAAAAACAAATCTGAATCCCCAAATAGTGATAGCTGTCTTCATTAAAAGCATACAGCAATATTCACTAATAATCCAAAACCCATGAAAGGACACAGACAATATAGCTCTTGTTTGCCTCTCATTTACATGCAGCACCCAACATGCAGATGTGCACTAGAGAGCTATGCAGGTGGGCCACATTGGCCAAATCAGGCATTGTTGAGACAACCAGCTGCCCCACCCTCCTTATCTGGGTGATACTATAGCTAAATATGTATTGTGGGCAATACGGCCACTGGGGACTGATTCTTTGTGGAATTGGGGGACTTCAGAGCAACAAGCCCTCAGCTGGATACAGCCATCGGGAGCCTTTTCCAGATGTAAAGGTACAGTACATTCTTATTACCGCAAATAATGTGGAATAATCTTTCTGTGGGAAAACTCAAATAATGTTGATGTTCAAGCTCCATCACCGCAGGGAACAATGAAACACAGTAATAAAATGGGTCAATGAATCAAGTCTGCATATCGTGCACATATTGCCACCTAGTGGGAAAATGTATGAGCATCTGATGAGACCGCAGACTGAGTTCCCTGATTATAAAACCTTCTCGCCCCCTCAGGAGACCGGAAGTAACTCTGTCTCGTGGAAAGCGGTGGAAATACACTTGGACTGAATCAAAATTCAAATCGATGCGGTAGGTTGTGATAACTCTGTGACGATAGCCACTGCCAAGAACAGCAGTGACACAACACCAGCTGCACCCAGCAGTGCTGTCCGTGCGACCTACTGTGGGAGACATAAGCATTACTGCATTAACCAAAACGATCGGCAGGGGGGGGGACCCAAAGACAATGACACTTTTACAGCAATACCACCGCAGACAGTGAAGGACAGTCACCATAACTGTAGTACACATTTTATTGTACATAATGTTCATTAAAGCTTTTAATTACATTTTACCTTTCATTGTATATTGTCTTCCACTGTTTAAAAAATATATATATAATTTTTTAATATATTTGCTCATCAAAACAGGCATGTAAATTATGTAAACCACACGAGACAATTTAATAATCTGTCGCGCGATTAAAAACGATATTATTCCTTTATTAACAAAAAAAAAAAAAGGTAGGGAATGTTCAACGGTACAACGGGAAGTGGCGTAAGCGCAGTGCTGCCGAGTTCCTTCACGTGGATCCGACTGCTAGTCCAGTGAGTTTAACGGCTGTAGGAACGCTAGGGTAGAAGATAGCTAGCTGGTTAGCTATAAATTCCGGAGACACGGAGAGATGGTAAGAGAGATACATTCTTATACAGCCGCTTACATTGATGAATGAACCCTGAATGTTTTTTGTTTTTTTTGTAGGGTGGCTTTATTTCTACGCATGCGGTTAAGCATACTGGTTGCATCTAACTAGTCGCAAACATGGTCAGAATGAACTCAGATTTCGTTTTCTGGTTTAAATTTAGTGGTAACAAAAATGACGAACAAAAACCGTCTCTGGCTCACGATTTTATGCCGTTATGTAGGCCTATTAACAAGATAGCTTAGACATAAATGAAATGAAGTATGATTGATGATTTCCATATTTGTTAGCTGGCTAGCTACAACGTGGTGCCCTTTGTGAGCGTTGTGGTGGACAGATGATTCACGGAATTTTCAGGTTGTGTTTGTCGGACATGTGCTACGTTGCTACATTTATCCCTGTGACGCCGAAGATGATTTAGGGCAGGTTTATTTCTTAATATCTGCGGCAGTTTAATGTCAAAGCCGGTAGCTGAGCGTGTAGGAACCGGCGTAGAGGGTCAAAGCTTAAAGTGCAGAGGCCATTATGTCAGTAGCATGCTCTCGCATGACATTGTTCATTCAGATGTTTCAGGGGTGTTCCTCACTTACGCATAATAAGTCATCTGCAGCCAATGTGCGACGACATAAAACCGTACTGTGATTTGTGCCATCATAGCGAAGCATGTAGCAGTAAAAAAGGCAACATACACACACAACGCCTTCATTCAAGGTGAGACTGGTTAGACATACTGTACAGTTGGTGTTTCACACCTTCAGGGCCATTCCATGCCAACTCCAGGAGGGTGCACGACCGCACCTCTTGGATTTTTATCTTTTTCTGTGTGTTGATAGAAAATTACGAGATTGAGAAAAGCCCTAAATATGTGGAAATGTGCATTTAGATGTGATTTTATATTTAGAATTCATATCCAGCAGAAAACGTGCATTTACTTTTGTTCAGGAGATATTCAGCCCTATGAATGCACTTTGCTTTCACTGGGGACCAATTTTGAGGAGTCATATCTTCACAAGTAAACATTTAATGTCATTGTATTTGTAAATGAGTCATGTGAGAGCACTTTCATATAAAGATAAACATGGTACTAATAACATTAGCTGAGAAGTTACCCTTGGAAAATTCAATTGGGCCATTTTTGGAAACCTGTGTCAGTAATGTCACCCGACCCTCTGCTTTGGGTATGTTGAAGCTACTCCTTAATCAACTTATGAGCTTTTAGTAAAAGTACATTTTTAGGGCCAAATATCTCCCGAAACGAAAGTAGATGCATGTTTTACCAGGGGATATATTAATTATACATACAAAAATATCTCTACATACAAATTTACAAAGATTTATGGCTCTTGTCTACAAAGTTATGGACCTCTAAGTATCACATTTTCAACCACTACATGTTTTTCATTGCATAACCCGGCAAACTATGAATTGCTCTAAGACAAAATGAAGTATGAGAATTGAGTATTGAGCTCACATTTTCAGGAATTTTATATCTCATAATTGTTGACAATTGATTCACAATTGTGGGCTTCCATGGTTTAGTTTTGTGCCTTGCATCCCTTCCTCCCCAAGGCGTTCCGGAAGTTCCTCCCCTTGTTTGACCGGGTGCTAGTGCAGCGGCTGGTGGCAGAGACGGTCACGAAAGGGGGCATCATGCTGCCGGAGAAAGCCCAGGGCAAGGTGCTGCAGGCCACCGTGGTGGCGGTGGGCCCCGGAACCACCGATAAGGTGACCCCCACCGTCCCTGGACTGCAGCTCTCACTGAGAGGAACGGCAAACTATGTTGCCGGCAATAAAGTTGTTGTTTAATGTTGTGTTTGACTGCCTTTCAGAGTGGTGATCTGCAGCCCGTCAGTGTGAAAGTTGGCGAGATGGTCCTGCTGCCAGAGTATGGAGGAACCAAAGTAATCCTAGAGGACAAGGTACAGTACAGCCAGCTGTAGCAGGTAGATTGATAAGGCTATTGGGTAATGGTGGTGATATCTATGAGGCTAATAGATGGTGACCTAATTCATCTCAGCAGTTTTATCCGTTGCCCTCAAAGATGTGTTCATAAATCATTTGAACTGTGCTCAGGAGGCTTGAACTGATTTACTGATTGATTATGATTGTGGGTTTTCTGCAACTTTAAGGTATAATAGGAACTTCTAACAGTCAAGAGAGCAATTGCAGCAACAAACACCCACAAACCACAACACTGTTTATCTGACGTTGAAACCCCCCCCCCCCCCCTTGTCATTGGCTGTGGCGATTAAAACCAATATTCAACCAATGAGCTTGAATTCTTGTACAGCTATACACTTATACAAGATTGGTACAGGCTGTCAGTCTGTCAACTGTATGTTTTCAAACCAGAATTTAAGGATTTAATTTTAAATATAAACACAAGCAGAGAGTCAACATGTCAGTGAGCCTTTTTCAATGATGGGAAGGGATTTACATGGCTATTGTAACAATGTTTTAACACAAAAATCCTACCTATTTTACCTTTAATATTTGTTTCGTTTTTGTGTGTTTCGCCTTTCAGGACTACTTCCTGTTCCGTGATGGGGATATCCTTGGGAAATATGTTGAGTGAGGTCCTGTTGCCTGAACCCCACTGTGCTTGGAGGAGAATATTCTTTGTTCTGTTTCTATTTTTGTGGATGTTGTTCAATTGTAAATAATGAAAACTCTTTTGCTACTGTAATAAAGTGAACTAATCAATCCAAATTGGACACCCACCTCATTTTGTTAACAGCACTTGACTGTGCAAGAGTATATGATGTCTATGTACAAATTTTTCATGAAATTATTTGGGACTCAATAAGTCAAGTTTTCTATAGTTAACTGAATTAAGGGGTGGTGATTTATAGCACCTCATGATTAGCTGGGTTACGCAGATATCACAATGGTGCCTTCCTAGACCACAAAGAAATTTGATGTTTCTTTCGGCAGGCTTTCCTCCACAGGGGGTAGTAAAAAGCCTTTTTATTCCCTGGGTCCAAAGAGTCCAAGCAAAGTTGGGGGGTGCGCGGTTGATTTCTTTTAAGGATCTTGTGCAATCCAAATAATCATTTTTAATGGTTATGACAAACTACTAATAAACACTAATTGTTCTGGAGATTTTTTTAAAAATGCTGAAATCAAATCTTTTCTTAGAATGCCAATGGATATGATCAGATTTATATATAGTGTATACACCGATCAGCCAAATTTAAACCACCTGCTTAACCCGGTTTTTTCGTGATTGTCTATAAACATTTTCAGGAAATTTTCTAATTATATGATTGTGTACTTATATAAGCAGATGAGTGAATTGCATTCAAAAGTTAAATTTTTTAATGAAAAGGCTCATTGAGAGGAGGAAGGGTCTGTTGTTTTGTTATTTAAATATCTTGGTTCATGATGACGTCTGTTTTAACTGATGCTCCAAGACCTGTAGAATTTGTCAGATTAAAAAAAAAATAAGACCAACCGCCATATTTCAAAATGTGTGGCATCTAGTCATACATCAGTTTACAATAGACATAGAAGTTAGGATAACTTGGAAACCAAAAGTATGGGAAAAAGGAAATCAAATGTGGCAAGTTAAATGGAGGGAGAGTTGAAGGGGACATTTGTTTCAAAATCAAAGAAGTATTAAAACAAAGTGACTAATAGAAGAGAGGAAGTGGTATTGACTAGACTCCGGCTGGGACATTGTGGACTAAACAAAACACCAAAAGTAGTAGCAAAACACCCTGTGGGTTTGTGTGAGAAGTATGAACAAGAGGATTTGGTAGAACATGTAATTATGGTGTCTAGAGGGTATGAAAGATGTGGAAGGAATGCAAGTATTCACATTAAAAGGTAATGGGTGAAGTGGAACATATCAGGGTTTTGTTCAACGTTTTAAGGGAGGTATATTTCTTAGGATATAAAGAAGATACAGGATGATTAATACCTGAGTAGGGAGTACTGGTAATTTATTTTCTATGGGAAGTTCTCTGATCCACACTCCGGAGCAGAAGGGGGCGGTAATGTACCATAAAACTGTGCGCAAGCCGCCGTAAAACAACAAAAAAAGAAGCCATTCCGACCCCTCCCTCCCCTTGTAGCGTACAGTCAGGTCAAGTATCAGTCTCTGCAGACAGCCGTGTGTTGTTGCATCCGGGGATCGCGTCGAGATGGTCATGGCGGAGAGTACTGCAGTTCTGAGGAGAAATCGGCCAGGAACTAAGGCACAGGTAGGCGATTCAGTCCCGCAACTCGAAGAAAAACTCACTACATAATGTTTTCGATAAAGACGGGTGTGTTTGTTGTTGTAATGGTCTATCTGGGATTCAGTCATTTGCAGTACTGTACAGGAAGGATTGGGCCTACCAGTCTTCTATCCAGTCTAACGTAACGTTATAGCACAGTTCGGGATTTCTTTTTTAAAATGTGGAACAGAACTGTTTCCATACGTTTTCCTGCTGTTCTGATTTTAACTAGTTAACCTTATCGATAATACTTTCGATGAAAGCGCCCGACTCCGTTGTTGAATGTAAAAATAATGGATGCGCCATGGGTAGGGAGTTTAGCTAAATCAACACTAGCCGGCTAGAGACCCACAGTTCAATTGGCTTGTTGGCTAATGTCTGAACTTGTAACCTGCAGTTCTTGTGTTCTCCCGCACGTCTTTTTTGTGCTTTCTTAATGTTGGCTCGTTGGAGGAAGCATTATTAAACTGTGTCAATTTTTCAGGTGTTGAAATGGGATACCGGTACAATAGGTAGCTATACACTATAGCTAACTTGTTTTGGAAACTCAGTGTCAATGTTTTCCTCATATGTCATGTATATTTGAGTCATAAGGTCAAACGTTTTCCCTTTTGTGGCCCTGTAGGTGTCCCCTTTAAGGTAACTTTTAAAGTTTACTTTTAAGAAAGTTCCAATTTAATGTAGGACTGTTTTTGTAGATTGACCTAGACAGTTTTGTGTGCAGTTATTTTGCGTGCAAATATTTTCGATATGTAGAGACGTTTCTGACAACCTGCACAGGATTTCCCTAGGAAAATAATTAGTACAGAGTGATATGCCTTAGAGGGTACACAGCAGCAATGTGAAGCAGCAGGTTGTGGCATTTGCATTGATATAGCCTATACCTGTGTCTGCCAAGAACATGGAATCCATGTTCATGGCACCCACCACCTGTGGCCAAGTGCTACTGTGCCCTTTTCACTTTCCATAGACCAGTTTCCAGCACACTTGTCAGGGTTGAAAAAGGTGACAATTTTTTGTAAAATATGTAAATATTTTAGCATTACTTGAGAGAATGGGAGATAGATTTTTACATGTATTTTTTGACTTTTTATTAAGGGGTTGCTTGTGACCTTAGAAGTTGTATTGTTACTATAAGATGCCCATACAATGTACAGGCCAAAACTTATTGTGCACCTATATATGCATATGCATCCATGCATGCATGCATGCATGCAAGTTAAATAAGTGAAATAAAAGGTTGTATTAGTGCTAAGATTAAGTTTGTCTTGAGCATACACATTTCTCTGCCTGCAGGACTTCTACAACTGGCCAGAGGAGTCATTTGAGGAGATGGACAGCACACTCGCTGTGCAACAGGTAGGTCTGCCACAAGTGGCTTCCAATAAAAGTTCTGGAAGTCTGGTTGATGTTCAGTGTATCTATGGCATATTTTCAGCCATCAAGCCTGTGTTGCCTGAAACAATTTTACCTAATGAATATGCAATATGACAAGTCCTTTGTGATTGAAGTCACACTTGAAGGCATGAAAAATTCTATTTTTGTAAATAATATTGCGCACACAAAGCATCGTCTTAGCATGCATTTCTCTTTTTTCCATTGGTGTAAATTGCTGTGGTAACAATTGCGTTTGTAAATTGTGTCATCTTTAGTTTTATCCCACCCTGGCATGTCCTGAGTGGCTCAGTGAAAGGTTATGGTGGAGTGATGGCTCTCTATGCCTTGCCCACAAGTATCGCTTTTTCTCTTCCCAGTACATCCAGCAGAACGTCCGCTCAGACTGCTCCAACATCGACAAAATCCTGGAGCCTCCTGAGGGCCAGGACGAGGGAGTGTGGAAATATGAACATCTCAGGTACTTGGTGCCACTGTTCAACACCACATATGTGCAATGCAGACATGCGCAATGCTATCCTACGCCAAACGTACGTAGCACATATACTATCAACACTATCCTACTCCACAAATGCACAAACCTTACTAACCCAACACTGTCCTATACTATGCTTACGGTGCTTACACACCCTGCACTGCCTTATATGAAGTATGCACTGCATCTGCTCTGCACACTCGACACAGTCTTCCACAGCCCTATTCAACCAAGAGGCAGAGTATGCACACTCAGAATAGGCCTGCTCAGCGCTTGCAGTGTAAACACAACACTTCCTCACACGTAGCGTGTATGTGTTTTAATTTGTTTTCTCTCCCAACAGGCAGTTCTGTCTGGAGTTGAATGGACTGGCTGTTAAACTGCAGGTACCGTGTGTGGTACCATCCGTTTGTCTCTCTGCCTTAATATCCTGTCTAAGGCTTCATGGTTTGTTCCCGGTGTTTGTGCTCTCCCGCGGTGTGACGTGCGTGTCTGTGTCCATGTGCCCGCAGAGTGAGTGCCACCCTGACACCTGCACCCAGATGACCGCCACAGAGCAGTGGATATTCCTGTGTGCTGCCCACAAGACCCCGAAAGAGGTGAGTGTAACGCGTGGCCCCTGCAGGCCCTCTGCACTGCCGCAGAGTGACAGGAGTGCCTCACGTGTGTGGGTCTGTCTGTGTCTGCAGTGCCCGGCCATCGACTACACCCGACACACTCTGGATGGAGCCGCCTGCCTACTCAACAGCAACAAATACTTCCCCAGCCGGTGAGCCTTGCCCTGGCCTGTCCAACCTAGGCCTTCATCTGGGCCTACACGCCCTCATCAGACTGCGCTGTGTGCTGTTACCGATGATCACGTGCCATCTAGCACCGTGTTCATACACATGCATGCACACAGTCCGCACCGTTGCCTTATTGCGCATGTTGGCCGGCGTGTTTCGGTGTGTTAACACACTGTCCTGTGTTCCTCTGCAGAGTGAGCATTAAGGAGTCCTCCGTAGCCAAGCTGGGCTCAGTGTGTCGCCGTGTCTACAGGATATTCTCCCACGCCTACTTCCACCACCGGCAGATATTTGACAAGTATGAGGTAAGTCACAGGGAAATGAAGAGATTGCTCTTAGAACTGTGTTGCATATTGCACTTTCCTCACTAGACATAACTACCTGAGCTTATCTTTAGCTATACAGTGAATTAAGCACTCTAAGATCCCCCAAGATACAGACTGGTGTTCATTGTTTTAAAGTTTTTGGAAAGTGTGGAAATCTAATATAAAATACTAAACAGAAGTTAAGCTAAGTATTACTGATTGATGGGTTACATGAAATATGGCTGAGGTTATATGATGAAACAATTGGATGAAGCTTGTATGGTGTAACATTTCAACCCTCATATGTTAGAAGGGTTGAAGTTAGCCTGGTGCAACCTATGTGGCTAGTCGGCACGCATTTTGCATTTTGTCCAGTTGCAATGAGGAGCTTGAATGTTCCATTCCAGATAAACTGGTTCTTGCAGATTTTGTTTAAAAAAATAAAAAAATAAAAAAATAAAAAATCAGTCTGTCTACATTTTAATAACAAATAGTGTGACAGTGCGGTTTTAATGGAAACGAGCTCCATTAAATTTGGTTGATCGCAGTTGCAGTTATGGTTGCAGTCATTTCAGTGACTGTTAATGCAGCATATTGGCATTGTGGTTTGGTGGCATTGGAAAAACTCCCACCTAGGAGTGGCACTTTTGCAAATAGAGCTGCATAGGCCTAATGATAATTCAATATTTGTAAATATTGTTTGTAGTTATTAATTACAAATCACCTACTTGTAGGATAGTGTGTGTGAGACTTTAAGCTAAGGAATATGAATGGCTATGTAAGTAACAGTTGTGAATTCCGGTTGGCTAATGGCAGGTTAGATGGATAAAGTTCTGTGGCGACAGCAGTGGAGTGTAGCTTCGTGTGTGTTAGACCATAGAAGAAGAACTACTCCAGTGGGTCCAAAACGCATCTTATTCACCCCCTCCCCATCGGTTCTTCCTCCTTTCCAGAGCGAGACGTGCCTGTGTTTTCGGTTCACACGCTTTGTGATGAAGTACAGTCTGATGTCCAAGGATAACCTGATTGTCCCCATCCTGGAGGAGGAGCAGAACACTGCCACAGCCGGGGAGAGTGAGGCTTGAGCAGCAGGCTACAAGTGAACACTGCCCCCTGTACATCTTCTGCCGTGCCCCTCCACTGTACAGACCCCACCCTGCCCTGCCCCTGTATATACCTGCTGTGCCACTACAAGCCCCACAATGCCCTGCACTGCCCCATGTATATGCCCCTTCCCTGTACATACACTGATTCAACCCCACTCCCCCATGTACATAAACCTGTGGCCCTGTCTGCCAGCTCTGTTCTGCTTCATCTCTCATCAGCCCCACTTATGCAAAATGTAGTGTGTGTGCGCGTGTGTGTGTGTGTGCGTGCGGCAGTGAGATTGTTTCCCTGCCGCTCCCAGCTGGCCACAATACCTTTTTTTTTTTTTTTTTGATTTTTTTCAAATTACAATTGTTTTAACTAAAG
Source organism: Conger conger (assembly GCF_963514075.1). NCBI lineage: Eukaryota > Metazoa > Chordata > Actinopteri > Anguilliformes > Congridae > Conger > Conger conger. The sequence goes on along the minus strand of NC_083776.1, from coordinate 33,431,459 downwards.
GTTATTTTCATTATCGGTTAATAAAATTATATATGTATATAATTTTATGATCCAGAACTGGCTCTTGCTAATTATTTTCCATTTTTGATCCCTCTGCTAATTGTTAATTGATGTCCCTATTTAAAATGTATTTGCATTTACTGCAGTGCATTAGTAATGATCAAACTGTATAAATAATGGATTACAGTATGAATTACAAAGTTTATGTAGCTAGAAAAATAATCTGGTTAAGAATGTCTGCTGAATTCCTAAAATCACTGATCAATTTGTAACTTGGAATAGGCGCGGTTTCTTGTTAGCTGTGTAACTTCACTTTGTGGTGTATTGTATGGTTGCACTCCTCGCACAGACATTACAAATTGATAAAGGATACAGAAACAACATGTCAAAAGGTGTCAAAAGTGTATAAAGTGTCAAATTTATTTGTAAAGCATATTCCGTACTATTTTGCAGCAGGAAAATTGATTTTAAAAAAAGGTTTAAAAAGGTTTAAAAAAATTGTATTGGAAAAGGGCGACCTAAATTAAACGGTAATTTAAACTAATGGTAAGCCGCGTAGGGAATTTACAATAATCAACCAAATACAGTCATAACATTGTTTAAACTGAGTAGACTGCCCGTTGGTTTCGGCGTTGTGGTCGTTTTCGGGACACTTTCACATAACTTCGTGTTGATGGCAATATTTGCTATACATATTTTCATTATAACCCAAATGCCTTACAAATAGAACACCAATTGAAACGCTATTGTGATAGCGCAACGTACGAACACTGCCGGTAGAAACGTGGTATTATTGTTCTTCTGTGATATCTATGACACGTCACAGAATGTCTCGCTGAAGATATAACTGTTTGACGTGTTGGCGCAATAAACATTTCAACAATAAACACGAGTTGCTGCATGTCTGAACGACATTTTGGTTTATGAACGTGCAATCATGCTTCCCCCAGCCGATTCGCTGCTGCAATATGACAACCCGGTCTTGGTCAGCAGGAAGTCACCTCTGGTAGGCCAACTTGGAAAGTTGTCAAGTGTATTGGCTGTCTTTACTAGCATGCATATCTGGTACATTTTACCTAGCTTTTTACGCTGTTGAATTGATACTTCCATTATCACATTTTGTGGGGGGTCCCATTTCTGTTTTTCGAGTGTATCAATAGAAAACTCATGCCTCCCAGTCCTTGACTTTTCCTAAAATTTGAGTGATCAAGCACATCCTTATGTAAGAATGTTATAGATAAAAACCTATTTATTTATACATATAAGGGCTTATAATACAGCATTCTTTTCGCGTGTATAACCAGAGAACGGCATTTCTTTTCGTGCGGTTTGTGTATCTGAATTTTAGTTGCCACGCAACGTGTGTTATTTAAAAAAATAAAAATATTATTTTAATTTTAATATCCCAATACATTGTTCTCGTACCTTTGAATGGTAGAACAAAGTCGTGTAGCCCGTTTAGGAATGGCGCGTGTTCTTTGACAGGCCTCTATTGCTGCCTAGTTAGCTCATTATAAAATAAAATACATGGGCCCAAATACATATAAAATATTACGATAGAGGAAATGGATAGAAGCAAAATATTACTACTAATGCACCCATGTAGACTAATGTAAAGATTAAAGTAACTTAAGAAACATTAATTGCATGGATCGCCATCGCAATATTTACATGTACTTATCTGGTAATTCATGTTTCTGTATGCTACAGTAACATATTGCCGAATCATCATATTACCAGTGCATTCAATAGCTTGCATGCAGGTGCAGTCAACTTTAACTTGTTGTTTAACGGCTCGCAGGCGTCAGGAAGTAGGTGCTGAATTCGGGGAGACCGTCTGTATTATGTCATTTCTTCTCAGGTTCACGGTCTTTCTGTGAAGCCGACTCCCGGCTCCTCTGCCCCCACTCCCTCCAAACCAGCCGTGGAAATAAGCAAAGAGAGAACTGAGGATATCCTCCACGCCATCCTGCCACCGAGGTAACGCCCCGTGACAAGCGGGCAGCGTCTCTACATCTCCTCTCCTCGTTGAGACCCATAGTTTCACTCCCGCCGTGTCTATGCTGTAGGGTTTGGTCGGAGGGTAACAAGCTGTGGGTGCAGTCGGTGTCGAGCACACCGGAGACGAGCGTCGTTAGGCTGCAGGAGCAGTTGGATCTGAAGCTGAAGCAGAGGCAGGCTCGTGAGACCGGCATCTGCCCTATCCGAAGAGAGCTCTACTCACAGTGCTTTGGTAGGGAGGACCGGAAAATGAGCAGCAAAACAAAACTAGTTTAACCGCCCCATGCTCACCCTGTCTTAAAGAGTAGACTCTTGGCATGTCTATGTTTCCGTTTTCTGTCGCTCCCAGGGCACCGTACTAAAGCCAGGTCTTCCCTTTCCCTTCTTCCCACAGATGAGCTGATCAGACAGCAAACCATAAGCTGCACGGAGAGGGGGCTGCTGCTCCTGCGGGTCAGGAACGAGATCCGGATGTTCATGACCGCCTACCAGACTCTGTACGAGAGCAGCATGGCGTTCGGCATCAGGAGAGTGCTGCAGTCTGAGATAGGCAAAGCTGACATGGAGAGAAAGGTACAGATGGTCCCTTCCCTTTCCCATGGCCAGTCGGGGAATTGATGGTGGGCTTCTCTCACTTCCTCGAGCCAGTAGGAGACGGTACCACTTCTCTCTCTTCCATAGATTAATCGGCAATCGGAAACCCTTCCTTTCTCCTTCTACATACCAACAGCGGGCTGGAAAGTCTTCCTCCTCAGACCAATATAGGGGAACTGAGTACTCGCCATGCCCGCTTGCATATAAAGCAGGGACTGGCCTTCCCTCTGACTAATAAGGGAACAGAAATTCACCCAATTTATTCTGCTCCATTTGCAAATAAGAATCTAAGGTATCTACGTATAATAAGAAAGGGGGTCTTTTGTATAACATATCAACCAATAGTTGGTTGTCTGTGATGGATCAATAATTAAATAATTCTCTCCCCTTGTGCAGTATATACACTGTGACTGCAACTGTTGGTTCAAACATTAATGTACTGCAGTAACCATTGGTTCCAATCCGCTATGCATAGAAACAAGCTCTGGAGAAAGATAACAAGGACCTGGAGCAGAAAATAAAGGATACGTGGGCAAAATGTGAGGCCATTAAGATAAAAGAGATGGAGCGCCGGGAGGCAGAGGATAGGAAACACGCCGAGGAGATTGAGTACCTGAAGCGTACCAACGAGCAGCTCAAGGTGTGCCACTCCACACAGAACAGTTACAGCTAACCCAGAGGTTCAATACACATTCACACATTTCCACTGCATATTCCAAATATTCCACACATGTCTTGTTTATGAGTCTCAACCTAGCCGGGATGATATGCATTTCATATGATGTATTTGATGTGTATAAATCAAGTACAGGCCATAGTAGACATCTAAATTCATGACCACTTAAGATTGCTAATACCAGAGTGCATCTCGAGTCATTGTTTGTGCTTTTGTCATCTTTTCAGTTCCAGCTTGGAAGCTTCACACAGAAAACTTGACCAGAGCCACATGCTTCATGCTGAGAAAGTTGCCACTTTAAAGGACTTTCAATACTGAAAGAAAATGTATATCTCGTTATACAGCGACAAAAAATAAGAGCTCTAAAGTATGGAAAATCCCATAAAAACATTCTTTCATTTTTAAATAATAAATGGATTTCCAAAATATTTGCTTGTTTTTACATGTACTTTCTTGAAGATCTTCAAAAATATGAATTGTACTGCTTTGGCTTATGATAGGGAATTACATGTTGAAACACATGAGAGAAACACTTCAATATGACCTCATTTCTATGTCCATTTGTATAAAAGCAATAATAAAGCCTGTCATAATCTCTGATTCATATTGTGTTTAGTCAATAACCTTGCTCAGCTGTAAGTGTTAAATTGCTGTCTGACTGCATGTCTTTCATGGCTTCACTGGTGGAAGATTGGGGCAGCACAAAACAATGTTTATTTTATTTTTTTCCATTTACACTCACGATACAAATATAGGTCTCAAAATTTCTGGCACCCCTAAAATTATTGGAAATAAAATTAAAGTGAAATTGGCAGTACGATCTTATTTTTGTCAATCACAGGTAAAACTAGACAACAAAAGTCAAAGGCTAGTGAAATATTTTGAGGTTATTCAGATAGGTGCTTAATGTAGTTAAAATCAATAGCATTTTCAATGTTGAAACGTGCTGTGTTAAATGTATTTCTTCAAATGAATCATATGCATTTCATTACACATGAAAAATTAGGCAATAAAATAAATACTTAAGAATAATAGTCTCATGAATTTTTCTGACTCTATGCCTAAACAGTTTTTCCTGTGTTGAAACATGTTGTATTACATTTATTTATTCAAATCTTTTATCTCATTATACATAAAATTCAGCAATACATTTAAATTATTTTTCATGATAGCTATTTTTTATTTTTCTGATATACTTTTCCCTCATGCATGTCATAGAATATGTATTCAATGCATTTTTTCATATTCGTAATGTGCATTGCATTCCCCATCAATTTCATCGATAAAAGCACATACTTATTTTTTTAAACTTCTTGCAGAAAAGACGACTAGTCTTATGTTAAACAGTTTTTTTCATCATAATTTTCTTTGACTATGTTGTATTCCCTTTAATTCTTCATATTAATAATCAATATCTCCTTTTTATGTCAATTTACTTTTCGTACAATGGACTATATAGTTTGTGCAAAACAGTTTTTTCCTCATAAATGTGTTGAAGCATGTTGTATTAAATGGATTTCTTCAAATTAATGATATGCATCTCACTATACATCAAATTTACCATATTCTACATCCATTTTTCACTTTTTGGATTTTACAGATATTTATTTTGAAAGCATATTTCATCATTAATATATTATTTAATTGTGGTTGTTGAGTAAACACGATTTTCCATCCATCACTGCAAAGATTTACATGTACATTTTAATAAACCATATGCAATGGGAAGATGAAAAGAGACAAGATCAAATTATTTGACCAATATGGGCTCTGGCTTCTTTAACCTGCCATGATTTCATATTCAGATTTTTAGGAATTCATGTACAGGGTATGCTTTGTCTATATGAGGAAAACTTTTTTCATCATAACTTTATTGTGATAAAAAACTTTTTCTGAGATCATTTATGTTGGGTGCATGTGAACAAATAATATCTAAAACATTGTTAATATAAAGCAGGAACTGCAATGCAGTTTGATGCAGTGTTGCGCTTGGAGGAAAAACTACCTTAAAACACAACAAAGGTTGTACCAGCATATGGTTGAGCCATGAGCCAGCATATTCAGTCGACATCCCATTTCTGAATTTTGATGGCTTTCAGAGAGCTTTACTTACACATTCTGTAGTATTACGTATAATATATAATATATCGTCATGGTAAAATCACAAAGCATTTGTCCGAGTTACATAAAAAGCATCTTACCCATAATACCAGCTGATGGCAGTAAAGACCTGCAGTTTGGCCAAATATTAATACAGGCAATTGATAAGCATACCTCGACAACTTCTTGAACTACACAGTAATGAGCGGTGATATGAACTGCTGAACTACAATAGCTTTAAGATGCATACCACTAAGTTGCAACAGCTGGATATTTTTGTATATTACAAAGTAGTAGGCTCACTGCCATAAGACAATCTCAAGAATAAGTAATAATTATTGTCTATATTCCAATTGAAACAATCCACATTCTTTGATACACAATGTATGTAATTTATGAATGCTTCCATAAAATTGTTAAAAAGCTAAGAGACAAGTCATCAGCTACAAATCAACGCAATAAGAAGAGATGGAGAGGGTGGAGAGAAAGAGAAGGAAATAATTTTTTTCTTCTACAGAACCTGTAGAGCCATACACAGATTTCCCAAGAGGAGTGTTGTTGGGGCCCAGTCCTTCTGGGTGGATGTCTTGAATGTCAGTGTCCTTCATACCACTTCACTCTGGAGCTCTGCTGGGGAAAGAGAAAGCTAACAGCTCAGGGCAGGTATTTAGAGCACAGTGGAATGGAGCTATCAGCTCAGGGCAGGTATTTAGAGTACAGTGGAGTGCAGTTTGACTGTATTTCTGTAAAAAAGGCAGAGACGCATCAGTCCTTTATCACACTTGACCTTTTATTGACGGCGTTCACATTTTTTCAAATAATGCTTGCACACAACTATGAGCAAAGGAGACTACAAGTTAGTAAAAATGTTTCTTTAGACTGAAATTGCTTTGATTAAAAAATGTAAGCCGGAAGAAAAAGAAAGAAAACTGAATGACACATGACAATTACAGAACAAGTACACCGTGTGATGGAGAAAGCTTGAATTGGGTGTTTTCGCTTGCTTGTTTATATCTTTTGGAATACTTTCTTCCGTTAAGTGTTTGTTGCTATGTTGCTGTAGAAAGTGTAACATTTCATTTCCATTTGTCCTGGCTCTCACAGAGCAGGAATATTAGACTGCAGAGGGCCCAAGCTCAATTTGCATAAGAAGAAGTTGGTTTGGCTGGGGACTTTCTTATTGATGCTATAATGCACCCCTGTTTAAACTTAGGTAGCCCTGTGTATTGCATATTGATGTCCAAAAATTAATCTGAGAAAAAGTGGTTCGGACACAAATATATATATTCAGTAATGACACAATATGAAGTACAATCTTCTGGTCCCCATGTGTGGAACATTGTTTTAAGGCTCAGGAATGGACAGAACAATGCATAACAGGCACAGAATCACTTTGGTGTAATGAATTTCATGGTTAGCTCGGTCTATTATGCTTTTTAAAGCTTTGGCTTTTTACCCAAATTCTTTTCAACATCATGAGGGGAATGGTAGAGATGGTTTCTCTGCAAAAATGTTGTAGACACGTATACAATGTGAGTAAATGAACAAACACAAAATGAATCAATACAAATTTAACACTGAACTTTCAGACATGCATGTTCCCACTTCATAACAATGTTTGGATTCTGCCGTTTTGTTTTTCTTGGAAATTTAAAAATAAAATAAAATAATAACATGAGTAACATCATATGAACAAGAAAGGTAAAAATGAAAAACATTTTGAGAGAAAAAATCAAGGAAAAAACTAATACAGCATATGGCATTGTTTTCCCTGTTCACATAATAAAACAATATATAATTGTATAAATATTATAAGATATTATTATGATAAAAAAAACTTGACTTGTATGTTTACCCCAGTTTTGGAACAAACATTTTCTTGAGACTCTTGTCTTAAAGAAGTAGCTAGTTCAATTTTTCAAAACAGACAGGACATGTTTTAAGGGGGAGGGAGGGGCATTCACATGAACTGTTAGTGACTTGCAGTGCACCATGCAGTAGTTCAACAGGAGCAAGATTTTCATTTCCAATCTATTAACTTGTACAGTCAACAATAACAGCTGAAGAAAATCTAAGGAAATAAAAAAGTTCTAAAATATTCTATACAAATAAGTATACTTTAAGTTTTGAATAGCACAATATTAATACACATGATGAATTTATAATACATCGTCTTGTTTACCTACCATCTTGTCTCTATTTACAGTACTTATGTTTATATTAGCCAATAAGTCTGTTTATTACAAATTGTTATGTTTATATCTGTATATCTGTGATACTTGAGAGCCAAAGTGGGTATAGATGGGCCAAAAATGAATAAATAATAATAGAAGTAATAAATAGTTATAAAACTTTTTCTACAGTTTATAATTTTTTCTGTTTGCAGGTCAATTTTGTTCTATTTATGTCAATATATATAATCTGAATGTCGATATATATATATAATCCCTTACAATTCATAGATTTGATGAGACTGAAACACTATCAGGATGAAGCATTTTTTCATTGTTTCATTATATAGGTGTAATATCTAAAAATGTGCTGTATTATTGAATAAAATAATCAGATAATTAGCATATCCAGTAAAAAAAAGATTTGAAAAAGATTTATTTCCATCATATTCAAGGATTCCAGTTTTCAGTAAGGCTCTTTTATTGTCTCTAGTTCAACAATACTTTGTGCTGATTGGGCGTGATCTTTATCAACATGCTGGATGTTTGTACAGGGAGGAAAGAAAGGATATTGCCGATGGTAGTTTCCATGATTCAAACAGTTATCTATAAAATTGTTTATGTAGTATATAATGGCACATAGGACCTTAACTTTTTTTCATGTTCTGTTTTATGTTTCATATTGGTTATACACAAGGTTACTTAAATGGGGTTAAATAAATGAAGAGTGACCCAAAGCAGATCCTTTTAAATAGGCCCCTATTTGTAAAACAAAGTGGAAAACAAGTCACTTTGGTGAACATCTAAGCCCAAAAATGTAAACATCATGTTATCTCTGATTGAGAGTAACCACCCATCTAAAAGATGGGACTTTTAAAAATAGCACTTTAAAAATTTGCCTTACTAAAACTGTTTTTCCAGCATTTGCACTGAAACATTTGCACCAACCTTGTGTTGATTGTTTCTTTTGTTTTTCAACCTTTTTAATTAATTTAAGAAAAGAATGAAATGTTTATAATACTTTGAAAATATCTGTTTTCTTACTCTTACGCGTGGCCATTTTGGCATATCTCGTTTAACTTAATTTCTGAGTTATTGAAGTCTCTGCTCTTTCTGGGAGGACTATTGGCTTTTCCCCTGCACTAACGCCGGCTCATACCGTCAGATCATCTGACCTGGCCTTGCTGCTGGCTCTGCTCAGACTGCTCAGTGGTCTGGTATCTTCTATCGTCTCAGTGGCCTCCACTTCAGCTTCAGCCGGAGGTTCCTCTTCTTCTTCCTCCTCCTCCTCATCCTCCTCCTGTAGCACCCCTTCCTCTGATTCAGTGGTCTCAACGTAGGAAGGCAAGGTCTCGTCGTATACCTTAGATATATTTTCTGGGGGTCCTGCCTCCTCCAGCTTCTCCAATGTCTCAAATGATATGGGGAGTCTGCCGGCCTCCATCCCCACCTCCGTCAGGGGATAGAAATGGGACACGGGCTTGTCCTCTTCCAGCAGTTTGTAGCCCTTGGCCCTCTGGATGGAGGAGACAGCCATGGAGGTCAGGCTCTTATCTGGGACAAGCCCCCCCTCCGCTTGCTGCTGGGGGGACTTGCGGAAAACAAAGTGGATCTTCTTGAGGCCCAGGTGGCTGATCTCCACGAAGTTGAGGAAGAGGGAGACACAGGCCACGGCCAGCATGAAGATGATGAAGACGGTCTTCTCGGTGGGGCGCGAGACGAAGCAGTCGACGGTGTTGGGGCACGGCCAGCGGCTGCACTGGTACAGGGGCAGGATGCGAAAGCCATACAAGAAGTACTGCCCCACCACGAAGCCCACCTCGAACAGGGTTTTGAAGATGATGTGGCAGATGTAGGTCCTCAGGAGGGTGCCCTCCAGGCGGAACTTCTTGCTGCCCTTGGTGCTGGTCTCCTTGGTGGTCCTGACGCTGCCCTGGTCAGGCGCCAGCGGGAGCCGCTCCTCGTTCATCTCCTGCTGGCGGCTGATCTCGGCCTCCTCCCTCTCCTTGCGCTTCTCCTCCATGTGGACGTGGTGCACGGCGTGGCCCACGTACACCAGCGACGGCGTGGAGACGAAGATGATCTGGAGCACCCACAGCCTGATGTGGGAGATGGGGAAGGCCTCGTCATAGCAGACGTTCTCGCAACCCGGCTGCTGGGTGTTGCAAACATAATCCGACTGCTCGTCGCCCCAGACAAACTCGGCGGCAGTGCCCAGAATTAGAATCCTAAAGATGAAGAGCACCGTCAACCACACTCTCCCTATCACCGTCGAGTGTTCGTTTACTTCCTCTAAAATGTTTCCCAAGAAGCTCCAGTCACCCATGGTCCACGTCTATTGCTGCAAGTCGGGGGGAAAAGGGGTGGGGAGGGAGTGGGGAAGGAAAAGTTAAAATCAGGTAACTGAAAAATAGCCCCTAAAAAATGTCAAAGGTACTTACATGATACCGATCAAATTGATTTTAGATGAATAAATATATAATTCTGTCACAGGTGCAAATGATTACAACTAATAAAACAGAACCCACAGCGGTTTGTGCACACAAGTTCACAGTCTGGCTTCGCCCCTGCAGCAAAAGCGTGTGTAACACTGGCTCTCCAGAAGCAGTTTAAAATACAATTTAACAACAAACAACAGGAACGAACAGTTTGAAACTCGGGTTAATAGCATTTATCCGAAACAGCGATATTAGTTTAATGCCATCAAATGGGCAACTTGCCACAGTGGCAGCTCCAGTGCCGTTATGTCCACTTCTCTTGGCACCCTGCGGTGGAAAGTGAACTTTTTCCTCTCTCTTTCCCACCTAAAGCCCTGTTCTTGTCGCACCACTGAGCAGATGTGAATGAATGTGGTCTGATGGTTGGTTTTTAGTTTGCTGCAATATTTAAGCTGGGAGCCAGACGGCCTTTATTCGGCGGGCGACGTGTGGTGACGCAGGAGACAATAGGATCCACACACACAAACGGAGAACGTATGGGACCCTGACACTCAGGCTAATGCACAAACCGGCTCTGTAAACTCACCCAGGAGAGCTGAAAACTTGCTCCAAGTCAATTTAATAGTTTTTTGTTTTAGTTTTTGCTTTTGTTTTACATGGGGAAAATTAATCTGCATCTACTTCTGTGCCAATAAACTGATTGGATTAGTAATGGAATTTATTTTCAAGTATCATCGATAACATGAAAAATATACATAGTTATTTTCTCCATATGTCGGTAGATTAGATGTTGTATATGCATCAATAAAGGGACAATTGTTTTATATTGGCTAAAGACAGGTCTTCAGTAACACTGGAGTTTTAACAGGTTGTAAACATTTTTTACAGTACTAAATGTTATAATGCATTTTTCATGTTTAATTCTCTTTTGGTTTGTGTTTTTAAACATTTTTCATGTTAAATTATTTTTATTATTATTCATTTTATTTTTTTGTATGGGTTATAGTTTTGAAGTGATTGTTTGAATGAAAATGCACGTCATTGCAGTTGAACATCTCCACCTGAGACCTGTTCTACAGTAGCTGGGTTACTCATTAGCTCCTGAAACAGGAGGTGTAAAAACACGGTATTATGACTTCCAAATGCTGCACCCTTAGCCCTGTGGTCTCTGGGTCAGGAAGTGTAGCACTCTGCGAACCCCACTCAGCTCTGAACGGGCACACACACCCCACTTTTGGCTCTACCTCTGAATTTGGGGGTTCAGTATCAAGATGACATGCGTGTACTGCTTGCACACTTTTGGATGAAAAGACATCTCACCTAGAACAATACCAGAGAACCGTCCTTATCAGAAAATAAATCACTGGTGTCTTTATACGTTTCCCCAAATGTAACGGCAGGACAGGGAAGTGACAACAGAGCGGCAGAGGCAGTGAATGATTTCACACTGACTGCACAGCGCTGCACGGATAAGGACACGGTCGCCGTGACCCAGACTGAGAGGGAAAGACCCCTCCTGGGGGTGAGGAGCCAGGGGACATGGCTCTGGTGAAACCTCTTTGTGAATAACGGCTTGAGGATAAAATTCAGTAACATAGCAGAATAATTTGGGTTGGTGTCCTGTCTGCTTGTTTTATTAATTAAAAGGTTACAATACAACTAACAGTACTGACCTAGGTTACACACATGAACTTAATAAAAAGGAGAATAAAATCTTATGCGTGAGGAAATTGACAGGGTTTATTTGAAGAAAGAAAATGTATTTCCTTTGTCTAAACTGTTGCTTTACTGTCCTCCAAGGATTTAAATTCATGGATAACATTTTCAGCTGAATGGAGCTCAATGTTTACTAAATGTTATACAATCCAGTTCCCCTTGTACAAGCACTCTCACATCACAACCTCTGCTTTTACTGCACGCTGGTGTCGAAACGAGAGGCTGTCACCCCAGCCGACTGAAATCCTCCCACCCTCGGGCGATGCTAGTGCCAACTGCGAATCACTCTGTTTGACCTGCCAGTCACAGTTAGCAATGGCATGGTCCAGATACCGCAGGGAATAGTGCCTTAACAGGATGAACAACCCAGAAACTTTCAACGGTATGCTATTTAATGGAGTCTGTTTTCAGTGTGTTGTCCTTTGTTCAGTACAAATTATGCTGTAGGGCTGTCATGTTCTGTGGCTGATGGTCAAGGACTGACAGCTGAAACCCTTTGACCATACACTGAACCTTTAAGCCTTGAAGGGGCGTGTCCTTGGGGTCCTAACCTGCATTCCACCAGCTTCACTCTGCTGATTCTGCTCTCTGTCCTCTGAAGTTCTGTTTCCACCAATCTCTGTAAACTTTTCACATGACATCACAGACTCTGGCCAGCCACAGGCGGTGCTGTGGAGATGGGAGGGTTTGGGGACTTGGATGATTAACCTTCCTATTATGTTGAGATTTAATGACCGCTTTTATGTTTGGGGTCAAATTGCGCCCAACAGTTTAAATAAGTACTCAACTATTGTAATAGAAGTATTTGGACACTTTGGTTGATGCCTTCTTATTGCCTTCTTATTACTAGCCTTTTATCCATAAATATGAAAATTCTGTGAGAAACATCTCATTTTAGAGCCTCAGGTACAGTAAGTGAAAGTTTGGCATCTGCATGGGAAAGGGCCACCAGAATCATCCACAAAAAATCTCAGATAGAAATTATTTTATGAAATTTTATACTGTTACAGGGGGTCAAAAGAACCCCACACAACACACAAAGTTGGTACGGGACTTAGCATAGCAGTATGTTTATTGCATGTTTATATTCAATATGGGCGGCACGGATGGTGCAGTGGATAGCACTGCTCCCTCACAGCAAGGAGGTCCTGGGCCCAAACCCCCGTCAGCCGGGGCCTCTCTGTGCGGAGTTTGCATGTTCTCTCCGTGTTTGCGTGGGTTTCCTCCAGGTACTCTGGTTTCCTCCCACAGTCCAAAGACATGCAGGTTAGGCTGATTGGAGAGTCTAAATTGCCCATAGGTATGAGTGTGTGAGTGAATGGTGTGTGTGCCCTGTGATGGACTGGCAACCTGTCCAGGGTGTATTCCTGCCTTCCGCCCAATCTATGCTGGGATAGGCTCCAGCCCCCCTGCGACCCTGTTCAGGATAAGCGGGTTAGGATAATGAATGAATGAATGATGAGTATTCAATATGAAACAAGGTTAACTGATTTTTAAGATGTGGGAATAGACTTCTACCAGTCAGTGATGCACACACAGATCCCATAATCACTGTATACCTGCAGCCATAGTGCCTGATCTCCCTCTCGCTTCAAATTCCTTCACAAATGTGCTGTGCTGCGAAGTTCCAATCATGGGTGGACTGGACCTTACAGTTTTTCATCTCTCTCTCTCTTAAAATGTCTTCGCAAATGTAGAATATAACACTTACAGTAACTTAGCTGTTAAAGGTACAATAGGTAATTTTGGATTTCTAACGGTCAAGAGAGGAATAGCAGCTACAAACACCTTCAAACCACAGCACTGTTTATCCCTCCCCCTTCTCTGTAAAAGCGCTGACGTTGAAACGCTATTGGCTATGGCAATTAGAACCAATTTTCAACCAATGAGCTTTAATTATTGTGCAGTTATACAATGTTTTGGTACATACAAATTTAAGGATTATAAACACAGGCAGAGGGTGAGATTTACAATGGTCTTGTATCAATGTCTTATACAAAAATCTTACCTATTGTACCTTTAAGACTTACTTCAAGTTCTAATTATGGGTTTACTGGAGAAATCTACAGGTGGAATGGGACAGGAGATTCCGATCACGGACTGTGGCGGGGGAGTGGTATTGCGTTCACGGACCAGGGTGGAACCTCCCATTTCTGGGTGTACCAATCAAAAACTGAGTAGGTCTCTTCTTAAACAAAGCTGTGCAAAACAAAAACAATGGACAGGGATTACATGGTGAAATAAACAACATCTATTAGGAACAACCCAGTGCGTGCTGCAGGAATTAATATGGAAGATTACGAGAAATATGACCTGTATTTTTACACATTACAAAGATATAGTGCCCAAATTAAAGCAGCCAAAAAAATGTAATGACCAATTCCCTTTTTCAAATGGTCATGTCACAGGCCCTTAAATGTAAACACAGGAATGTCATAAAGGAGCAAAGAAAAGAAACTCTGTGTAAGGTTGTAGACATGGACGAAGCTCGCCTTTAGCAGCAGGGGCAGCTGGGGCACCTCCCGGTAAAAGCGGGGCTTGTTGATGTAGCAGGCGTTGGGCTAAGCCACGAGCGCGGCCGTGAATGGCGCTGGGATTTCGCACAAAGACATGATGTCATGACGGAGCGCACGGGGCCTTTGAGCCGGAGCGCTGACGCGTGAGGCCAGATTGTGCCAATGAAGCAGCCGTGACCCGCGGCTAATCAGAGCAGCATCCCCAGAACAAAGTTATCTTACGCCGATCTGCCTGCATACGCTCCGCACCGCACGCTTCCTGCCCTTCAGCCCCGTTTGGCTGACAACCAAAAAAAGAAACAAAATGGAAGAACGCGAGGGGAGCGCACAGAAACTCAAGGAAAGATTGTGGGGGCATCGAACGTGTCCTGGTGTGCTCCCGGGGCGAGGGTGGGCAGAGACCGGGTTCTGACTTTCTCCACGGTCACCTGATTCCGGGGGAAGGGTGGGGCCAGCCAATATCCGAATCTGACCTCAGCAGCGTCTCGACGTCTATGCTAACCATACCGTGTCGTTCTGTGTTACTTAGCTACATAGCACCTGTGATTATGTACATCAACGTAAGAAGAAAAAAAAAAAAGAAAAACACATTTTGGGGAAAATTCCATATCCCGCACTTGTGTTTGTTTAATACAATCATAGTCAGCATGTGCAGAGATAATCCCTATCATTTGATAATGCTAGACATCTTGAGCAGAGCATTCTACATTCAGATCCTTTGCAAAAGAATTACAGTACGTGTAAACTGTAGTCAAAACACCAATAGAACAAAGCTGTAAAATTAAAGCTTTAAATATTTAAATGTCTTCCTCATTTACCCTGGCAAAAACTTGACATTTGATGTGAGCTTTGAGTTAATGTCAGTGATTTCATTAGTTTGTCAAAGAACTGACCACGGCTATTATCAGATGTAAGGCTCACTGACAGCTCCCCATGTTATTTCCCACTCACGTCCTCCAGTTCGTCCTGGTTTGAGTAATCCCTATTAATCTCCATTTCAGCATCGCTGGACGGTGGGGTTTTGCTCCGCTCTATGTGCTTTGTGCATGCCAGAGATACCAGTTACAATAAGGAGGATTTGCTCAATTCAGTCCACTTCCATTTGTGGACTCAGGGGGGAGAAACAGGAACTGTACTGTCCTCTCAGGTCCTCTTCGCACCTATACTTGTGTTTGATCTGCACTTCGTTGTACATCGCTCTAGATAAGAGCATCTGCTAAATGCCATGTAATGTAATGTAATGTAATGTAATGTAGTGTAATGTAATGTAATGCCATGTAATGTAATGCCATGTAATGCCATGTAATGTAATGTAATGTAATGTAATGCAATGTAATGTTGCACAGAGTGTTACAGTGTATACGTCAGACGAAACAGTGGAGAAGCAGCAAAGTAAAAATCATAAAACCGCCCTCCACAAGTCGTGCCTTTGTCCTGCCATAGTCTGGCAGCACATGACCAAACATCTGACATGATTGTGCGGCCAGGAAACTGGGCCAGACTCTATGGGCTGCTATTGATACTGACTGCAGCCTTGGGGTTGCGTGGCTCCCATGATGCAGAGACGGATGAATGCAGTTCATCAAAGCCACATAACATTCACTACGGAAAATGCTTGGATAAGATAGTTAAAAATCAAGAGTTCAGAGTAACTAATAGCATGGACATACTGAAAAGAGGACTGAGCTTGCATGAAGTAAATTCTTCCTGCTATAATACAGGTAGTTTGGCAGCCAGCAGGCTAGCAAGAATGCTATCACACTGGCTTAACACTAGAAAGGCCAGAGAGAAAAGTTACTTCTACACTGTAAATGTAACACTCTCCTCTTTCCATGACTTTTCCTAAATATTTTGGCTTAAAATAACTGCATTTAAAAAAATAAACTCAGTAAAAAAATACAAGCAGTTTGTTCCATTTTCATCACAAAACTCCCTCCTGCAGACAATAAGTAGCAGGTACTGGTACCCACGTGTCAATCTCCTCCAACATGCTATTCAGCAACTGAATGACTGACGCTTTGATGTGCATTGTTCAATTAAGCCCTATCAAATCTCATTTTGAGCATTTCATCAAAGACAAATTCTCTGCAATTGCTTGATGAAGATGATAAAGGCTATAGGTGGGGATGAATAATTGTGGGTGTTGTGGTTATAGAAATTATATGTTTATAAGTCAGCAGAGATAACACGTCCAACATATTTTTTCACTGAAACTGAGACTTTGAATATCAGCTACTCTGAATAGATAATATGTTGCTGATACATAAAGGCAAAAATAATAATTTGTGTGTAGTCCCTGCTCATACAAACTAGATCTGCATTCTCTGTAGAATTGATGAGTAGGAGGAGAGAGACTGTGCATGAAATAGTAGGGGCATGGAAAGGGAGAAGCATGCTGATTTCCATTATGTGTTTTGTGTATTGTTTCACACATCAGAAACTGAATCAGAAATATAATGTTGAATGGTTTAAACAGTACCCTGTGATCTCCGGTCGTTACTGGGCCAAGGTTGTCCTTGTGCACAGGTGTCCCTGACATCCGCACAGTCAAAACGGTAAGAAAACATAGGGGAAGTGCTGAGTGGCCTGGCTGCTATTGTTTCAATGCACAATATAGCAATATATACACTGAAGGGTGAAGTGATTTGGTGGACACACTGACCTTGCAAGAAACCCACCCCGCAAGTCTGGGCCCTGATAACACTCATCTTGGGAAAACTAAATCTCACTCCTGTGAGGTTGTGGAAGATAGATCAACTGAAGATAAAATTATATAAAACAAAATGCATTTACCCTTCCACCTAGAACACATTTCTTTGGCTGGGAGAGTACAAAACCATTCACAATTCAAAAGATCCTCCATCATATACCATACTATGTGATATCACAAGCTGCACTTTATTTTGTATGAGTAACATTCCTTATTTAGCTTACAGGCGAAATCTCAGTTGCAAATATTTGTATGTGAAATATTATTTGCAGAGTCTCAATGACATAAACCTTAGAGTTACCGATGGGCCAGACGTTTAGTTGATGCCCTTATCCAGAGTGACATGTGGTGCAAAAAGAAGACACATAGATTAAATCATCAGCTTTCCCAGCAGCAATTAATGAGACCGGAATGATCAGACCAAAAAACATCAGCAATGAAGTGGGTGAGAACATGTCCTTGTCTAGAACAGCCATCTATAATCAGAGAGTTTGGAGCAAGCTTCTGAGAAAGCAGCATAATGCAACAAAATCTACGGAACCTTTCTGTACATAATAAAATGTTAACATTTCTCTCAGAACACACTGATGTTGGGTGGATGCATTTGGTCATTTGCATTGCTAGAAACAGTTAATTGTATTGGCAGAGTGCTATGCAACCTCTCTCACTGATGCTGTGTCTTTTACAGCACAGCCAGAATGATCCCTCCCAAGCCAGCTTTAAGCTCACAGTCTGGTTTGTGTAAACCTTTCATCTAGCTCTTTTTCTTTGCTAGTCTAGTCTCTGTTTAATCACAGGTATAACAACTTTAAATGTAACATATACAGTAACAGTTACAATAATCTATTTAAAATAAAGATGCTCACATGCACAACACACCTGTAAAAATAACATTTCATAAAAATCTACATCGAAATGATTGACTTCAACAATGATCCCAAGTTACAACTAAACTTTTAGCAGTATTTTTCATAAGCCACATTTAATTGAGGTACAGCATTATCTATTTAAAATATAATTTACCAATCAGTTACATTTTCAATTTACCGTAATATCATTCAAATATAACGTTCTCTATAGCATATTTAATTCAATTACAGTAATACTACCACTGTGCCCTTTTGGTGACCAGCAGGACTTCCGAAGAAAACTGTCTGGATTGGTTGTTAAAATTATGATTACGCCAATGAGAATGCCCTGCTCCTCACAGTCTTCTGGCCTACATAAATATTTGGGTTGTTTGGATTGTTGGAGCATTTGGCCTCACTACCTGCATTTGTGATTCAGGCTTCCCTTCCCAGGTCCAGCCACAATGGCGAGACCAGGCCCTGTTTATTTGTAGAAGCTGGTTCCTGTTGTAAAACTGCAATATTCTGGCCCTTGGAGCATTACAATCATATTTAATGTCTGTTTTTTTTATATTTCCCCGAGACTCATTCTCGGCAACTTTTTTGACTGATAAAGATTATGTAAAATCCTTTACATCTGATAAAACTGTAGTTCATGTGAAAGTCAAATTCCCATAAACATAAAACAAAACGTAATCGTTGGAAAACTGACAGGATTAATCAACTCGTTTGTTTGATTTTCCCGAAGTTAAGAACTAAAACATGACATGATGATGTTGCTATATTGTGTTCATAACAATGGGCCCAAGAGCACTGGTGTTGTGCATTAAGTGGGTGTGTGTTTCCTGCAGCATTAAATCCCATGAAACACTTCCCCTGCATCACCTTTGTTTTTAGTCAGCAGGATATTACCGATGACTCTGCAATGGGTAGTAGTACTCTCTACACCAGATTAAATCCACCCATAGCTTTAGTGACTAACCTCTGGCTTTAACACCTGACCTACAACTTTAGTGCAGACCCATGGGTTTAGTGCCTGACCTGTGGCTTTAGTGCAGACCCATGGCAAAGCCAAACGCAGTCTGGCCGATGTACACAGTAACAGGCACATTGGTGTCTGTGTGAGGTGTGCCAGTGTGTGTGTCAGCGCTGGGGTCTGTGTGAGGTAGGCCAGTGTGCGTCAGCGCTGGGGTCTGTGTGAGGTATGCCAGTGTGTGCGTCAGCGCTGGGGTCTGTGTGAGGTATGCCAGTGTGTGTGTCAGTGCTGATGTCTGTGTGAGGTATGTCAGTGTGTGTGTCAGTGCTGATGTCTGTGTGAGGTATGTCAGTGTGTGTGTCAGTGCTGATGTCTGTGTGAGGTATGTCAGTGTGTGTGTCAGTGCTGATGTCTGTGTGAGGTATGCCAGTGTGTGCGTCAGCGCTGGGGTCTGTGTGAGGTATGCCAGTGTGTGTGTCAGCGCTGGGGTCTGTGTGAGGTATGCCAGTGTGTGTGTCAGCGCTGGGGTCTGTGTGAGGTATGCCAGTGTGTGTCAGTGCTGATGTCTGTGTGAGGTATGTCAGTGTGTGTGTCAGTGCTGATGTCTGTGTGAGGTATGCCAGTGTGTGTGTCAGTGCTGGGGTCTGTGTGAGGTATGTCAGTGTGTGTGTGTGTGTGTGTGTCAGTGCTGGTGTCTGTGTGAGGTAGGCCAGTGTGTGTGTCAGTGCTGGTGTCTGTGTGAGGTATGTCAGTGTGTGTGTCAGCGCTGGGGTCTGTGTGAGGTATGTCAGTGTGTGTGTGTGTGTGTGTGTCAGTGCTGGTGTCTGTGTGAGGTATGTCAGTGTGTGCGTCAGTGCTGGTGTCTGTGTGAGGTATGTCAGTGTGTGCGTCAGCGCTGGAGACTGTGTGAGGTAGGCCAGTGTGCGTCAGTGCTGGGGTCTGTGTGAGGTAGGCCAGTGTGCGTCAGCGCTGGGGTCTGTGTCAGGTATGCCAGTGTGAGTCAGCGATGGTGTCAGCCTACTTCCTGGAAGGGTGAATACGAACAGGCTGCACACACACTCTGTGGAGAGAGGGAACTGAGAGATCGATTGTTCCCTCCAATCGGACAGGAAGGGGAAATAGGACTTCCTCCGTTTTGGTACGTGGGGTGAAGGAGTCGTGGGTCCCATGGAAACACAATGGAGGAAAGGAAAAGCGCTGGGTTGGTGCTGCGGGGAGGTGGGCAGCGATGGAGACAGGCAGAGACAGAAGGAAAGGCTGGGAGTGGGAAGGGAAGGAGTGAACTCTAGCGAAGGGGCACAAGAGCACGAGCACGCTGTCTGAAACCCCATTCCAAATATATCCCATCACGGGCTCCTTCTGCTCGCAGCCACAACACAATGCTATCGGCGGAAACTGCCACAATGCCTTTTCCCACATTACCCCCCCCCCCCCCCCCACACACACACACAGGCCCAGCGTTTACTTTCCAGTCAAAGTCAAGGATGATGCTCATTAACTCCAGTGCATTCTCAACACTCGCACACACACACATGATGTGCAGAATAGTCTGGTGAAGTAGGTTTGTAAGGGTTCAGGGTAGTGTTCAAGTCTGTCACCCCCAAAATTCCTTTGAATGTGATTACTGAGCAGTAAGTCTCTGGAGAGATGACATGTTCATTTCAGATACTTCAAACAGTTTTCTGCCTTCATATTTTAGAAAACTTTAGTTTCTGTATAAATCGCATACAACATAAATCAGGCCAGTGTTTTATACAATTTTTTTTGTTTAAAACATGTTTTTGTTTCTGATAATATTTTGTGCATTTCTACTGATGGGTATCTTTATAATTTATATTTCTGTGCTCACCTTTCACCATATACCATATCTGCGGCTGACTTACACACACAGTTTCCCTGTGTTTATAATCTGGTATCAGTATTGTGTCTAAAAATGTGGGGAAAAATACATAATACATACATTTCTGATGGGAAAACGGAAAACTTGTAACAACATACAACTACACAAAATGCTATGAATCATGAAGATTATAATTTAAACCTGTTTGTTTGTCTTTTTTTGTTTTTTACAGAAAGGAAACAGACAGCTGAACAAGACAAAAGAACTTGTGACACTGCGGGTGCAGACCCACACAGTAAAAGATAAGAACTGGACCAGTCAACACAATGTTGGAATTATAAAATGACGAGCTTAGCTTTCTGGACAAAAAAAAGAGAAAAGAATAGCAATTAACATTAAAATCAGTGGAGAAAAACAGATTAAATGAATGCTTTCGAGTTTAGTCATTTGAAGGCAAAGCGAAATACATTATAGGTATATTCAAACAGCATCTCTTGCTTCTTTTCTATCCCAAAGTCATTCTCCATAGTTCATAACAAAGATGCAAGTAAAAAGAATTTCAGTGTGCTCCACTCTAAACCTTTTCTGATGCACACAATATATCTGATTGGGAGAATTTAGATACACCTTTTCCTTCGTTTGTTTGATTTCATGTAAGTTAGGGAAACTCCATGAGCCCATGAATGCTTTATTTTATTTCTTTTTGTTTAAAGTTTGTTTTCAGTAGGGGAGGAGTAGGTACATTTTTATTCACTCAAGCCCCAACATCTGTAGAGAAAATTGTTCTTAATTTTCAAGAGATTTGAGTTGATATAAGATTTTATGGCTCAACTTTTTTGTCCATCAAGATTGCTTTACCATGGACTGCAACAGGTCTTATGTCATGCTTTACAGCTCTGTGAATAGGTGGTATTTTGTATTTTGCAGTGTTCCTGACTCTTTAAGGGTTAGACTAACTTAAGCTCTGGAATTTTCTTTACATATCACTCATGTACTTTGAAAACAGACTTTTTTTAAGTTCGTGTCAGGAAAGTTGAAAAAACACGAACAGGAAATTATTTTCTTTTCAATAAGGGCAAGTCACAATTGCTGAAACATTTCCCCTGTGATTCAGGAGGAAGTGTCATTAACCGTGCTGGAGCTTGTGTTTTCGAGGGTTAGACTGAGGTGCTCATGTTCAACACATTTCTAAGACATTGTAATGAAAGTATAGCCAGCCACCAGCAGGTTGATTTTTAGCAGATGATGCAGAAGTAGTGCCGTCCGCACAGGGCACAGGGCTCTATAAAGGGAAGGTATGTGCGTTCACGCGCAGGACAGACGCGATAGTGAAGGTGTTAGGGGCTGCTGAAGTGCTAATGTCAAACTCTCACACGTCCTCTGCCAGCCCAAACTGCTTATTTTATTTTCAGTTATTGTTTATAGTTTGTTTTCAGTTAAGAGCAACTAATTAATACAATAATAATAATAATAATAATAATAATAATAATAATAATAATAATACATTTCAGCTTGCCAGATTGAAGGTTATTGTGACAGTACCAATCCAAAGAACATACAACACATGATTCAAGTAATGCTTACTTACTCCAAGTGACCATAACTACCTCATAATATAACTGATTCTTTCGATATAGCAAAACAATAATGCTGGCCAAATACTGCGGAAGAACTCAATTTCACACACTCCAGTAGAAAGGCTTGGAACTGCTTCACCGTCTCCATTTCAGTAAAAGCAATTGTTTCCAGGCTGCTTTGAAACTCAAAAGGGGGGCGTCCACAATCAACTGTAGGAACAAGGTTTCACTTGGTGTTCAAACCAACATGGTAAGGGCTTGAATGATGGACTCCCTCAGAGATCTCTGATGCCCGACATGCCTTCTAGAGGAAATTTGCCTGTGCGAATGCGATGATTTTGCACTCACCACTGAAGCAGCAACTCTGATGACTGCATGCGGAGGAAATTCCCATGGGACATCAAGCAAACCACCTTGTAACATTCTGACTTCCTTCACCAATTTGGACAATGTTCATACGCAGTATACAGGTACTGCTTCCATAGTAGCACAAGCTTCCTGCCTAAAGTAGAAAGTAGACAGGAGCAACAGCCTGGCGGTTTGTTCCAATTACTTCTGGTTAATATCACTGCCCTGTGCCTCTGTGAAAAGGAATCCGCAAACTCCCACATGCCCATGGGGCAGTTCTTAATTTCAAATTCTGGTGTTGAGAGTGTATCAGCTGTATCTTAAACGGTGAAGGTGCAATAGGTACAATAGTGTTAAAACATAGTTACAAGACCATTGTAAATCCCTTCCTATCATTGAAAAAGGCTCACTGACATGTTGACTCACCTGTGTTTATAGTTCTTAAATTCGGGTTTAAAAATATACAGTTGATGGACTGCAATTCCTCTCTTGACTGTGAGAAGTCCGAAATTACCAATTGAACCTTTCAATAATAAGAGCCATCCCCACCCATTGGCTTCTCCTTACATAACAATAAGTGCAGTTCAACAATGAATGCCTGGTTCCATAGTCAAACTCATAACAGAAATTTGGCATTTTCCATGGAAAAATCAGCAAGATTGATTAGCCTGAAACAGAAGTAACAGGGATGATGTTCTGTTCCCAGGGAATGTTTCTATTCTGCTCTGTATTTCAGAGTGAAGCTATACAGGGTGAGGACTTGCATATGACTCCAGTTCCCCTCAACACCAAATTAGCATTGTATCAATGCATGCCTTTGTCAACACAACATAGCCAGCAGCAAGGGGGAGACAGCCTGAAAGATGTCTATTATATAAGCATGTCATATATCTCCAGGCTCACAGGACCAGCTAAATAAAAGCAGACCCCCAAACACAGAGAGGGACTATTTCTGGGACATCCAGGGCTTTGGTGAGCACACAGTCCTTCCACCTTTACCTTCTGATACCTCAGTGGAGCCAGATGAGACTGGACATGTAAACAGGTACTCTTGCACACTGGCCTGTCTTGCATTTCTGCCACACCACTGTTAAACTTAACCCGACAAATTCATAGATCTAGTCCCTGGCTTGTGTCAGATGTTGGCAAAAGAGAGGGGTAGAGCTGGACAATTTCAAACGCAATAAGCATGTATATAAATTCATCCATGGGTTTGGTGCAGGAACGCACATTTACGGAGGTCTGTCCAGGACCACTGACATAAAATGTAGTAAACAAATAAATAAGATGTGAACTTTTAAAAAAGTGCTGTAAACTTGCAGCTGAAGTAGAATCCCCATTGTTTTCTAATACAATCTGACTTCCTCTTCTTGTGCAGAGGTATTCTTCTAACAAAAATAGAGTTCAGGGAGCCAAACAGGGTCGACTGCGATGGAGAAGGGGAGGGATACTGTGTGTGTGTGTGTGTGTATGTGTGTGTGTGTGTCTGTGTGTACGTAACAGAGAGGAGGATGGGGAAGGAAATGCCCTTGTAGGAGTGCCCTGAGTCTCACACTCCACTCCCAGCCAAAGATCACTTTATACCCTCAACCACCAAGCACTGGGAACAGTGTACAACTTATGCTGCTTATGCTTACATCAGCAACCAGCCCCCGAACACACACACACGCACACACACACGCACACGCAAACGCACACACTCTACCAGCGTCACTCCGTTTCCGCCACTCAAGGACTTTCTGGTCTTTCCTCGGAGGATTTGGGGCATATCAAACCTCGTTCGTGAGACAGAGAGACAGGACCCCCCGCTGCAGAGAGCCTCATCACCAGCTCCAGCCTTTCAGGTACTTTCCGCTCTATCTGAGGGGTGGGAGGTCGGGTGAGGGAGCTTCTGGAGCTTGTTGAGGGAAAGTGTGTTTTTGGGGGCTCTTACTGGGTGAGAACTGTGGGGATCAGTGATTGGAGCAGGCACTCTCCGGTTTTTGCATCCTCAGAGAATCCTCTATTTGGTTTTCGGTCTAAAATGGTCTGTGAAGCAGGTATTCCTACAGGTGAACAGAGGAGTCGTGTGAGTGTGTGGAGCAGGTATGAGTGTGTAGATCAGGTGTGAGTGTGTAGATCAGGTATGAGTGTGTAGATCAGGTGTGAGTGTGTAGATCAGGTATGAGTGTGTAGATCAGGTATGAGTGTGTAGATCAGGTGTGAGTGTGTAGATCAGGTATGAGTGTGTAGATCAGGTATGAGGGTGTGGAGCAGGTATGAGTGTGTGGATCAGGTGTGAGTGTGTAGATCAGGTGTGAGTGTGTAGATCAGGTGTGAGTGTGTAGATCAGGTGTGAGTGTGTAGATCAGGTATGAGTGTGTAGATCAGGTGTGAGTGTGTAGATCAGGTATGAGTGTGTGGATCAGGTATGAGTGTGTAGATCAGGTGTGAGTGTGTAGATCAGGTATGAGTGTGTAGATCAGGTGTGAGTGTGTAGATCAGGTATGAGTGTGTAGATCAGGTGTGAGTGTGTAGATCAGGTGTGAGTGTGTAGATCAGGTGTGAGTGTGTAGATCAGGTGTGAGTGTGTAGATCAGGTGTGAGTGTGTAGATCAGGTGTGAGTGTGTGAAGCAGGTATGAGTGTGTGGGGCAGGTATGAGTGTGTAGATCAGGGATGAGTGTGTGGAGCAGGTATGAGTGTGTGGGGCAGGTATGAGTGTGTAGATCAGGTATGACTGTGTAGATCAGGTGTGAGTGTGTGGGGCAGGGGTGAGTGTGTGAAGCAGGTATGAGTGTATGGAGATGATATTGTCAGTGGCACCTTTACCCCTAAGGGGTTTCAAGATGTGTGGTGTGTTTTATGCATCTTCATATTTTGTAAATGTGGAGTAGCAACCAGGCATTCACTTGAAAAGGTTTCCTACTAAGTTAGGTGAACTTAATTCAACATTTGAATTCGTTATTAGTTAAAATGAATGCCATGTTTGCCATTGGGTATACCTGGCAACATTCAAGTAACATGTCCAAATAGGAAGAAAATGATGCCAAAAGATTTTTTACATTATTTAATAAAATTTTGCATTATCTTTTATTTAATAATTACATGTTAAAAAGATTCAACATGTAATTATTAAAAAAAGAAATAATAAAAATGAAATCTGAAAAATAATCAGTTATTCTCATTAGTTATCAAAATAAATGACCTGTTTTTTAAGTAGTTCAGGGCAGAGGTTATGAAACTGCACCAAGGTAGGATCAGTGTAGCGATAAGGTATCCCTGAGGGAGGTACCTGATCTACATAAGTATTTATTCAGTCGTAATGTCAAATAATTAACCCACAAGCGATCAACATATTTCACACACATTAACGACCAACTGCCGTCAGTCATGACCCAATTCCAAACTAATGAAAAAAAGCCCCAATCAACTCGAATACTCTATTTTTAATAATTCATACAAAAGAAAAGTATATATCAATATTATTACAATTATAACACATTTAATCATTAATGTCACACACATTGGCTTTATATAGGGGAACAGGGGGAATACTAAGCCATAACACATATAACCTGTGTGAAGTCAATATATCATGTTATTGAGGTAATGTTGTGATAAATTGCATATATCCTTGTTTTGAAGGTGATATGACATTGTTATGATATTTATTTGTGAACTCATTCAGGGGAGTCAGTGATACAGCTGCTATTCTGCTGGACAGCCACTGAGCCACATGCTACTTCATGCTACAGCTCAAAACAGTTTTTATACTTTTTTCTGTGCTGAAATACCAAATTTCTTATTAATTAAGCATATGTATATAATCATTTTAAGATAGAACATACTTTTACCTGCCAAATAAATCTGTGGGTATGTATCCTTTGATATCTTGCCCCCAGATAAATCTGGATTATTATAAGCATTCCTTATAAACACAAGTTGCTTTTAACTGGGGTCATTTATGACCCCAAAGGATATCTCAAAACCAACTCATCTCATCACTCCAAATTGAGGCAGAAACCAGTACAAATTGTATGTATTTATTGAGGACATGTTGCCTGACAAAGGCAAGAAATTTTGGAAGGATCAAATATATTATTAAGTGCTTTGCAGGGCATGAGAATAAAAGTTGTTGTTGCACATTGCCCTTATATTCCATAAACGCTGGTCTAATTAAAGATTCAAATAAAGAGCAACTAATTGACTAAATTTCAGGCAGAATTATCTTTGTAGATTGGTAACTCATCCAATAATTTTTTCACAGATGTACAAATGACAGGAAAACCGCAGAAATTGAAGCAAGGAAGCTTTTAAGAGGGCCCTTATCCTTAAAAAAAAAGAAAATCCTATACCTTCCCTATTGAAAACAAGCTTTTTTGGAATTATTATCTTATCATTAATAATACATAATATTATTATTAAAATTATTATTATTATACAGGCAGCAAGAATTTCTAAACTGCCTTAAAAAATCAGTGGTAGGCAAAACAAAAAGAAAACAATGGCTCTGAAGTGTGCCAGAAGAAATAAGTCATTTACAGAACTATTTTCTGTTGTGAGATAAAATTAAGCCATTACAATTTTATGTTTGCCCATATTAATTAATTCAGCTAGAGGGGCTTTTCTTTATACAAACGATTTGTTTGAACATAAGAAGATTGAGTGTAGCTAGGGCAGCTGAGAACATCCTACACCACTTTGGAAGGCGGACACATCGCATGAAAATTTATCACAAGGTGTCAATCACAAAATATTGCTACAAAAAATGTAGAGAAAAACAGCAATAATTTTTTTAAGCTATAAGCTTAAACCTACAGAAACTACATGTTTAAAACAACTAGCACGAACATTTGGTCACATAATGACTTTCGTTGTATACTTGCTTGAATTGACTGCCAATTTTAGTTTATTTTACAGATAATAATGAAATAATAATCCAATTTCCTCAATGTGTTTCCCTCGATGTTTATGTGCCAGGATTTCTTTCAATTTCATTGCTGAGATTAACATTACAAGTCCTAGCCATCTATTACAACGCTATCACCGCATTATTTTTGGTGTCTCTGAGAATCTATCACTGTACTGGTGTTCTGCCCTTTGTAATTTGCACAATTAGGTAAACAATATAGATGGCATGACTTTGTTTCTCTTGATACTAACTAGCTAACTCTGAGCTGACACAGGCTGGTTTGATGTGATGTAAATGAAGTTCTCAACTGCAGTCAGAACTTTCAAAAAAAAAGTTCAGAGCTTCAGTTCCTTGGCTCTCAGAATGTATGTGATTTTCCACAGAATTAAAATGGGCTATACGCCAACTCAGTTAGTATTATTCCATATTAAATCAGTATGACATCCTGGGCAAAATGAGAGGAAGTCTGAGAAAGGACATTTTTTAGCCATGGACTCCAAAATATTTGAACAATATTTGAGGCTCCCGCTGGACTGAAAATACATTTAGCATTTAGCAAGAAATTCTTTTTTTTTAAATCGGGATTGAAGGAGAAATGTAGGAGAAAACTGTTAAATCATGATTTTTCAACGTATGTACATACAGTATACAGCTAGGCAAACTTAAATATCATATATATATTATAATAATATCTGCAGCAGTATTATACACTACTCTGCGGAGTCATCAGCGTACAGTACCTATCTACGATACAGTAAATGCTTCTTCATATGGCCGACTTTTACGGCACTACTAATACCCACCTCTGCACTACAGTACAGTCCCACTTTACATTACATTACTTTAATGGCATTTGGCAGACGCTCTTATCCAGAGCGACGAACAGTTGATTAGACTAAGCAGGAGACAATCCTCCCCTGGAGCAATGCAGGGTTAAGGGCCTTGCTCAAGGGCCCAACGGCTGTGAGGATCTTATTGTGTCTACACCGGGGATCGAACGCCTGGGCAGCCCTGATCATGCCCTTTAAAAAGCCCAGAGCTTACCGGACGTGTGTGAGCCCCCATGGAGTCCATTTCAGTCCTAACAGTTGCTGTCCCACATAATTTCAGCTATTTTAGAAATGCCCTGGCATTACGCAGTGTCTGTTGTTCCCGCATCTCTATGGTTATTTTTGGGCAATGCCTCGCTGCTCGATCTCCCTTTGACAAAGTGAATACAATACCTAGCTCGCCACCAGCCCGTCGGCTTTCATGTGCCTGTCGGCGTTTCAGTCAGGAGGCAGGTGGTTCTTATCACCGGGTCCTATAACCCGATAGCCACAACATCAGGGGGAACGGTCATCTGCTTTATCGCAACGTGGGCCCAACCCGACTTCCAGGTTCTGACAGCCGTGATCGGTAGCGCTTGGTTACTGTAAATAGGGCCAAAGCCTGTCCGGAACATCACTGGCGAAATGCTCAGGACAAATGAGGTGGCTGTGTAAATATTTATGCTGGAGAGGGATGGTACAAGGCTCTGGGAGCGTGGGTCGGCATGTAAGAGTGGAGTGGTGGGCACATCCTCATATGGTGCGATAGGCCTAATCTGCCGAGAGGCAGCCTAGCCCTGGATCGGGAGAGGGCTGTGCTGCCAGCCAAACTAGCGGCTACAAGTGCAACACTAGTTAATGCCATATGCCATAGCAATTAATCTATGACACAGAGTGAATGCTACATCATTGTTAAATGTCAGAGAAACACTGTTTTGGCAGAGAACTATTTTTTTAAGGGCAGCTACAAATAGAAATGTTGTTGAAATACCAGAAGGAATAAATTAGAAGTAATTGACTTTCACCAAGGAGTCTGTTTGATATATGGCTGTAAGACTTGACCCCTTTATGACCAGCTACATGCCATAAATATTCAGAACATATTTCACTCAATAATCAGACTGGAGCACCGTTACCCACCCTTACAGCAGACTCTTCACCCGAGCACAGGCGGCAGATTCAATGTAAACCTGCCAAGACGCGAGCACTACCAGCACTTTCACATGTTTATAACATATACAGATGTATACAGTACGTAGGTATAGCTTTAGACAGGTGAAATTATTGAATTTTCCACTACAGGCGTACAGTAAACATGTTATCTCCCACTTATCTATACTCTCATGTGTCTCATGAGAGGGGTGATTTGCAGTTTCAGGTTTTTACAGCTTGTTGTTGGCACATTGAGTTTAGGGTGAGCTAGGACTGGATGGCTGGCAATGTGTATAGCACCCCTGCCCCCTATTGTTGGAGGAACGGCAGAATGGACCATATCTACACACAATAACAAAAATGCTTGATGACAAGAGCAGGCCATTCAGCCCATTAACAGTGCCATGAAAGGTATTTGCCCCCTTCCTGATTTCCTCTATTACTGCGTATTTGTCACACTGAATGGTTCTTTATTGATTGTTAGACAAAATGTATTACTGGACAAAGGGAACCCAAGTAAACACAAAACACATTTTACATAATTTAAATTATTTCACGTAAGAACTTACCAAACACCCATATTGCCCACGTGGAAAAAACAATTGCACCCTTAAACTTAATTGGTTGTACCACCTTTCTCAGCGAGAACGGCTACAAAATGCTACCAACAAATTTGATATCAGTCTTTCACGTTGATGTGGAGGAATTTTAGCCACCGGTTCTTTGCAGAAGTGCTTTAATTCAGAAAACTGGTTGGTCTTTAAGTGTGAAGTGCTCTTTCAGGTCCTGCCACACCATCATTGAGTCAGGCCTTTGTGTTTTGGATCACCGTCTGGTTTTATAACTCAATTACACATCAGCGCAAAATGTTCAGGTCCCGAGGCAGCAAAGCATCCCCACAGCATCACACACTAGCACTACCAGGTTTGACTGTTGGTGTGATGTTCTTGCTGTGAAATAGTGCATTTGCTTTACACCAGACACAACTGGACCCGCGTTATCCAAAAAGTGGAGAACTTTTGACTGGCTGGTCACTCCTGGGAAGATTCACCACTGTTTCAAGTGTTCCCCATTTGGAGATAATGGCTCACTGTGGTTTGGTGGAGTCCCGGAGCTTTAGGAATGGCTTTGGAACCCTTTCCAAACTCTCAACAACTTTTTTACAACTTCTGTCATTTCCTTTGATGGTGGCACAGTGCTTATGGAAACATTGAAGTGACCATTTTGCTCTGATGGCGACGTTCAATATGAGTGAGGTTTAGATTCAACAGGGCAGACTGCAATCAAGACTGCCAGTCTTCAAATCAGCTGAATGTGATTATCGATAAAATTTGGTTATTGGTTGGTCCCAAACTGCCAATTAATTAATTTTACTGTATAGGGAAAAATGTGAAACAGACAGAGATAAGGCTGCAAATGGTTGACATTGGGATGTTTAGTCTCATTGCCTATTTTCCTTTTTTCTTTTCTTTTTTTTTTGTATGTCAAAGTACCTCATGAGCGGTTTCCTTTAAAGTGCCTTGTCACTAGGAAATCGTATTGTTCGTGATTGCTTCCTTGGGAAAGATGAAGGAAAAGAAAAACAAGACTGACCAGGAAACAAATTATATTTCCATTCCGCCCCCTCGTCAGTGAAGCTGACATTCTGTTCCCACAACTGGCACGCAGGTTTTTAGTTCAGACCCAAAATTACATCAAGGGTACCGACCAGTAGTAACTTTCAGCAGATTTGCCAGACGTTACCAACATACCCTAGGATTGTTCACTGAAAGATGGAAACATATTGGGTAGTATCTGAAAGAAACAAACACAAGCTTTAGAGTAGTGTTTGCCCAAGTTCTGTCAGGATTATCTATAGGTGGGTTCCTTTTTTGACTGGTGAGGAAATGCCTTTGTCGGGCGCATATTTGTGTTTTGCATCCGACCGAATATAGTGTGTGACCTTTGACTTTTCACTCCTATCTGGAACTGAATTCTTAAGGTAAACAACATGGTCTCGTTCCAAATCCTTTTCCTTTCTCCATGTTCATGATGACACATGGATTTTATATTGTGTTACCTCATTTTCATTCCCCAGGGAAACAGGGAGCCATGGGAAACCACTAGTATGGTTTCCTAGTTCCCTAATATTGAGATTAAACTAGTCTGGATGAACAGTACAGCACAGTAGATAGAGTGTATAATACAGCACATTTATTGTACAATTTATTTTGTACACCCTTTATCATTGACATTAATAACGTGGAAAGCATTATGTATAAATATTTTCTTCCTCATACTGGTCACATTCAGTTTGCATCCCTTGCTTAAACCAAATTTAAGAATGAAGGAGAATATTAAAGCATGAGCACAAGTGAACATTTGTAAATTTCCCTTACATGGTTTCCATTTTGGCATTTCCTCCTGTGCTCCTGTCCCTCACCGCCCACCCCACACGCAGTAAACATGCTGTCCCGTGTGTAAAAGAGCACAGAGCCTGAAGCTTGGCAGAGCTTTAGACTGGTCTGTACACTCTGAAAGACACAACTCCGAGAGAGGCGGAGGGCAGAGAGGGAGTATCCCAGCCTATGGATTAGACTCAGGGACAGACCAGGCTTCTACAGGCATGGCCGGTAAGACTGATAACCAACTTCAGACCTTTTTAGCTTTACTGTGAGGAATCAGCACTGTCTCCTATTCCTGTGGGCCAGCATAAATAATGATGCTGACCACGAGATGTCTTGTTTTGAGTGTAGGATACAGTATCAGCGATGAATCTTGGTATAATACAGAGCTGAACCTTTGGTAAAATAGTTTATTTGAGCCATTTTGCCTCTAGGGTTTGCAAAATGCATAGATAATATATTGTGTTATTTATGAAAAGTAACTGGTTCAAGTGATGTAAATCGCTATTACTATGTACAACCCCATATATTCATGGCAGGGACACATTTTATTCCTTACAAAAACAAATGAGCAGGATGTTACAATCTAATCTAACTTGGTTCCGGACAGAGAAAACATTTCTGGTAGAGTACTGTTGTTCATAAACCCTAGATGGCCTAGGCTAACAAAATCTTCCTTTGGTGAGGATCCTCCCAGACCATTTTTTTAAAGTAGCCATTATAAAACATCAGAAAATGTAATATGTTATGAAGAGTGAGATATGATTATGGATGGAGGTTCAATCTCAACTTCAGTGGATTGAAGTCCCTCCTCTTGTTCTTGGAGACATCTTTATATAGTCAGACACAAGAGAATGGTTCTTGCGTAAATTGCTAGTCATTACGGGCGCACTAGAATTTCTTGACAACAAAGATGACATTAAACCTGCCCTCTGTTATTTGTTCTCTGCCAGAATATAAAATTGAATTGGATGGAGATAAATATTTTGACAACCCCAATAGCAATGATACTTGAATAAAAAATAGTTCTATTGAAATGGTCTAATACTGCATATTACTTCAGACAGCAATGTGTTCCAAGAAGCATTCTAGAGTTCCATTTCCTGACCATTCAGCTGACCTCCCCAGTGGTTCAGCAGTTCCTTTTAGTTATTACTAATCCGACCAATTATTTGTTTGTTGAATTCAAATTAATCCCTTGGAAGAAGACAGGCATGTCTCTAATGAATAGTGTTGACATTGGCATGTGCTGAAAGCCGGTGTGATCAAAATCAACCTTCTACTTTATTTGCGCAGTCAGAGATAACTTGACGCAAAGACCCGGTATTCAGGAAATCTTATTCTTTCCTTCAGAGCTAACCTAATTACATCCTAATTACAGACCAAAAAGCCAAAAATGCATATTATGGTCAGATCAGACCGATTGTTCCAACAGTGTGGGATGAAGGATGCTTAAGCTGAAAAGGACATCATATGTTGAAAAGGACATGAAATATTGGTTGTGGATTTCTGTCGTTTTACATTTAATGGTCCTAAAGAAAAAACAACCCAAAATGGTTTCCCAGCCAGTAATTTTCTAAATGTGTGTTCAAAGTGTGTGTGCATGTGCATGTATGTATATTGTCTGTGCTGATTGAGGCATATTCCTGCACTGTTGAATTGTGAACAGCTTAGAGGACCGTGGGGGAAGATTAGCAGGAAAGCCACAGCTGTGCTGATTCTAAGAACGCGTCGCCACAGAGATGACGAGGGCACCAGTGGGACAGTCACAGACATGAACCAAAATCCTCTGGAGACTGGAGGGGTAAAAGTGTGACAGTGAGACAAATAACGTGGTCAATTTTAGAGACTATTACAGGGAAAACACCAGCTACTGCTGAGAAACAGGACAGTTTATGAAAACAGGAAAACATTTGGAGAATACTCAAATCCTTCAGGCAATTTGGCAGATTTTGATTTACAGTACTGCACAGAAGTCTAAGACACCAGTATAACATTCTGTACAGATAAGATTCTTTCAAAAATAATTCAATGAATTCAATAAATAAACGTACTATACATTTTACATTACATTACAGTAATTTGGCAGAAACTGAATCAAATCAATATTTTTTGTGACCACCCTTTGGCGTTAAAACTACATCTCTTCTCTGAGATGTCCTTCAGTCCTATAAGACAATCAGCAGGGAGGTTGTTCGAAGCATGTTTGAGAACTTGCCACAGTTCTTCTGCACTTTGGTTGGCTACTTGCTTCTGATCTCAGACAGCCTTGATCAAGTTTTTATGTAAAAAATAGTCAGTCAGTCTCCACTTTTTTCCTTTCCTTACTCCAGACCCGGAAATTGATCAAGGTCCGCCATCTCCCAACCCCTTAAATGTTCATTCTAGGAGCTAGAAGTAGAAGTTAGGAACTCACAATCTTTCCTTTCAGCAATAAAACTTCAGCACATCCTTTGCGGAAGTTTTTTTAGGAAAGCCTGACGTATAAATGATGGACCTGTGGATGCACCTCTCCCAATCTGCCACGTCTTTAACTGAAGTGGCTTCTAACTGACATTTGAAGGACATTTGAAGGAGCAAGGGCATTCCATTTGCCTGATTCACATTCTTGATTTTCCTATATTTACTCATTTTTCTTTCATCTTTTCCTAGCCTAAAAAAGAGAAAATAAAAATAAAATGATGCGAAAAATAAGGGACTGGAATGACCCTTCACCTTATTCTGATATTCTGTGACTGTCAATTTGTCCGCCAGGAGGCTGCCTTATTACCTTATTGGCATTTGGCAGACGCTCTTATCCAGAGCAACGTACAGTTGATTAGACTAAGCAGGAGACAATCCTCCCCTGGGCCTTGCTCAAGGGCCAGACGGCCATGCGGATCTTATTGTGGCTACACTGGAATTAGAACCACCGACCTTGCATGTCCCAGTCATTTACCTTAACCACAACGCTACAGGCCTGCCTACAGGCTAAGTCAATGACTCAGTGCCATACTAAGACTGTGTAGACTTCCATGTTGGTGTAATAAACTCAGCAAATGTACACTTTCAATAAATCATCAGAATGTATTGCCTTTCTCTATACATGCTCAGGGAAAAGTGATAATTTATAATGAATGAAAACTGAAAAATTACAATAAGAAGGGTCCATCTGATCTTTTGCCAGAATGACAAAAACTGCAACTAAACAACAATTCTGACCATCATTATTGGCCGAAATGCACTCCATAAGTGCTGACATAACAGCACTCAGATCCCAATAGGGCTTAATCCGCACTGTTTACATTAGATTGACTGTCGCCCAAATCGGAAAAAGGGTAATTAGCTCCGTATATTTCAACTTCAACAAAGTGGATACATTTGATAACATCGCGTTTGACCTCTTCCCCCTGATGACAATAGGAGAATATTTGGACAGTGATTATTTCACTGAGCACACTGCTCCCACGCCAGTTGTTTCTGTGCCACCACTAGAATTCAGGAAGAGTCACTGTACCGCAACATCCTAACACGCCGAAGTAAGTCACCATCAGCACACCACCAGCGGAATGCTAGTCAAACTCAACAAGCTTATATTACATTACATTACAAGCAGTTAGCAGACGCTCTTATCCAGAGCGATGTACAACGAAGTGCAGATCGAACACAAGGACAAGTGCTTATCTGGAGTTTCAATCGCCCCAGCCCTGGACTCCTATATAACTGTACAATCAAAGGAAATGTACAGTTCAACGTATACAGCAACAATTATAGGCTACTATTTTGAGTTTGTTAGCTAGCGAGCTAACTAATCAGTGTAAACAGTGACTAATACAGTGGCTAATAGAGGTCTGAATTATTTTTTGGGGGAGCAGAATAAAAGATAAAATCAATATATAGTCAGAAATTATTGTCTAAAATTACCATTACACAATAAATAGACTTGTTTAAATAACGTTTGTATAAACGCAATATCACACTCAGCGACATACAGCTATACTGTATATCAGCATGGCTGTGATCACCGACGATCCTATGAATGTTATGTTTCTCCTTTTCGTTCTCTCCATACAGTGTCAATGATGGATTTTTCATGAAATGGCTCTCACCAAAATATTAAATCGACTTGATTTGAGTAGCATGTCCAGAAGAGACAGAGAGATAAAGAAAAGCTCATCAAGTCAATGAACAGTTTGAACACAATTATATTTAACATAGTTTAGTAAAACCTCTTAATTTGAGCAATTACCCAGCTAACAGATGCTTCTAAAATAGTTGCTAATTACAGCGGCTTACTCATGCATTAAACAGGGATCCTGGTATGGTCTGGTCTGCCACATTGGTTCTAGCCAAGAAATGCAAAGACTAATACCATGATATATGTCTGTTGATGTATTTACTTTAAACTTTGCAGTACTGTGAGAAAAGCAAGGGGCACTGTGGGAAAGGTTGCAGTCTCAGGCCACAGAGCCCATTCTGCATGATCTTCACAGAGACAAGAGGCTATTTATACTCTACAGCACATGCCAGTTACTGCTCCCCAGACACAAGCAGGCCCTACACTGCAGACACCATGAAGGCCATTGACAAGCTTTTCACTAGAGCAATTCTAACTACAGTTTTTACTGTATGCTTAACATAACTAATTTCACTTTATACAAGGGATAGGTCCGGTCCATTGTCCCTATTGGTCAGTTAAATGGGGCTAAATGGAATGTTCACACATCTTTTAAAATTACTCCGCGTTCATAGATCACCGTTTTCTACTTTGTAATTGAAATGAACGCAATTTAACGTTATCGTCATCTCGCCAATAGTAACCTACCAAAGTAAAATAAAATGAGTTAGTTTCTTCTGATTTGGAAAGGAGCAGGAACGAAAAAAATACAACTTAGGCAACATACTTGGATCGAAATACCAGCGAGACCACCAAAGTAAATGATGACTCATAACGACACAGTATTTTCAATACCCGCACGTTATCTGGCAGTGTCCCGATAAATGTCTACAAAAAAAACAGATGACTTGCGTGTATCAGTGTCGTCTGGTGTAACGTAAACTAGCAAGCTCGCTAACGTTAATGCAGTGGGGATACATTATTGCAATAGCGTTGCTTAGCTAAGGTTAGTGCAGTGAGGATACATTATTCCTACTAACGTTAGCTAACGTTAGTACCGTTGCTTCGATAGTGGAGTGGGGATACATTACGGTTGCTTAGTAACCAAAAAACTACAGTTCAGCGGAATTTACCATACAACATAGTTCCATTAAAAATACATTAATTTAAAGTTTGTCTTGTCTTTCTTTGGTGAAATTTGAAAGATAAATGTGGTAGCCATATAAAAGCGTTATGGAACTCGAACCTGTCGTATATCGTGGATATTGGGGTTCCATAACGCTTAAATGTCAAATTGTTCATCAATCAGTGTATTACAGAGCCTGTGAATTGTTTCCATGATCCAGCCCTTATAAGTGATTTAGGATAGGCCCTGCTAAGTGATCAACACCCATACATCTTTTTCAGACCTGCTCTGCTTGGCCTTTTGGAAGTTTGGTACTTTCCTGTTCATTGTGTATTTCATTGGGCCGAGGTGCCAACGGCTGATGGAACCTAAATTTGATTAAATGGTGTACAGTAGCACAGTGACAGGACCGCTTATGCATTATATTTTATCAAGTTTCATTTCCGTTACAAATACGTTTTAGAGATTTTCCTTTTATATTTTCAGACTATGGGAGGAAAATAATTTTAATGTATTTTTTACTATCCATAACTGTAGGACACAATATGGACACTCTAGTAATGGGTGGTAGAAAGCAGCAAACAGAACATTTATACAGGTCGATGAATAATGGTAAATTAATATGACATCAAACCTCTTAGCCTCTGTTCCTTCTCTCTTTCCTCAGGCTTGTTCTTCAGAGGCAGGCGTGAGCAGTGATGGGTGATTGGAGTCTGCTGGGAAACTTCCTTGAAGAGGTACAGGAACACTCGACTTCGGTGGGCAAGGTGTGGTTGACCGTCCTCTTCATCTTCCGCATCCTGGTGCTGGGCACAGCGGCCGAGTCCTCCTGGGGCGATGAGCAGTCGGACTTCATGTGCGACACTAAGCAGCCAGGCTGCGTCAACGTGTGCTACGACAAGGCCTTCCCCATCGCCCACATCCGCTATTGGGTCCTGCAGATTGTGTTTGTTTCTACCCCCTCCCTCATCTACATGGGCCACGCCATGCACACGGTGCGCATGGAGGAAAAGAGGAGGCAGAGGGAGCAGGAGCAAGCCGGGGATGGGGACGGGGATGCGCCTGGGGAAAAGGGCTACCTGGAGGACAGGGAGTCCGAGAAGATCCAGCCCTCGGGAAAGATTCACCTGCGGGGGGCGCTGCTGAGGACGTACATTTTCAGCATTCTGATGCGCACCGTCATGGAGGTGACCTTCATCGTGGGACAGTACATGATTTACGGGGTCTTCCTCGACTCGCTCTACCTGTGCAAGGCCTTGCCCTGCCCCCACCCGGTCAACTGCTACATGTCGCGGCCCACCGAGAAGAACATCTTCATCGTCTTCATGCTGGCGGTGGCGGCCGTGTCTCTCTTCCTCAGTGTGGTGGAACTCTACCACTTGGCCTGGAAGCAGTCCAAAAGGTGCCTGAGGGCGTATGCCGCCTCCCGTGTCCTGGAGAGCACGCCCCCTGTTGTGGTGCAAGTTGCTCCGGAGACCGGCACCCCGCCTCACTCCACCCGCACTCCACCCCCGGACTTCAGTCAGTGCCTGGCGCCGCCCCCCCCGCACGCCCACCCCAACTGCCACCCCTTCAACAACAGGATGGCCCACCAGCAGAACTCGGCCAACTTGGCGACCGAACGCCGGCGCAGCCACGACGACCTGGAGGCAGAGGACTTCCTGGACAGGAGCTCAGTGGACGGACCTGGGACTCCGGCTCCCCTGCTCCACGGCACCTTCCGGAAGGACAAGCGCCGTCTCAGCAAGACCAGCGGATCCAGCAGCCGCGTAAAGCCTGACGACCTGGCCGTGTAGGCCCAGAACCTGGCCACGTATGCCCAGAACCTGGCTCGGGGGGGGGGGGAGAGAGACGGAGAATAGAAACATTGAGAGGGGAGGGAGGTCAGGAGGAAGAGAGGGGAAGATAGAGAGCAGGAGGGAAGGAGGGGGAGGGGAATGCACAATAGAAAGGGAGAGAGGGAGAGAGAGAGAGCAAATGGGAACGCGAATATAGCTAGGCGCAGAGAGCAACCCGTCTGGACACAGAGAGGAAAACAGAGAGAAAGAATCCAGCCTGGCACAGAGAGGCTGGGACAGAAGGCCCTACAAGGAGAGACCGAGGTTCTGTAGCCCTGTGTCAGAGAGCACTTTAGTTCTGATGCCCCTTGAGCAGGCGCGTGCAGTGGACAGGGGACACTGTGAAACAGGCTGTGCTGTGGAACACTTTCAGATGTCTGCAGCAAAAAAAGAGACCGAGACTATTATTTGTTTAAACTGTGCGAGAATTACCTTGTTGATGTGACCGTGAGACAATTGTTCATACCACTTTATGGCATTGTATTATATTACAAAACCTTAGAGCCTTGAAATGTCATATCTTTCCACTTGTTTTGCTCTTTTGTTTTTAGCACTAGCTGAAAGACAAATGTTAATCTTTCATCACAGAGACCTGCGGGATGCGCTGTTGGGGATAGTTTCTCCTTACCTACATTCATTTTCACATTGTAAGAACAAAATATCACAACCCTCAACAGGCACAAACCAGCTGTTGAACAGCTCTATATTTACCCCCTTAACTCATCCAAGGTAACAAGTGTTTGACACCAGGGTATCAGCGCCTGTAACCGTTACGTATCTCCACACAGTGTTAAGCTGCTTTGCTTGAGGCTGTGGAATGTCAGAAGACCACGTCCAGGATGCCGTGAATGGCAGGGCTATGAATAAGACTTGTGGTCTGGACTGAAAGTTTAGCCGTCCATGACACACTCAAGCCTGTCGCCACGCGCTGTCGGAAGCAAACCATGGAAGACAATGTAAAAATGGCATCTAGGGGTTAGGTGCAAAGCATCTCTGATAGCTCCGTCCTAAAAAAAGAACCCCGGCAGCTGTCATTGTGTTGAGTTTCATATCGCACAAACAAAAATGTATTTTGTCTCAAAGCACCGCTATTAATTACAAAAGCACACAGTTGTTCATCCGTAGTTGTTCTGTTTTTAAATCACGAGATACTGGAGGCCTTTCTGAACTGAGTCACGAGAAACACGTTTCTTCAGAGCCAGAACTAAAGCACTGTTATCCTACTGTAGCCTCTCTATACAGCTCTACAATAAAGAGTAAATGAGACTTACCAAGTCCCACATGCAATTCCTGACCATTTTGGTTGTAGTAAACCTTCTGACCAAATTTGTGTGTGTGTGTGTGTCTGTGTGTGTGTGTGTGTGTGTGCGAACAATGAAGATAGGATAAGGATAAACCTGTCAGCACATAGGAAGTAAAGTACAATTGTATTCTGTCGGTTTTTCCTGCAGTAAATTATACAAAATAGTACCAAGTAGTTTTTTGTTAAACAGTTCGTCAAGTACATATCTATTGTTTCAATATTTTTATAAGCATAAGATGTCAGCCAAGAGCAAGAAAAATGCACAAACGAACTGTTTAACTGTTGATTACGGATGTTTGATTAACACTTCCAGCAGCATCACATCCTACCTCCAAGCAGGCTAGATTTATAAGCGATTGTGCACTCTGTGACTGTATCCAAATGCTCAAAACATTTCTTCTGCTAATCTTTTCTCTCAAGGATGCATTCATAAATTATTTGTCAGTTAGAACTGAATTAAAGTAATGTTTCTGTGGTCCTTAAAGAAAGATTTTTTTAAATTTATTTTTTTATCATTCATGTCAAATCTTGCAGGACATGTGCAGTTGAAAGACTGTACTACTATAGGTAGCATTATTTCAGCGGTGGAAGGAAAGTAAGTTTGAAGGGTCAGGGAGCTATGCAGACAATGCAATATAAATCACGTTGCATTACAGTTACAATCACATTTTAAGTTTGACATTGCACAGGTTTTTATCAACCATTACCACAAGGTGGACACATTTCTTCTTAAAACTTCCATATCTTTTCTTTACTTCTTTAAAAAAATAAAAAATAAAACCATTGCTCAATTCTAATATTACATTGCAAAAATTTGTTTTTTTTGTTTAGTATTCCATTTTGTATCAGTTTTATAAACTGATAAGGAAGTATTTAAGCAGTAGAGGGTTTATCCAATAGAACAACAAATATATTCTGGTTATGAATATTTTGGAAAAAATATCATATAAACAT
Organism: Conger conger; assembly: GCF_963514075.1. Lineage (NCBI taxonomy): Eukaryota > Metazoa > Chordata > Actinopteri > Anguilliformes > Congridae > Conger > Conger conger. The sequence continues at coordinate 33,390,393 of NC_083776.1, read as the reverse complement.
GGTTTAGAGCTCAGGAAAGCCCACAATGCTTAGCACAATAAAATCTGTTAATTTACGCACAGTAAATTCCAGCTCTTTCTGTCTTTCATATTTTAATATATTCCTGCATTAGGTTCCTTATCATGTACTACTGTTCTAGGTTAAATTAAATAGGGGAGACCGGGGATGGTTGGTACACTTTTCACTCTTTGCCATATTTCTCTGGCATAATTTGTGCTAGAATATTCTAACCAGTACCAAAGGAAAGGTTATGGTCTCAGTCATGAATACACATAGTATATGTTAATGTACACAAATGTTTTGTGAAATTTGGTGTCTAATGATGTCATGTTGTGCACTTGTGCCAACGAGCCCCAAGACCGGGTTGGTCTGCACACAATATGGGGTTGGTTGGCACAATGTTAAAATGCTATACATTGTTACAAAGAATGAAGCAACCAATAGAAACAAATTTCTAAATTTAATTTAAATAAGAACAAGAAAGCACAAATACTCAATAGGGGAATATATTAAATATATACAATATAAAGGTACATAAATGGGACCTGCAAGGTTGGTGGTTCGGTCTCCGATGTAGCCACAATCCAAACAGCCGTTGGGCCCTTTAGCAAGGCCCTTAACCCGGCATTGCTCCAGGGGAGGATTGTCTCCTGCTTAGTCTAATTAACTGTACGTCGCTCTGGATAAGAGCATCTGCCAAATGCCATTAATGTAATGTAGTTGAAAACAAACATTATTTTGAAACTATAGGCCTACTATTTTCTCCTTTTATCTTTCTCCTTTTCCTTTCTTCTTTCATGTGCGTGTGTCCGGATCAGACTCATAAAAAAGTGCATGTGTGTGTGTGTGTGTGTGTGTGTGTGTGTGTGTGTGATGTGACAGTAACCACAATATTATGCTCAATGCAGGGATTGTCACATTTTCTATTGCCAACCCACCCCAAAATGAGTTTGCCGACGAACCCCCTCAAATTGAGACCCACATCTTACAAAAATATGATGTTACCCAGCTAGCATCACTCACCAGACTTTCTTATATCAAAATGTAGCTGATTCCCATCTCTACTAACAGGAAGCATGGCATTTCTAATATCTCTAACACAGTTTTTTATACATTTAGTGTGAAGACCATATTTACTTTTGATACTACAAAATTGAAATGTTTACTTCAGATATTCAGTAATAGTAATATTTGAGATATTTAAATATAATAGATGAGTGCAGTTCAAGAAAACAAACATTTTGATATTATTGATATCTTTGTGTTTGTGACCTTCAAAGGACTAAAAAAAAATAATAGCTTGGTGTCAACCAACCCCAGTCTCCTCTAGATCTTAAATTACCTTATCTAAAGGCTTGTTCCACGTTCATTTTAGTGTGCATTTAATATATAAACATTACTGCAGTATCCTGAAAAGGTTTCTGAATGTGTACAATAGTAGAAACACCCTAAACAATCAGAAGAGTGAGGCATTTCAGCAGCGATACTCCTGCCTACGGCCTGCTGGCTGGGACTAAGCAGAGCTGGGCTTGGTGCATACTGAAGGCAAGCAGGGCAGGTGTTCACATGGAACCGAATGAAGAAAGAATGAAACATATTAGAAACAAATTAAATACACCCTGCAAAAATACTTAAATGTACGTGTATTATAAACAAAAGCAATAGCATGTAAATGTATGGTGTAATGGGAATGTAAGCAATGTTGGTTATCACTGAAAAAAAAAAATCTTTTTAAAAGAAGCTTCATGGGCAAGTCCCCATGTGAGAAAATAGAGTTGTGCTGGGTCAGGACTGAAGAGATACAGGGCTCTCGGTGAGAACGGGCCAGGGTTTTCCGTGACATTTTGCCTAGCTATTACGTCAGGAGAGAATTATCTGGGAATATAATTGTTGAAAATCTGTATTTATTTATTTTTTTAAACCTCCATCAATATTTTGTTTATTATCTTTAACCACTGTGTAAATGATGGGGTAACTTCTTAAGGGACAAGATTATTTTTATCTGGTTATTATCTTTTATTGGAATAGTGTGGGAGATAATCTCTTAAGTAAACAGCAATTGTATTTTCAAAGTGACTTAATTTTGGACCTGAGGAAGAATTTAAGTGGACTAAATACCTAACAGTCGGGCCCGCCTCACTCCTTAAAGGGCAAAATCATAGCCTAGAAACTTGTTATGATTGTTATGAAGTAATGCTGGGGTTTTACGTTTTACGTTTTACGAGTCCCGGATTGTTTTAACCTTAAACATTTCACAAAGCCATGACTCCATTGTGACTGGGATATGATGCAGCCCATCTGACACATCTGTAGGGAACTAATCAGTTTGGTGAAAGAATGCAATGCAGTACTAACCCCTAATGTCAAATCGGTCCTTGCTCAAACTCATGGAGGACTATATTTATTTGAAATTAATGCTTCCTACATTTTCCTTCAGTACTTTAGTCCAGTTAACCTAATTTATATACAGTGTAGAATTAATCTGGAGTATTTATGTAACTCACGTTGTATTGCTACGGCATTAAAGGTTACTTCCACTGGAAGTAAACATTAACACAAAGCACAGAGAATGAGAAATTTAGGATTTCTGTAATTTGGTTCCTGTTTCATTTATTTTCCCCTGTCCTTTCATTGTGAATACAATGGGGCAATGCTATGGGAGACTATGGGATTTCTGGCTCTCTGGTTCCAGAACTCTCTTCTCAGGCAGTATGAAGGGGTGTGGTTTTAAAGGTCATTAATTTGAATTTGAAACAAAGGAAAGCAAATACGGACATGAATGCAAACCAACGACCATGAACCAACGCCAGGTCTACGAGGCCCCAAAACTCTCACCGGTCTGTGAACACTGGAAGCCATTTTGAGAAAGCTGTCTGTGCAGAGAACAGCAGCTGTATAGGAGCTGCATCATACAGGGCCTTTACCAGGGCATGCATCTCCGAATAAGACCACTACACACTATACAGTATCATGCTTTACAGATAATATGGAATACTAAAGGTACAAATAGGTCATTTCTGATTTTTAACGGTCAAGAGAGGAATTGCAGCAACAAACACGCTCAAACCACAACACTGTTTATCCCGCCCCTTCTCTGTGAACGCGCTGATGTTGAAACGCCATTGGCTGTGGCAATTAGAACCAATTTTCAGCTACAGCTATACAATGTTTTGCTAGAGTGCCGGCCCATCAACTGCATATTTTGAAACCTAATTTAAGGACTATAAACACAGGCAGAGGGTGAGTCAACATGTCAGTGAGCCCTTTTCAATGATAGGAAGGGAGTTACAATGGCCTCTAACACAAAAATCTTACCTATTGTACCTTTAAGCTTCCCAACACATTGAGAACAGACAGTAGTTTGAGATCTTGACTCTTTGAAAATGCTGCAGTATCCACTAGGGGGAGGCATTGCTTTATTTCTAAAGGCATTTCTCTTCTATTTGCACCCATCATAAATTCCATGAAGAAATTCTAACCTACCCAGAAGGTATAACTTCATCATTACTGAATAATCTGCACCATAGAAATGACCCAGCAGAAAATAATGGACTTCTGAGAGAGAACCCATTATAGTGCACTGGTGCCACTGTGAATGTTCACATTCCCCCTGGCCTGGGGGTCTCTAAAGGAACATGCAAGCAAAGGGCAGGTGAGGCATTGAAAATATGGGAGGATTCTCAATATGGGAGGATTCAATGGGACAGAACTCAAGGAACATTCTAACTAATCTTAATGCACAGGCCAACATGTCATAGCTTATACTTATTCATGTCACAGGTCCATAAACATTCCGAGTTCAACTGGCCCTGAAACCTCCCCTAAAACCTCCCCTAGAACCTACCGGAAGGAGACGGTAGGTTCACAGGATGACGGTAATGTCCCGGTTAAAAGCCATTGTGAAAGAAAACCATTATATCAGAGGGTACACAGAATGTACTTTCTGTTGATAAAATAAAAAATTCCACTCGCTGTGCGGCTGGTGGCTCTGAAAGGTGCTTTGCTGCCGGTTCAGGCCCATAGTTTCAGTTCAGTACTTTCTTATCCACTCCAACATGAATACTGCTATCCAATCCTTTCGGGGGTGTTCTTTCAACTATGCCAACATGCAAGTGTCACGCATGAAGAAAAACATCTTGGGATATCACTCTGCTCCCAAGCATACAGGTTAACAAAATGGGCATTTAACATTTTGTGTTATCCCTACAGATGTACAGATACCTGAGGCTGGGGTTAAACGCCTCATTCAAGTGCAATGGCAACGCCCTGGGAACCTGTCAGGGCTCTATACATAAACAACTTTTTAGATTTACTTCCAATTGCAGGGCTGAAATTGAACATTGAGCCTTGGAAATCAGTTTCCCCAGATCTGAACCAGCCTCCTTAATCCAATCAGCACTTTATATGAAGACCACACATTTTAAATGAATACTTTCAGCATCAATATTTTTTACTGTCATAGAAGCCAATGCTTCAGTTAAGAGAGGTGTAATGTATGGGCAATCTACAGCACACAGAGGAGAAGTGTGTGAGAGGTAGCTCTTGCAGTTTAAGATTTGTGCTGCAGTTATTTTTCCACAGAGAATGTTTAATTCATTTGGCCCGCAATTCTTCAAGGAAAAATCATCAGAGTCAACGTCGTATCTCCCAAGCGATCAATCAACGTAATAAAAGCATAAATCTTGAAAATTGTGCAACAATACGCAGCCCTTGGTCTATTACAGTACCCAAGGAGGTACCCCCTCCTCCTTCCCTAGAGGGCCAGGTGTAGTGTCAGGTGATCAGTAGTGTCAGGTGTACCACAGTGCCAGGTGTTCAGTAATGCCAGGTGTTCAGTAGTGTCAGGTGTACCACAGTGCCAGGTGTTCAGTAATGCCAGGTGTTCAGTAGTGTCAGGTGTACCACAGTGCCAGGTGTTCAGTAATGCCAGGTGTTCAGTAGTGTCAGGTGTACCACAGTGCCAGGTGTTCAGTAATGCCAGGTGTTCAGTAGTGTCAGGTGTACCACAGTACCAGTGACAAGTGATCAGTAGTGTCAGGTGTACCACAGTGTCAGGTGTTCAGTAATGCCAGGTGTTCAGTAATGCCAGGTGTTCAGTAGTGTCAGGCGTACCACAGTGCCAGGTGTTCAGTAGTGTCAGGTGTACTATAGGGCCAGGTGTACCACAGTGCCAGGTGTTCAGGAATGCCAGGTGTACCACAGTGTCAGGTGATCAGTAGTATCAGGTGTACTATAGGGCCAGGTGTTCAGTAGTGCCAGGTGTACTACAGGACCAGGTGTGCCGGAAGCAAGAACATGGCGCTTTATACCAAACAATAGATTTTATTTGCCTTCCAACAGCATAGCCCTGGGAAGTGGTTCTGTACCAAGTCAATGGAGTTACACACGACACATTTACACAAGAGTGGGAGGGAGATAACAAAACGACCATTATTCTCCTTAGTTTTGAGTCTTTTTCCCACCTTCTTGTTTTTTTATAACAAAACTGTAGATTTGACCTTGAAACCCAGACTGCGTCTGGTTGCGTTGCACACCTGGGGGATAGACTTGAGTATAATAGTGTAAAATCTGAAAATAATAAAAGAAAAATTTTAATATTTCTTGTCCAATTATTTAACCGAGAGACACAGCCGGCTTTCAAATAGATGTGTAGTACTTAGTGACACCCTGTAAGCCCCCCTTAAAATTAAAATAAAACCACCAAGCCAGTGAGCACAATGGTGTGCAACAGATTCCCACGGCCATTTTGTGGATCCATAGTGTTTCTCTCGAATACAAGAGCCAAGTCCTTAAACCTCCTTTAGTTAATCAATTATTGTGCTTTGTTTTTTGATAATAGCATTATCTGTATGAGGTCATCATTTGGCATGTACACTGGAGCAACAAAGGGGAAAAAAAAGTTAAACAGAGCATCCATATTAAACATAATCCTCCCCTCAATCCAAGTAAAGATCGAAAGCCAAAAAAAAAAAAAAGGCACAATTAAAATCCCTTTTACAATACAATTACACAAAATACACAAATACAAAGAGTTTTTATTTCTGGAGGGAATAGATCGAGATGTGGACATACATCAGAAATGGTTAACATTTTGACAAAATGAAGACTGCCATTTCATACTTTTTTTGCTTTTTTGAATAATTCTTTCCGTAAAAAAAGAAAAAAAGAAAGGACCAGGAGACTGGGCCCCTTGGAGCAGTCCTATATTTTTGATATTCATGTTTTTCTACGGTCAGCTCCAGAGTGCGAACAAAATTGATCAAAAATATTCTAGGAAGTTTTGAGCAAATGATGTAGATTTATCCAATACATTCTAAAGTTTCTGAAATGAAATAACCCAAAGAGTTTTGTTTTTTAAAAAGAACCGGATTGGTTCTGTCTACATCCAGACAGCGGGTCAGACCCAGACTGCAGTGCACACAGGCCGTTACGAGGGGCAGACTGCGTACCGCAGGCCCACACAACCGCCGGTCCAACAAGCCTCACACTCCTCTCGTTATGCCTGTATTTCTCACGTGATGCTCGTGTTTGTGTACTTTGTAACGTGGCGTCGCGTGTCGTTTCGTTTAGCAGCTCAGAACATGAGGTTCCCGGGGTTTGGGGGCCCGGGGTTTGGGGGCCCGGGGTTGAAGCCCATGCCCATGTCCCCCGGCAACCCGCGGGGCCTCATCTGGGGAGCCATCATCATAGTCTGCTGGGGGCCGCCCATCCCGTGCAGCGACATCACCATGCTGGGCGAGCCCAGGGCCCCCGGGTGGCTGTACAGCGGGCCCCTCTCTTTGCCCTGCATCATGCCGGGCCCGCCCATCATGCCGTGTTGCCCTGGCGACAGCATTCTGTGCTGAGGTCCCATCATGCCCTGGGGCATGAAGCCCGGCGGGCGCATGCCGTGTTGCCCCGGGTTACCCATGGGCATGTCCTGGGGGCCCATGTGCCCGGGGCCGGGCATGGGGAGCCCCATCCGGGGGTGGCCCTCTCCCATCATGCCCTGCATGTGGGGGAAGCCCGGGGGCCCGGAGGGGTGTGGGGGCTTGCCTCCAGAGGAGTCCCCCCGGGGGAAGTAGGACAGGGTCTGGCTGGGCTTTTCGGACGGGATGATGCGGGACAGGTCGAACTCGGGGATGCCCGAGGCCCCGGGCCGGATGACCTCGTGCAGGTCGCCGTCGAACACGGCATGCATGTTACCGAAGGGCTCAGGGCCGCCTGGCTCTCCGCCGCCCAGCCTGCCCATGGGACCCCCCTCTCCGGGGTAGCCCATGCCGTGGGGGAACCCCCCCTGGGGTCCTGGGCCGTTGTGAGGGAAGGGGACCTGCTGGGGGGGCGACTGCCCCGGAGGAAAGCCCTGCTGCCGCTGGGGGAAGCCCATGCGCCCCTGGGCCATCATCTGGTGGCCGGCCATCCCGGGGTCCTGGGAAATGTGGGGCATCATCATGCCGTGGGGCATCATGCCGGGCCCCATGGGGTTGGGTGAGGGCAGCTGCCCGGGCATGGCATGGGGCACGGGCTGGCCCATGCTGTTCAGGCCCATGGGGCTGAGAGCAGGGTTCGGGCCTGCCATCCGAGGGTGGCCTGGGTGGTGATTCACTCCCATACCTGCAGGGGGTGGAGAAAAGACAGGGGAGTTTTAGAGCACCCCAAGAAAGAAGCACCAGGGAATGCTTTCATTCAGTCATTCGGGTCCACAGAATCTCAACCAACTCAAAGTACCAGTGTCCCTATGATGGCAAAAAATCACTTCATGCTTGTGATTCTAGCATGTTCATATATTCAGTAGACTAATAGTGCATTAAAAGGTATGACTAACTGAGTGTGTGTATGAGTGCATTTCTGTGTGTATGTGTGTGTGTGTGTGTGTGTGTATGAGTCCACTTCTGTGTGTGTGTGTGTATGTGGTGTGTGTGTGTGTGTGTGTGTGTGTGTGTGTGTGTATGCGTGTGTGTGTGTGTGTGTGTGCGTGCGTGTGTATGTGTATGTGTGTGTGCATGCGTGTGTATGTGTTTGTATGTGTGTGTGTGTATGTGTGTGTGTGTGTGTGTGTGTGTGTGTGTGTATGTGTGTGTATGTGGGTATGTGTGTATATGTGTGTATGTGTGTATGTGTGTATATGTGTGTGTGTGTGTGTGTGTGTGTATGTGTGTGTGTGTGTGTGTGTATGTGTGTGTGTATGTGTGTGTGTGTGTGTGTGGGTGTGTGTGTGTGTGTGTGTGTTCCTTCCTACCAGGCATGCAGTTGTTGGGGAGGTTCGGGGAGCGGGCGGGTGGAGAGTCATCGTCAGAACTGGCTACAGTCTTGATGGCATCATGATAGAGGGGCGTGGAGCTGGGCATGGCAAACTTGGACATACGGGACATCATGATGGAGAGGGGGTTCTGGGATAGCGTGGGCTCAGGTGGGAGGCCGTACGGGCTGCCAGATGGAAGACTTCCTGGAAGATTGATGGAGCCAGGCTGGTTAGAGGGAGCTGGAGGAGGCCCATTAGCACCTGGAGAAGAGGGAGAACGAGTTTATTCAGCTGAAGAACCCAATGTACCAGAACTTCACATGTTCCAAAACCTGGTAAGCCCTGCGGATAATGAGGTATATTCAGACAGGTCTAGCATAGCGAAGAGGATCACTACACTATTCTCCCATTAGTGCGAAGGGACTAAAAACCTCTAGTTTCTTCCCTGCTTAGAAAATCTAGTTTAAATGACTGTAAATCCAAGTGTACTACACAAACAAGTGAAGTTTTCTGGCCTTCATGAAAAGAGTAAACATTACTGATGATCCAAACATGGTAGTTAAGTTCTTCAGCTGCTCTGTGTTATTTTAGCCTGCTCCACACTTGCATATTGAAACTACCAGCTCATGCACATTGTTTTCTTTCTTATAAATCTATAGCACTTTCAAAGTTGACATCACAGACTTTTGATTTGAACCAGGCATTATGGTAAGAGGAAACACTCCCGCAGAGGGAATGGAAAAATCTGTCTCTAAATTCAAAACTGATCAAATATTTCTGGTTTCAATGGAAAGACCTACAAACCACACTACAGCGCTGAAGTACTGAAAATGAGGGTGAATATCTGCAACAGTTTGGGAAATAGTATTATTTGTTCAGCTTTATGAAGGGTGTGAATAGTTTTGGAGGGCATTGCATGGAAGCATGCAGTTGCCAGCAGGAGTATTCAGACTCACATTCAATTACTTCAGAGCTTGAAACAATGACTGCCAAACAAGAAAACATGATTTTTTCCAGCTCAAATGTAAAATATATTCTTTGTCCATATTCCTTTTTTGTGTGTTGCCTTCAGATGATGAAATGACTATATAAATACAAGGAGGTGCCATTGCTCTGCTACTGGAAATTCAGAGCCGAACCCAAAAGGAAAGATGCACATTTGCATGGACAAAGAATAGCGTGATGTACCATCTCTCAAGGATGGAAAAAATAAATGTGCATGAAAATCAAATCGATCACGATGGGGATGATTAGACTGTGCTGTGATTGCATACTGATGGGTGCAGAGTCCCACAGGATTCACAGTATTTTAAATGTGCTGAATGTAAACAGACTGAATTAGCTACAAACTGATCCACCATGGCTTCAGGAAGCTCTGCACTACATTCAACATAACGTATAAAATATACAGATGAGCTAGTATTTAGCTCCTCAGATGTATTGAGCATGATGGCCCATCCTGTTCTCCTGGAATCATCTTCCGTCCAGAAAAAGCTCAAACACCCACAATGTTGGTCTAACTCCTCAACCAACGCTTCCTTGTGATTAGTTAATGGTACGTATGCTAAACATTAGCTTTTAACTCTCAGCTCTGAGCTTTCACCATGCGAATGTGGGATGGGTTGGGTGGGAGATGGCAGCTACCTTGCTCCACGTTTGCCATCATGTTGGGCGAGGTCATGCTGAGGGGGGGCTTGCTGCTCTGGGGGATCCCGGGGCTCTGCATGGGGGGTTTGGGAGAAGAGGCCCAGCCAGGAGAAGGGGCAGGGAGAGAGGGGGACTTCATGTGGACGGGGGAGGCGCCGGCTGAGCCCATCATGGGTGGAGACTTGATGGAGGCCGCTGGAGGGCCGGGAGGGCCGGGGGGTCCGTGGGGTCCGTGGGGGCCGGGGGGCCCGCTGGGCATGCCCGGCAGCTGGGAAGGTGTCTGGGGGGACTTGAGGTTTCCGGAGGGGGACCCCAGCATGGGTGACTGGCGCAGCGGGGGGGACTTGAGCGGGTTCACAGGACCAGCCTGGCCGCTCAGGTCCGAGGGCTTGCGCCCCTGGCCCCGCTGGGCCGGGAGGGGGCCCGGGCCGAGATTGGGGGCATTGGGGGCCTGGTTGAGAGGTAGAGGCTGCAGGTGGCTCATCCGGCCCATGTTAGTTCTTTGCTCGGGGCCAAAAGGCTCGCCCCGGGGGCCCCTCATGCTCCCTGGCCCCTGGGGCCCATGCGGAATCCCTGGGAACTGTCTGTTTGGCCCCAAGTTAAAGTCCCCAGGCTGGGGCTGGTCAGGGAACGGGGGCCCCTGCAGCATTCTCTGCTGAGGCCCCATGTTTACCGGCAGGGGCCCCCCTCCCTGCCTCAGCCTGATCATCTCTGTGGGGCTCATGGGCGCCTCCCGCAGCTTCCCCATCATGACCGGGCCGGGCCCCACGTTCACGCCGAGGTGCAGGTCCTTCATGTTCCCAGGGCCCACGCCAAACTCCAGCCCCTTCATGAGCTCCACGCGGGAGGGGCTGATGGGGCCGTCCCCGCCCAGCATGCGAGGGTCCATGACTCTTTGGTTTCCCATCATCCTGTTCATCTCCATCGCCATGCCAGGCGGGATGCCCATTGGCAGCTTCTCACCCATGCCCTGCTGGAACATGGCTTCCTGCACAGACTGCGGATTGGGGAACCTCTCCCCTCGCCCCCCGGGCCCACCAAAGACCCCCTGCCCCGGGGGAAAACCCCGCCCGTCTCCCATCTTGGGCACGTCGTCAGGCCAGGGCAAGCCTGGCCGGGGCATGGGGGAGGGGCCGGCGTCCATGTTGGGGTGCATCATGGGGAACGGCATCCTCTGCATGTGGTGGGGGGGGTGCATGCCTCGGGGGACCATGTTCATCTGCTCGGGGAAGGGCTCCGGCCCCCCGGGGCCCCACACCTCGCCAGGGCTCATTTGGTAAGGGGGAGGCGGGCCACGCATGGGGCCCCGGGGCCCGTGCTGGTGCAGCATCATGTCGGGCAGGGGCCGGTGCTGGAGCTGCTCCTGCTTCCTCCTCTTCTCCTCGTAGAACTCCTGCTGCAGCTTCAGCCAGGCCACCTGCTCTGGGCTCATGTGCTCCCCAGGCCCCAACCCTGGCCCTGGGGGCCCCAGCTCTTCCGGGGAGAAGGGCATGTCCCTGGGGCCCGAGGGCCCGAACGGGGACCCTTCTCGCCGGGGGCTGGGGCCCGGCTTGCCCAGGCTCTGGGATTGGGCCATCATGGCCTGCAGGGGCCCCTGGTCAGGCTTCCTGGGGCCCTCCACGCCGGCGGGGTTGGGGGCCGGGCCCTTGTCGTTGTCGGGGAAGAGCATGCGCTGGATGTCGCGCAGCGTCTGCAGGGAGCGCTCACGGTGCTCCAGCTGCTCCTGCGACAGCCCCTCCGCGTTCTCCCCCATGCTGGACATGATCTCATTGGCCAGCTGCTGGTGGTGCTGCGCACTCATCTTCAGGTCCATCCCCTTGGGCAGGCCGCCCTCCAGGGAGGGGAAGCCAGGCCGGGGCCCCATGGGCGAGGGGCTCCTAGGGCTCCCCAGGGCCAGCTGGGCCCCTTGGTGGTTCTGCTCAGGGGCCGTGGCCGTCTGCTGCAGTGGCTTTGGTTCATTTCGCAGGGGTCCGACCTGATTCGTGTAAGAAAGAGAAGGGAGGGGGGAGGAGATTTATTGGACCTTTATTTAGCCAGATAAGTCAAAGTAGGGCAAGAACCTCTTCACAGTTTAGCAGCCCATCCATGATACACAGGCAAAAATGTCATACAACAAACAGGCAATATAATATTTGCACAGGCATTATACACAATACAAATAAGCAACACAGAATAATTACAAAACAAATACGTAAATCAAAACAAAACAGGAATATGCAGGGCAATTTGAGTAGGCTTTTAAAGTACGCAAAACTTCAACACGCAACTATCAGCATTTACTGTGCTCAACATCTGGTGGGGTCGACTGTAGTTTACATAAATTGCCCTTGTTCATTTTGAGGTTCATTAATAAAAAACGGCACCAGGGGAGTTTTAGCTTAAAGCACTGAGTTAAAAAGCAATCATTTAATAAAGCCACGCAAGCACACATTTGTGGACACGGCTGTACTAAACAATGCTGATCACTGATCACACGGCATGTGGCCAGCTAAGCCAGGCAACATAAAACACTCAACACTCTTCTTGACTTCTAAGTGTGACCGTGTGTTCTTGTGTACCTGTGGGCATTTGTGCGCCTGTGTGTGCATATGCAACTGCACATATCTGTTTAAAAGAGTGCGGCGACATTGGCTCAGGCGGTAAGAGCAGTCATCTGGCAGTCGGAGGGTTGCCGGTTCAATCCCACCACGGGTGTGTCAAAGAGTCCCCGAGCAAGACTCCTAAAACATCCAATCGCCATTGGTGTGTGTATGAATGGGTGAATGAGAAGCATAAACTGTACAGCGGTTTGGATAAAGGAGCAATATAAATGCCAGGCATTTACCATTTACATACATGTGCCAGTGCCTGTCTATACAAGTGTTTGTGTGCATACTTTCACTGTGTGTGTGTGTGTGTGTGTGTGTGTGTGTCTGTGTGTCTGTGTGTGCGTGCGTGCGTGTGTAAGTTTGGGTAAGCACGTGTGTGGCTCAGTGAGGCTGGCCTCACCGGTGGGAGGTGCTGTTTGTCGGCCTTGCGGTGGGAGATGTTCTTCATGTGGAAGGCGATGATGGTGTCGGCATGGCCGGTGAGCACTGCGTCTGCAGCCCTGGGGAGAGAAGCAGACGCTGGTGTGAGAGGGAGGACAAGAGGGGAACGCAGCCGGAAACAGCTGCCCTTACGGCCTAAAAACAACACCACTGCTCTCCCAGGACCCAAACAAAACACAGAGGCATGGTGAAAACTGGGTAAAAGGAAGGACAGGCAGGTTTTAATGCATTTATTTCTGCGTTTCACACTGTTGGTGATGAGGGGGGGGCAGCTGTACTACGCACTCACATTGCACTGAATGGATTTATAATTCACAGTCGTTAATGCTGTCCCAGAACTGGCTTATTACTGCTAGTTTACAGTGTGAAGGCAGCTCTGCTTGGTCATCATGCGAGTTCCTGTCCAGCTTGCAAAACCGGCTCCACATTTTAGCTGTCAGTTTGACTTAATCTGCTAAGTGCAGATTGTGAAATTGTATGTATGCATCACGTTTTTATTTGACGTTTTTGTAGTACAGAGGGCACCTATGCAAACCCATCAATAGCACCAACAATACCAAGGAGAATAATGAAAGACACATCAAACATTGTGCCATCTATTGGCTTTTTATTACCAAAAGAAAATGACATTTAATGTAAACTGAAAATGAATTCCATAATAAGGTCCTACAAGCCACAATAGTGTTTCTAGTGCCATGAGTATGATACTAAGCAGTTTCCAAAGTTTTGTCGGTTCTCATATTTGTTTTCACATGCAGTTCGGAGAATTGATGCACTTATCGCACTGCCAATCACTAACGTGTCGACAAAAACACCTCTTCCTGATCAAGTTTGGTGCCAGTCGCTGATTTAGAAGACATGAAGCCAAACTAAATGATTTTACAAATCTATTTTGGCCGAAGTATAGGAAAAGCGGTTAAGAAATCTTGTTGTGCATCAGTTGCTTTGCGGGCAAATTTAATATTATTCACAGAACAGGATGACTAACAGATATTTATCTGCTTAAACACATCATATGAGAAACCATGAGTTAGTTGGTTTTCCGTTCAGCAATAACATGCAATACGAGAAAGCAAAACAAATGGGACAAGACCAATCTAATATTGATTAGCTGGAAATAGATCTTGCCCACAAACAGAACAGTATAACATAACACACTGCATCTAACTACAGTTCATTATGAGTCTAGTTTTCTCTTGCCTTATGAATCATTCAGCTCTGTGTACCATTAAAAAGTCGATGTACAAGCAGTAGATTGCCATATGCTTATCACACCAGGTTCTTGATGCCATTGCATTCTTATTTTCATTAACTGTGTAGATCCAGTATGCTTTACCAGCAACACCAGTGCACACACGACTTCTCTATCCTTCCTTTCTCCCATCAGTGCCAACTTTAATTGGGGGAGCCATTTGTTAAATCTACCGTGGTAGAATCAAGAGTGTTAGCCAGGTCTTGGGGGGTGCACTGACACATTATTTGGCCTTCAACACCGTGGAGAACAAATGTTTCAAAAGAACCGCTCCAGATCTTCCAGATCAAAAATATTTTTTTGAACATAGCCATTCCAGTGGTACATGAGATAATCAGTCTGATTTGTGTGACAAGCACTCCATCAGAGTAAGTGTTTAGTACAGCAGGCAATGCTGTTACACCACTGCCAACTCAGCTGAAACCTCAGAAGGTCAGCGTGGTGTTCCCTGCCAAAACACACAGCCCTGAGGACAGTTACAGTTTACTTACAAGCTTTAAAACCAAATCATAGGCTGCATGGACGATTGTTTTTTTTGTTTTTGTTTTTTTGTTCAATTTATTCATTTGTTTTGGTTAGAATATTTTCCAGTTTGAATAAATTCCAGTTTGTTTCTGAAAGAAATATGCCTCAAGGACAAAGCTAAATGCATAAATGTAAAATACGTCAAGGAAATTGTTATTCAATATTGCATCAAATTTGCGCAGTTTACCTACCATTTAAAAAGCAATTCAAATCTATTCAATTAAGTTTTATCAGTATAGTGTTTTTCACAAACGACCAAAGCTTCGAAACACTTCATAGACATTTCAGGCCCTGGTCCCGGCCCCAGCCCTCATAAGGAAAGGAGAAGGAGCGTGGCGTAGTCTTTGTAGAGATGCACTGCGGAGAACACGTGCGCATGACGTGTCAGACTGTCAATCAGAGAGCAGTTTTCAGGGTAATGGTCCATGGTAATGAGCCGTTTACTGCGCTATAAACAGGGGTTCAGTCTCATTACTCACACAGAGCAGCTCAGAGCCATTACTCACACAGAGCAGCTCAGTGCCATTACTCACACAGAGCAGCTCAGTGCCATTACTCACACAGAGCAGCTCAGTGCCATTACTCACACAGAGCAGCTCAGTCTCATTACTCACACAGAGCAGCTCAGTCTCATTACTCACACAGAGCAGCTCAGTCTCATTACTCACACAGAGTGGCTCAGTGCCATTACTCACACAGAGCGACCCAGTGCCATTACTCACACAGAGCGGCTCAGTGCCATTACTCACACAGTGGCTCAAAATACAGAGAAGATCACCTGAAGCTCACACTGCACCAAAACGCCTGTTGCTCCAGCCTCTCCGAATCACAAACAAGACAAGTCTCCACTCGCACCCGAAAGCAAGCCACCCATTGGGCAGGAGGGGAAAGGGGAGGGGACAGCAGCAGACCATGCTTCATAGGCTGGGGATCGATCACTCGATATTTTAGGTCCTGTTATTTCAATAACACAAAATTTAAAAAAAACGTATGAAATATATATATTTTTAAACTAAGAGCAGGGATCCCCAACCCTGGTCCTGAGGTTGTTTTGCCTTTACTCTGTGCTTCATTGACCAATTAAAGAAGCTGATCACACGGTTTAATCAATTCCGCTGGTTTCAAGGGTCTAAACAGGTTTGAGGTGAAATCCTCATGGTTTCCAGGGTCAGGTTTGGTGATTCATTGTCCTTCTCGTACATACTCTCTTCCTCCACCGCTGGAACAAGCAGAGGAATAATCAGTGCCCTTACTTGTTGGCCATCTCTGTGGTGAAGACGTAAACAATTTTTGAGGGAGGCTTCTGATTGGTGGCTGGCTCAGAAACGGCATTGTGGGACGGGGTGGAAGACCGGCTGACTCCAGCATTGGAAGAGGGAAGAGAGCCAGAGCCCTGGGACTTCACATCGCCGGAGCTGCAGTCTGAGAGAAGAGAGGAAAAGCACCATTACACAGTGCGTCAGTGAACCAGGAGAGGAAAAGCACCATTACTCAGTGCGTCAGTGAACCAGGAGAGGAAAAGCACCATTACACAGTGCGTCAGTGAACTAGGAGAGGGATGGTACCATTACACAGTGCGTCAGTAAACTAGGAGAGGGATGGTACCATTACACAGTGTGTCAGTAAACTAGGAGAGGGATGGCACCATTTCACAGTGTGTCAATAAACTAGGAGAGGGATGGCACCATTACACAGTGCGTCAGTAAACTAGGAGAAGAAAAGCACCATTACACAGTGTGTCAGTAAATAAACTAGGAGAGGGATGGCACCATTACACAGTGTGTCAGTAAACTAGGAGAGGGATGGCACCATTACATCCCACATAATGCTACAGCCAGAAGCTCCATTACATTACGGTTTACCACACAGAGGGCACTATTAAATATAGAAATGCAATACACATGGCAATACAAGCAGAAAAAGGAACAGTTGAAGTGAATTTCCGAGACAAAACTGTCGTTCTGGGAGCCGTACTCCAGAGAATTGCTGCACCCCAGGGCTGCTCTGTGCTTTAATTAACAGCTCCTGTTTGACTCTAACAGGAGCTTCACTTTCATCTCCATTCTCCGCCTAGTTTCCCCAAAACCAACAAGGAAGTGGTTGAATAAATAAAAACCACTTGGACCTGAAACTAAAAGGGTGTCGCTCTTTGGAGGTGCTCATGGGTGAGGACCCCTGTTAAGAGGCCACAGCGCCCGCCCCACTCACTGAAGAAGCGCGGCTCGTCATCCTCACTCTCGCCCCCCGAGCACCAGTCCGCCCCGCTGTACGGCTGCCTCCGCTCGGCCACGCACATGCGCTTCACCCTGGAGTCTGGGACAGAGACACAAGAGTCACAATGTCAGGGGACCAGTGAGCAGCAGGGGCCCATCCGTGTGCAGGGGCCCATCCGTGTGCAGGGGCCCATCCGTGGGCAGGGGCTGAGCGCATTGGTATAGCTAACCGCCGGGTGTGTAAAATGATGTTACTGGCACAGCCCTAGACCACACAATACATCACTGTCTAATCAGCACTCAGTACAAACCACACACAGCCTACATCGTTGTCCAATCGGCACTGGGCACAGATCACACAAATATGTTACAGCCCAATCAGCACTCACCACAGACCGCAGTAATACATCACTGTCCAATCATCGCTCATCAGAAGCCACAGGAACACATCACTGCCCAATCAGCACTCAGCACAGGCCGCAGGAATATACATGACACATAGGGACTCACCACGAGTCAGCCCTTCACACTCGTGTGGGTTTGCCTTTCAGCAGAAAGTCTGACCACTACAAACTATTACAATTAACAGCACATACTCACTGCGAAATATTACAATTAGGTCTAACAGCGCACGCACTCACACTCACACTCACACTCACACTCACACTCACACTCACACTCACACTCACACTCACACACACACTCACACACACACTCACACACACACACACACACACACACATACACACATACACACATACACACACACACACACACACACACACACACACACACACAATTCTACAAACACACATATGAATCTTTTCAGCCAGAGCAGGTCAATGAAGCATACATTGCTTAACTATGTTGGAGTTAGTGCATGTAACTGAGGGCACATTACACTCGACTGTATTTTCAGAGTGAAGGGTCATGCAGGTTGAAACATCCGTCATCATTCTCTGAACGGACACAGTGGCTACTTCCACCAGATGAAGTGGCAATTCCCTGGCAACTCATTGGAAATCCCCTAATGCACACATGGAGGCAGCCTCTGAGCATCTCCGTGGTTACAGGAGAAAAAACAGCGACTAGGGCAAACTGCACGGCGCCCACGGGACTCCCAGCCACGCCTGCCACGGGCACAAACGAGTCCAGAGTGAAAGCTTCCTTCCTGTGCATCCTCTATACATCGGGCTGTGCCCCGAGGCGAGACAAATCAAACGACTGCCTTATTGGCTCTTCTACCGTCACATTTTGCTATGGGATGGAGTCCTCTGGCACACAAAAGAAGCAGACTGTGGCTCCACACGCTGAAGCAGCATTTACATTAGCTGCATCAGCAATCCTCTTTGAGCCAGGACGTCAGGTAGCATTAGCAATACCTGCATTAACAATGCTCCTGCCTCAACAATGATGCCCCAGCCTCAGTGTTGGGAGCAGAAGCTTCATTAGCATTAATCGCATTAGCATCACCACTGACAATGCGGGGCTGTGAGGAACAGTAGCCCCGGAGCTCCCTCCAGACACCACACCGAAAACAAAGCCGCTAACACAGAGGTATTTGAAGCTAGCGCGAGGGAACACTTTTAAGTATTCCTTTGCAATAATCGCTATGCCAAGTGCAATCACTGAGGCAAGCGCGCAGGCAGCAGCACTGCGACGGCCCAATCACGGCAGAGCGAGCTGGTGAATGTGTGAGAACGCCAGCGTGACACCAAAGGCTTGGCCGTCTGACAGAGGCCTAAAACCGCATGCGCTCTCTGAAATGGACTTACCCTTCTGGTCAGGCTCATTGCTGGGCGTCCCTGTGTCCCTCTGCTCAAATGACTCCACAGAAGTGCTCCTTTCTCTCTTGACTTTGCCTTTAGCTCCACTGCCTGAATTAAGGCCTTTAGTCCCAGGGGCAGAACTCAGCCCTTTTGCCCCGCTGGTTGAATTCAGGCCTTGCCCGTTTTTCAGAGCCAGGTTGCCTGACGGGGCCGGCGAACCTTTGGCGACTTTGCTACAGCCCAACGTCTTTGAGTCGCAAGGGGAAGGCTGTGATTGGCCACTAGTGCCCCCTTGCTTCCCCTGGTTGGGCAGTTTGGAGTCCATCTGGGCAGCGCTGGAAGGAGACATCACAGGCGGTGAGCGCACCATAGCCTCCTGCTTGGATTTTGGACTGCTGTTGGGAAGGAAAGGGGAAATAAAAGGAGAAAGCGCTTTACTGAAGGACCCTAGAAAAGGTGCATCTACAATCATAACTCCCCTGTGGTGACCGGTATAAATACACTCTCACATGCTCACATGCACACAAATGCACAGGCACACACACACACCAAAGTAGAGCTGTTGACTAACAAGGCTGCCCGTTTTTGTCCGGCACTTTGAAGTACAGGTTTTGACTGGCCGCCGTCACGTCCGCGATGAAAGTCCTACCTCTGAGAGTTTTCCGACGGCGAGTTCCTCACTTTGGGATTGCCGGAATGCATCGAGGGAGATCCTGAGGCGGCAGAGGGGGGGGCGGGGTGGGCGGGCGCGGCCGCGGGCGGGGCCTTGGCGCGGGGGCCGCGGTCGGCCGGGCCGTCCCGGCGCTCGCTCTGAGCGTTAGCGCCCTCGCTCTTGGGGCGCTCTTTCCTGCCGAAGTGCGGTGCCACTGCTGCTCTCTCCTCCTGCACCTCCAGCATCCTCCCCACAGCTCACAGCCCGCGGGCACGCTGCCAACGCAAGCACAACGTTCACCCAACGCAAATAAAACATCGCACGCGCACACGCGCACACACACACACACACACACACACACACACACACACACACACACACACACACACACACACACACACACACACACACACACACACACACACACACACACACACACACACACACACACACACACACACACACACACACACACACACACACAGCAGGCTCGATACCTGGACCGGTTCGCCAGGCTATTAGATTAGATTGCACTTCATTGATCCCAGAGGGAAATTCCAGGTCACATGGTTTTGATGTGGATGCACTTCGCCATCTCAAACTATCTACAGAATTTACAAACTAGTTAAGAGTTTCAGCCGTCTCGCCAACTAGCACTCGACAGACAATGGTTGCAAGATAATTTCTCGACACCTGACTCCTGCATTACTCCTGCAAGACTTAAAGACAAAATAATCTGCTGATGGTAGGATGTGTTATACATACCAGAAAATTATTTTCTTTCAATAAAGTTGTTCACTTGAACAGTTTACCACAGAAATGTCTCAAATGAACACAGCACAAGCCCAGCTTGGCTAGGTAAAGGAAATGAATTCATGCATTCAGCATGTGTCAGGGACGGATAACATGACAGTCAGGAGCATGTGAAGGGGAGTACGGTGTCCTGAAGTAGTCATTTCCAAAGAAAAATTTAATAAAATGCAAAATGGCAAAATATATCCTTTGCACTTTTCTCGCCAAACTCAATTTCACTGGAGAGCTTCTCAACACGTGCTTTGGGAGGAGGAGTGTGAACAGGTACCATTAATTTAAAATTAATTAATTACCCCTTAAAAAGACCCCGATAAGTGTTAGCATTGATATGACCTTCTTCCAGGTCCAGAGAGAGCGAGATAAATAAATTTGACATTTTCCCTGACAGCAACGCACGCACAGGGACAGTTACTATGGTAATGGCAGCTGTGTCTGAATGTGGATACCCGGAGTGAGTCAGTGCAACAAACTGTCACACAAACACACACACGCTAACCTCAAGCACAGAGCATTAGCCTCCGACGCTAGCCTCGCTGAAATCCTTGTGGATATAAACCCTGGCAGTGTGACAAGGAGCTCGACGATAAGCACAAATTCCCAAAGTGCAGGGAGGAGCCCAGCTGATCCCTCGTCAACAATTTTAAATGATGAGTCACAATTGGGCGGGGCGATAAATTCAGAGCTGGTACACAAGTGTAAGAAACATCGCTGCTTGAGGACATTAATCAACTGGGGGTTGAACTGGACTTTTGCAACATTTATTAAACCAAAATGACATGCACATTACAGAAATAAAGATAGAGAAATCACTCAAGCACAGTAACCTAACCGTACATTCTGTACTGAGCACAGGCACAACTTCATGCAAGAAAATAGCCAGTATGTTAACTAAAGGAATTATGTCTTGGATAATGTTTCAGTAAAATAGCAGCTAGATTGATAGAAGGTTTATCACAAAAGCGATCAGTTGGAGAAAGCGGTTATTCTTAATATTAGACCACTGCACAAACAGCTCTATATATTGCTCATTAGCCATGGTCAATGGTGCAAAGTGACAGATAGTCATTTTGCATTTAAATACTTCACTTGATCTTCTGTGATTGATAAGAAAGGACAGATCAAATCCACTGGGTTTTTGACCAATTTCTTCAGCAATTAGTTTTCAAACAGCAAACCATGGGCCACGCTTGGTAAATCAAACTTATTAACAGCTATATTAGTCTTCTCATCTGAGAAAAAAATTAGCAGCTATACTAACAGCAAACTCAAAGTGAGAGACAGGAAGTGGTGCTTACAGAGTTCCCAAACGATAAGCTAAGAAATTCGAAAGAAACAACAGGTCTCTACTGCATCAGCACAGTCTATACACAACTCTACTACATCAGCACAGTCTCCACACAGCCCCACTGCATCAGCACAGTCTCTCCTGCATCAGCACAGTCTGCACACAGCTCTACTGCATCAGCACAGTCTGCACACAGCTCTACTGCATCAGCACAGTCTGCACACAGCTCTACTGCATCAGCACAGTCTGCACACAGCTCTACTGCATCAGCACAGTCTGCACACCACTACTAAATCAGCAGTCTGCACACCACTCTACTGCATCAGCAGTCTCCACAACATGCTTCTTTTTATAATTCAGTCAGCCCTGAATATTTATGAATCTTGCTAAAATAACTAAATGCTAAATATAATATGAATTAAAATAAATGTAATGCTAAAAATGCAAGAAAACAAAGCCATATATATTGTTCAAGTAACTGAATATATGTACAGATTTTATGCCTTACCCATTACATGTTATTTAGCTGATGCTTTTATTTGATTAGACTAAGCAGGGGACAATCCCCGCTGGAGCAATGCAGGGTTAAGGGCCTTGCTCAAGGGCTCAACAGCTGTGCGGATCTGATTGCGGCTACACCAGGGTTTGAAGCACCAATCATACACCTTACCCATAATCCTCCAATCTCAACTCCACTTTACAGAAGAGTCTTCAAAATCAGAGCTACTTGGGGCCGAGTTGCTTAGGCTAGCCACCACCACCTTACTCTCCCACACCCTGGAACACACCCCATTCTAGGCCATTCTCAAAAGATGACAATTCATTTTTTTTGTCCCTCAAAATAAATGCAAACAAATGTGTCCCTCAGCTTTGGACCACACCACAATTTGTAAATGTTGCACGAGCATTCAAAAATACAACATGGAAATCATCTCCGATGTGAGGCCCTAGCTTTTTCCCATAAGATACCTGGGGAATACTTTCAGCATACTTCCTTCTGCTCTTGAATGTCAGCCATTTCAAATATTTACCCCGAACATTTCAACTGTTCTGCATTGTCGACAAACATGCCCATTGTTTACACCTCTCGTCAGCAGTAGGCCTGGTTTTTGTAAGCTGTTGCTGCATTTTTTGAAGTGAACACAGACGCTTGGGTAGCCAGGTTCATGACTGAAACTCTAGGGATTGGGATTCTGGCGATATTCATACCCACAGCACAGTCGGAGACATACACACAGACACTCCACAGGACTCAGAGTTGCTCCCACAAAGGGTTGACATGGCACCATTTGTAGCCAGCACTTACCATGTCCCTCTGGGTCATGATATAGCTGTCGCCATCCCTGTCTCTGCACTGCAACGGGACGGACAAAGGAGACTCCAAAACCTGACGGGGAAGAGGAGAATGACATCACATGCAGACTCACATTTCCTCTTATTGCAGCCTACATCGGTCTGTTCCACTCCTTATGCCAGCAGAAAGCTGTAACTGGCAGAAAGACCAGCCTGCAGTGTCTCCAGGAGAAACTACTCACACAGGACACGGGTTGGTATGCTACACATTCCATGTACATATTTTTTGGCCTGAATTGTTTGCTGATATTACAGCAACCCTGCAGCCTGCCAGGACCAGGAATGAAGGTCACTGCCTTTGTGATCATTGCATAGAGTTCTAAGATAATGCTTTCACTTTATAGTATGTTTTTTTTGTACATGAAGATTTTCACATTTCTGAGGGTCGACTGGCATTACAGTGGCTGGGCTGAGGGCATTTGGGGTTCTTGCTTCAGTGGTCCTGCTAGCCCATGGAATGTGTTGCAGAATTTTACACAAATTCACTGGCATTCTCATACAATTATTTTTTTCTATAATATGTCAACTCAAAATAACAATACAATACATGCCATTCATAACCTTAACTATGACACTATGAAGAGCCTTTAAACAGTGGGCATAGCGGGATGAAATCAGGTACAAATAATGTTTTAGCATTCAGAACATTTAGCAACACATGCTAATAATATTAGAAAGTCCTAGGAACGATTTCCGTTTGAATTTGTTAGTGAGAACATGACATCTCCTTTTAAACTTTTCATTTAAATTAGGCAAGTTCTCTTTGAATCATGTATGCTACCAAATGGTAAATAGTATGATAAACAACACAAATGTCAGACACCAAAAGACGATTGGCCCAAATAAATAAGAGCAATTAATTAGTTGTGGTTCAAGCCTGGGTCATCGGCCCTTGTAATCTTTAAAAGACCTCAGTATATCTGCATTTATAGAACACATTTGATTTTTTTCCGCATAAAACAATGCTGACTCCTGATTTAACATGCTTTTTTTGCTGAGATTGAAGGCTACCCATGCACATTGCCCAATTGCTCTTCAAAAATAGTACATAAACTTTCGGTTTGAACTCTGCCTTATGGCACATGCAACCTGAGACTGTGTTCAAGGAAATTGTGGGCTGATTTCCTATACCAACATCTTATCTGTGTGTGCACCTGCCTGCATTTGTTGGGAGTGTATTTTGTAGAGTACCCCATTGTAATGCTGTTGTATCAAGTTTGTCATATGAGGTCAGTGGTGTGGTTGCTTCTGTGTGAGAATACACATGCCCCAGACCATCGAAGCATAAGTTCCTGAGTCCAATATTCCACAATAAGAAAACTTCAACACTAATTTAAGCTCCAAAGAAAGTGCCATTTTATTTCACCATGTGACAGCTGGCCTTTTGACCCACAAGTCGGACCTGAAGCTGAAGTTAAGTGCAGCAGAAGTGTGCCAGCATAATCGTTGTCATTCTGCATTTGATTCTTCACCCTGGCCAGCCCAGACATAATCTGGGGCATGCGCAGTTCAGCGTGGGCCCCCGAATGCATGTTGTTCAGCCAAAATACTCATCCCGAAATATTCATGAATCAACACAGCATCTCTTCTTATTGTTCTCCACATCTGATGGATTATTCACTCCCTTCTCTAATATTATTCGCTCTTTACATTAGATCATCTGAATAATATCACATCTGTATAAGGATCTATTTTTCTGCTGCCTGCCATCTCTAGGGATCCCAGCCAGTACCAGAGACTGAGGCTGGAGCCAGCTGGACGTCAACCTGTTCCCTCTGTGGGACAGCACATCACAACCGGACCCAAACCTCGACTCTTCTGGAACCAGGTCCGCTGCGTCGGACCACTGCTGCGGTTCCCCAGTTGCTACAGTAACGTGGTTCCACTGCACTCATCTGCCTGTGGTTTCACTGCAGCCTGACCGGCCCGGTTCAAGTGAACACTGTGTGCTCCTGTAAGTCAGGTTTCCCCTCTTACAGAAAAGGAACCTGCCAATCATCTGAGCTCGCAGGCCAGCAGCCGGGCAGTTAGTTTTGTCACTCTGCAGTCACAGCTACACTTAACCAATTAACACAACACGACGCGTCAACAAGACAAGGGCTTCACTCGGCACACACTTCATAACCTCAGGCCCAACACGCCTTGCCTACACTTTCAAATTTCAGCTCCAGTCCCCCTCCGAAGCCATGGGCGCTCCCATGCTGCCAGCAATCAATGTGAAGTTAATTAATCCATTTATTTGCTCCTAATTTATTTAATGCTATTTTAAATGCACTCCTGCAACCACCTTCAACCTGGGATCTTATTCAGCTATATCCATGTACACTTCACTCCAGAATTATTGGCACCCCCGATTAACATCCGTCTTTATCTGTAAAACTATATCCTTTAAATTACTGCCCGATGCTTTCGTTTCCTGGTTCCGCCTCCTCACAAGCCGGGGGGCTTGCTGTGGCCCTCAAACAAACAAGAAGTCGCTTTACTCCACCACCGGGTACAGCAGCTCTGAAACATGCAGCCAGGGCCCACGTGAAGGAGGAGGACAAATGTAAAAAGAGAGGGATGGTAACTCTGTACGTAAGAATGAGGGGTCGTCAACAGGAGAGAGCCTGTAACACGTAGATAATGCTCTATTCCTGTATGAGCCACATGGTCGCACGTTCACTAAATACCGAACAACTCTCTCCTCAGTCACGTTCGTGGCTACATGTTAATCCATTTGCTTTCACAGTCGGTATGTCTTAATGTCAAGAGTAAACGTAAAATAGCAAAAATATAGTTTTAAAGGGATTATACATATAGCCTCAGAGTTTTGTTAGTGTCAGTAGTCTCCCAGCCTCACGTAACTCTTGCGACGAAACTTGGAAGCCATTTTTCTCAAAAACATGGCTTGGTGGGACTCAAAACTCAATACTCAATATGAACTCCCTTGGTATCTGGAGTAGAACTTGGGTATCGTTAAAAGGCTTACATTCCCTTTCAGTTTTTGTGTCTCAAACTCAAAATACGTTTTGGGGTGAACAGGACTTGATTTTGATAGAGCAGGCCACAAATGTTCTTAATACATCCCTCAGTCACAGGCATCCCCCTGGAAGGTAACGCTTTGGAAGAAAGCTCTCATCATTTCAGACTGCAGTTACCTGCATTTCCACAACTTCAAACAGAAGATGGCCAATGCAAAATTAGTCTGAGTGAAAAGCTTCATTAATATGGAGTACATCTGCCTTGACAGAAACACACAGCTCATGTCTGGGCGTGGCGCAGTCAGGCTACATTGTACCACTGCAAGGGGAATTGGGTCAATAATGCAGAGCCATTTAAAACTGGTTATTATCAGCCCTGTACAAGCACAAATCAACACACACCAACATGTACCATTCTGTACAAAGATCCCTCAGACTTTTTAGGGATTTCTGAACACAATTTCACTTCACTGAATGAAATAAATATCAACATGAATTATACTCTCTCACTGTCCTTTTTCCGCATATGGCTCCAATCCAGGACATGAACTGAGTGAAATCTGTTTAGTTCACCTCCCACTCTGAGCCACTGGAAAGCGCTCTCTGGCCTGATTTTATTATGATCCATTTGCCCTAGAGCAATTATTATCCACAGTAAATGTGAATATGCAAGCTGCTGCTTTTTAAGCTGAGGAAGTGTTGACATTTGGCCAGGAGAGTTGCAGTGTGTGCAGGTAATTAAGCAGCCAATGAAGACCTTGCAAACATTGTGAACAAGGTGGGTAGATTCTTTAGCCAATCAACAATTTTAACGATGAGTGCTAAAGAAATCACTGAAGACCAACAGCCCACCAGGCCTGGGTTCTTACACCTGCGATAAGCCATTCCACTACAGTATGGTGAAGACTACCTGTGTTGTATCTGTGGTGAATAGAGCTTCACACAGACAAATGTTTTTAAATACAAGCTGAAATAAAAATAGACTCTTTCCCCAATTTAGTCAATTCTTCAGAACCATGTGAAGTATATATTCCATGAAATAAAAACAAATTGTTTGTGTATATATAGTTGCATATTTCCACACCAAAGCTTCTTCCCATCTACTTCCTGGAAAACTATTTTAATTTAGGTTTTATATCTTTAAGTACCAGCGTGTAGGTCAATGAAATGTCTGCCAATTTTCCATTCCCATCCAATCAATGTCCTTTCCTGCAGGGCCGGCATTCCACCCCCTCCTCACGACAGTCAAATCAACTCCCGCCCTTCAAAAATTCCCCCCAAAAGATGTTTCAGGCGCATACACGTCACATCGCGCATGCTAGTGCTGCTCTAGCTTCCTCTTCACTGTGACTAAAGGTGGTCATCTGGGTAATTATGCGGTGGAAAATGTGGTTATCGTGGATTAACTCCACAAAAGGGGTCTGAAAAGCTTACGCATGCGCGCGTGTGTGTGTGTGTGTGTGTGTGTGTCTATCGGTCCTTACCTTGAGCAGCCCCCAGGTCTCACAGACCTAGGCTGTGCCTCAACAGGAGAGCAAGCCCACGGGTCCCCTGGGCCACGACCTCCGACCTCTCACCCCTCCCCAGCAGACAAAGGAAAGCTGTGTACAGATCCACACTGTCCAATCAGACCGCTCGTCCTCGGCAGCAGTTCACGCCAGCCAATCGCAAACCTGGAGAGAGAGGGTAATACAGGACTTAGAAAAAATCTGGAGAAAGAGAAGGAGCCTCATAGTACCTTCTCATAGGCTCATTATTTTTCAGTATTTTTATTTAGTTCACCTAGATCAAATTAAAACATCTAGCTCAATAACAAGCAAACAAATAGTTCAACTATGCAAAAAGAAGCCTACATAGTTAGTTCATATTACTGACTGTTAAGCACTGCTCCAAATACACATTACACCTACAGGCAGTTACACACAAGCTAACACTACATCCAGTTAACACAGTTAGAGCCTACTGCTCTAGCGAGATGCTAGCAGTACACAATTACATTACCCTTCATTATTCTGGGATTTAATAAAAGAAAACAACATAAGCTAGTGTTCATATGCAGATCCGATACCTGAACCAAAGTACCTCCAGATTCCGATTCAAATTGGTCAACTAATTTTTGCATTTATACCATAATCACCCACAGCAACATGCATCAAATTTGACAAATCAATTATATATCACACAAGTGTAAATGGGGCCAAAAAGACACAAAGAAAACCATTTACAACAAGCCAATTAGTCAGTTTTCTTGCCAACACAGGCCAGTAAGAGGACCATTATTAGGTGGCATCGAGAATGAGACAAAGACTCACAATCACCATTAGAAGTTTTACCCTGGCTTGGGTCTGATTTGGCTGTACACAGCCGCTGCGCAAAGGGGTTCATCTTCTCTTTAAAAATCATTGTGAATGGTTATAAATGAGGAATCAAACAGAAATCAGACACCAGAAGACTCTACAGTAGCTACAGTGGTGTGAAAGTGTTTGCCCCCTTCCTGATTTCTTTCTTTCTTTCTTTCTTCTTTTTTTTTATTTTTTATTTTATTTTATTTTTATTTATTTTTTTGCATGTTTGTCACACTTAAATGTTTCAGATCATCAAACAAATTTAAATATTAGTCAAAGACAACACAAGTAAGCACAAAATGCAGTTTTTAAATGAAGGTTTTTATTATTAAGGGAGAAAAAAAAATCCAAACCTACATGGCCCTGTGTGAAAAAGTGATTGCCCCCCCTGTTAAAACATAACTTAACTGTGGTTCATCAAACCTGAGTTCAATTTCTCTTGCCACACCCAGGCCTGATTACTGCCACACCTGTTCTCAATCAAGAAATCACTTAAATAGGACCTGCCCGACAAAGTGAAGTAGACCAAATGATCCTCAAAAGCTAGACATCATGCCGAGATCTAAAGAAATTCAGGAACAAATGAGAAAGAAAGTAATTGAGATCTATCAGTCTGGAAAAGGTTATAAAGCCATTTCTAAAGCTTTGGGACTCCAGCGAACCACAGTGAGAGCCATTATCCACAAATGGCGAAAACATGGAACAGTGGTGAACCTTCCCAGGAGTGGCCGGCTGACCAAAATTACCCCAAGAGCGCAGCAACGACTCATCCAAGAGGTCACAAAAGACCCCACAACAACATCCAAAGAAGTGCAAGCCTCACTTGCCTCAGTTAAGGTCAGTGTTCATGACTCCACCATAAGAAAGAGACTGGGCAAAAATGGCCTGCATGGCAGAGTTCCAAGACGAAAACCACTGCTGAGCAAAAAGAACATTAAGGCTTGTCTCAATTTTGCCAGAAAACATCTTGATGTTCCCCAAGACTTTTGGGGAAATACGCTGTGGTCTGACGAGACAAAAGTTGAACTTTTTGGAAGGTGTGTGTCCCATTACATCTGGCGTAAAAGTAACACCGCATTTCAGAAAAAGAACATCATACCAACAGTAAAATATGGTGGTGGTGGTAGTGTGATGGTCTGGGGCTGTTTTGCTGCTTCAGGACCTGGAAGACTTGCTGTGATAAATGGAACCATGAATTCTGCTGTCTACCAAAAAATCCTGAAGGAGAATGTCCGGCCATCTGTTCGTGACCTCAAGCTGAAACGAACTTGGGTTCTGCAGCAGGAAAATGATCCAAAACACACCAGCAAGTCCACCTCTGAATGGCTGAAGAAAAACAAAATGAAGACTGGAGTGGCCTAGTCAAAGTCCTGACCTGAATCCTATTGAGATGCTGTGGCATGACCTTAAAAAGGCGGTTCATGCTCGAAAACCCACCAATGTAGCTGAATTACAACAATTCTGCAAAGAATTGGGCCAAAATTCCTCCACAGTGCTGTAAGAGACTCATTGCAAGTTATCGCAAACGCTTGATTGCAGTTGTTGCTGCTAAGGGTGGCCCAACCAGTTATTAGGTTTAGGGGGCAATCACTTTTTCACACAGGGCCATGTAGGTTTGGATTTTTTTTTCTCCCTTAATAATAAAAACCTTAATTTAAAAACTGCATTTTGTGTTTACTTGTGTTGTCTCTGACTAATATTTAAATTTGTTTGATGATCTGAAACATTTAAGTGAGACAAACATCCAAAAAAAATAAAAATAAGAAATCAGGAAGGGGGCAAACACTTTCACACCACTGTATAACTGTATTTTTACATTACATTACATTATTGGCATTTGGCAGACGTTCTTATCCAGAGCGACGTACAACAAAGTGCATACCCATAATCAGGGGTATGTGTACTGAAAGACCCTAGAGGGAAGTACAATTTCAATTGCTACCTGTACAACAAAGATAAGGACCTGGGCCTATTTTTTTTTTTTTTTTTTTTAAACAACAAATAAACCAAGTAAAAGAGACCAAACATAACTATCCAAATACTGCTTACCTAGCCAACTAAAAATACCGAAACACAACGTAAATCACAAAGACAACAATTAAGGTTCACAGGGAGGTAGGGAAGGATGGGGAGAGGTGCTGCTTGAAGAAGTCGATGCCAGATAACGGTATTTCACAAGGTATTCAACATTCAACAGGGAGTGAGATAGCTTTGCCCTACTAATGGGAGCGACTGTCACCGCATTTTCACCTGGGCCGATCATCTGGTACAATCTGAAATGTCACAGTGAAGCTTGTGGGGCTGCCGGGTGGCTAAACCAATCAAAGCACTGTTCTAATGCTTGGACAGACCCCGTTATCTGGCATCGACTCCGGACGTGCCTGTGCCGACGGTGGAAAGCAGCCCTGCAGAGACTAGGGAGGTCTTCAGTCGTCCAGAACTGCAGCATCTCCACAGAGCCCCCTGGTCAACTAAGGCAGCTAGTCCACTTGTTCAGCTGTGCCCGAGTGTGTTCTTATGGCTTATGCCTGTGCAAGGTGAACTGTCCAGCCATAAGGAACGGCTGCCTACATCACAGGCTTCAGATTAGTGGATACTGTTGCAGAGGGAACTGGCGATTGGGCGTGACTGAGCACTGTAAACTGGGAGAAAGGGGGGTGCCATTTTGTTTTTAAATGCTAGGTTGTGAAAGACAGCTTAGTGTTTATTGCAAAAGGATTTCAATCCATTATAATAAATGACTGAAAATAGACTACTTGCTCTGGGTTCCAGCTTGATGGTCTTCCCACAAGACCAGGAGGGCGGACGTTTAACCATTACCTGCAAACCTCACCACCGGTTCTATCCTATCCTTCTCTATAATATCGAGACCAATCATACAGAAAATGAAATGAAGCAAATTACCAAATACAGCCTGTATCCATGAGAAGTGATTTAAGTGTTTGTTGTTTCAAATCAAAACCAGACAGTAAAGGCTTTTCATTCCAATGACAATTTACCGTGTCATGTAGGCTACTCAGTACTGGTCATAAACACCCATACGCTGGTTTCCCAACACAATTATATCAACTTTGTAGGTTTTGCTGAGCTGGTAACTGAACAAGGATGTGTATTTACAGAAAGTGTACTTGTACTGTAGCCTAAAGAGGCGGCAAATTAACCCAGACTTATGATTTGTATCTTAATTTAGGCCTATCTAATTTCCAAACACCTTGCTCGACATGTCTACAGTAAACGTCCGTTTATCAAATTATGGATACAGCAATATTAACATCTCTGCGTCTTCAACTATAGGCATGATTAGTTCTAAGCAAATGCTCTACTATGTGCCCGGCCAAAACGAACAGTAGGCTATTTCAACATGTTAACCCCTTACAATTACAAAGTGTTTGTTCTCACTTTGCTTTAATGACTAGCGAACTGTACAAACTTTAACCTAAATCGCACGACAGCAACAGAACATGACCCTAGTGCCATCAGCATCAATCACGTTTACTGTGGTCCCGCTCAGAGGAAAAACTGCCCGAATAATGGCTTGGCGAAACTGAAGAGCTACAAAACATTCCCTTCAAGTTTTCGATTCAGTAGCGCAGTGTGTTGCTTGCTTCCACTCACGTGTACAAACACAACAATAGCCTATTTAAAAACAAGGAAGAAACAAAGGACACAAAACATTCAACGCAATTGTGATTCTGGTAAAAATAACAATAATAAGTAATTCATAAAAGCGTTTTCAAACTGCCAGCTTTTGAGCAAACTAACTAAATGGCCAGATAATGGCTTTCCCTTGCATATCCTTAAAAACATTAGGTAGTAGGGAGTCACTGGAAACATGGCTCATGCAATCAACATTACCCTTCCAAAGACTTGCATCTGTTTTAGATATCGCACTGAAGACTACGATTTTTGGTCGTACAGCCTACGGATTCAAATCTCCACATCGCGAAATGTTCTGAACTGTGTAATTTTAAGAATAAATGGCTGCCGTCCCTGGCAGTAAGGCCAAACGTGTTTACTGCCGGCCAGCAGGCGTCAGGGAGAGTAGAAGGTGGATGCACTCTAAAGAGACAGTAGAACAAAACTTACCCATTTGTGCCAAATAAATGAAGTCCGCATTGCACATGAAATATTATCCATTAGGCTACCACGAAAGAGCCTACGTGCAGATCAACAGGAGTCGCATAACGAATCCCATCCTACGTGTTTATAAAGATGTGCTTATTCCGCAAACGACAGCATTCGCATAATTATAATCTTGAGGATAATAAAGTCTCTTTCAGTAAAATCAAATGAAGAAGGGCCGTGTTACATAGACCTTTTACTGTAATTTTCACCAGCAGCAATCCGCAATAAAATATCCGCGCTTTACCAGGATAGGTCACACCAAACAACCAAAAAATCTCCAAGACGTTTCAAACTTGTGCAACTTTTTTTTTTCTTCTTTCAGAGAAGTTGTTCCTGTTTCGCCAATGCTTGGGGGAGGGGAGCGTTTCAGCAGTAAGCTCAGCCAAAGCTTAAACTGCATTCACAAAAACTCAAAAGAATTCTGGAACGAAAGCGTCGCTGATTCCCCATGGTAAAACACACGGCAAATTCGGAGGCATGCAAACTGCAATAAAAAATGCAAATTTTAAAAATAAATTATTGTAGTTAAAAAAATATGCTACCTCATATGCCATTTGCTTGGTACGATATAGCTACCTCTCTGGAAGTGTGGGCACTGTTATGTTTAATTTCATATAATGTGATTAGTGTGCAGTCATCTTTATGTACATGTAGGATCTAATAACCAATTTGACACATAAGTCTACGTCCTGCCTGCATGAAAAGCGCCGCTTTGTACATAGTTTCATTGATGTAATTTAGCTACGTTTACCAAGAGAGCAGTATTTCGGATGAACGGCATATTCTCACAAAAAAGACCTTGCTCCTCTACTTTTGGTAGCCCACGGCACCTTAGTACCACGGGATACCACTTTTTCAAATATCACATAGGCTATAGGGCAATGAGGTTTACAAACTACGACTCGAATGTACTGCAACTACGAAGGTAACGCAGAGGTAGTTGTAGAGAGGTAGGAACGATCGCGCTTTCATGAAGGAGGAATCATGTGCATCGGAGGTGATAACAATACTACTCCCGTAAAGTATTAGTCACCTATGTCTCTGTGCCAAACAGGGCACAAACAAAGGCACACCACTATCTAACGAATGAAGAATACATTACATGAATTAATTCTGCAACACACCTACATACCTAGCGTTCCTCGTTTCTCCCCTGTCTACTTGTGCGTGTTGGTTTAACCCAAATTCTAAGTCGCAATTCTAGGTCAGGTCTGTGTGCCACTGAATATAAGAAACGCTTGCAGTCAGTGCTGACAAACGTCTAATTATAGCAGGAACGAGAAAGTATGCAGTCGTTAACCTACTGAAAATCTTGATGATACTAATATCACTATTATTAAAATGGCCTAAACCATAATGACCGATTTTATGTTTTATTTTTTATTTTATTTTCAGATAAAATATTCTACCTAAATTGCACTGCTTGTAATTTGCAAGTCAAATAAGCTACTGCAGGAAAAATGTTTGGTATTAACACCCATAGCTGTTTTAGAATAAAATGAAAAAGCACAATATTGAAATAATAATGATATAATAACATTGGCTGCTCAAAAAGCCACATAAAACGGGTTGTGCTATAATACAAACTGTCTTCTTTTTTCTTCTTTTACATAAACATGTTGGAGATTCTGTGCCTATGGTAGGCTGTGGTAGCTAATTGTTGGTCAGCTAGGTGTTATATTTACCACCAATAATACTTCTTACTGGTTCAGTTCAGGGAGGGAAACCATATGTATATGCATACACCACCTTGGTACACACACCCTACCATCACCCACGTTTCTGCTGTTGCAAATAATTTTCCTCCCAAATCCACATTCAACAAAATATTCTTCACTCAGTCCTGGATGCCAAAGGGATGCAAGTGGCAGATCTACCTGCAGCCAGTAATCGGAGCTCTCTCACCTGGTTCCTCCACCCATCCATCCACTCCTTTTATCACTCTC
This sequence comes from Conger conger, assembly GCF_963514075.1. Lineage (NCBI taxonomy): Eukaryota > Metazoa > Chordata > Actinopteri > Anguilliformes > Congridae > Conger > Conger conger. The sequence goes on along the minus strand of NC_083776.1, from coordinate 33,356,255 downwards.
ACCTGGTTCCTCCACCCATCCATCCCCTCCTTTTATCACTCTCACCTGGTTCCTCCACCCATCCATCCCCTCCTTTTATCACTCTCACCTGGTTCCTCCACCCATCCATCCCCTCCTTTTATCATTCTCACCTGGTTCCTCCACCATCCATCCACTCCTTTTATCACTCTCACCTGGTTCCTCCACCCATCCATCCACTCCTTTTATCACTCTCACCTGGTTCCTCCACCCATCCATCCCCTCCTTTTATCACTCTCACCTGGTTCCTCCACCCATCCATCCACTCCTTTTATCACTCTCACCTGGTTCCTCCACCCATCCATCCACTCCTTTTATCACTCTCACCTGGTTCCTCCACCCATCCATCCACTCCTTTTATCTGAGGCCCAGTGCTGCAAGGCGAACGCACAGCACAGGGTCATTCCCATCCACAGCACAGGGTCATTCCCATCCACAGCACAGGGTCATTCCCATCCACAGCACAGGGTCATTCCCGTCCACAGCACAGGGTCATTCCCATCCACAGCACAGGGTCATTCCCCTCCACAGCACAGGGTCATTCCCCTCCACAGGACAGGGTCATTCCCAGCCTCTGTCTGTGGCTCATTAATACCGCAGCCTGCCTCTTTACTGAGCTTCACATGGACATGGACATTGCTGCAGGCCACTGCAACAACATGTCCATGGTCAAGTGAGCTAGTCCTATTCTCCTTTCCTTCTAGGGGGTAGAGCATGTCCCCCCCCCCCCCCATTAACACATACCCTGAGACACACACACACACACACTCATTAACACACACACACACTCACACACTCATTAACACATACCCTGAGACACACACACACACACACTCATTAACACACACACACACTCACACACTCATCAACACATACCCTGAGACACACACACACACACACACACACTCATTAACACACTCACACTCACACACACACACACTCACACACACTCACTAACACATACCCTGAGACACACACACACACACACACACACACACACACACACACACTCACACACACACACACACACACACACACACACACACACACACACACACACTCACACACTCATTAACACATACCCTGAGACACACATTCACTATCTCCCACACATTCACTGACACACTGCACACATACAGTTACTCATACATGTACACCAACTGATACTCACACCCCCTGCATTGTTTGCCTATTTAATTCTAAATACACTTTCAGAAATGATTACACTGAAATGCTGTTTATGATCATAAAGAATGTGTTTCATATGTTTGTTTTAAATCTATGTTTCAACTAATTTGTCATTTAGAGATCATTCAGAGATCACATTCATGGTCATCTTTGCCCCACATATCAAACCTGGACCCCTCTTAGCCCAGCTGTCTGACACGCAAGGACCAATTAAGGTCACCAGTCAACTCTTAAGATCTCCCCAAAGCTTGAAGTGTTCAGAGAAATGAGGAGTGAAAGCAATAGGTTCTGAAGAGGCCACCGCACTTATTGTGCTTCAGCTGTTGAAGAAAAGAGAAGGGGCTGACCCGCACCTGTCTGGAAACACTCAAACACTCAGAGAACACTACAGAATCCACCGAAACGGCCATTCGTTTGTGAGTGACATGGGCAGCTTCAAAAACAGTGCCGGTGGATCACTTGAACGAGCGCATTCTGTGATGTCGCGGACACGCTGTGCAGAGAAAGCATTGCTACGATGTAAATAACTGCGGCAACTCGACCTATTCGTTTGAGGAAATATATTATGTGTTTATAGAAATGTGGATTCCAGTAAGCTAGGGCAGAAATGCTATTAAATTAAATTACACACAGCCCACCAGTGGCGGAATGATGGAATGATGACATTGGCAAGATATTGAAATTTCCTAATTGGGAAAATGAGGCAAGAGCTTTGGGATTGCGCGGACGGTGATGTGTTTGCGTTGCTGGTTCACTGTTATGCATACTAAGCACACGGGGGAACTCGGGGGATTAAGGCGTTTGTTTGCAGTCTAATCCTTTGCGTGAACCGATCCTGTCATCATATAGCCCCGCGATTTCTGCGGAATTCACCAAAATAAAAAGAAAAGATTCAGGTAAAAATTTGAGCAAACCCTCCGTAGCATTTAACAACTCCCTTTGATAATCCATCGCCGTTGTTTACTTACAGCCAATCGTTGGGGTAGCAAAGCGAGCATGGTATTTATCTTCAAGCGAAATAAACCGCACTCCATTCTCTTCCTGTACTTGGTCGAATAGATGCTTGGCGTTTCCCTACATCTGTTTTTTACATGCACACATTACCGCACTGTTTGGACTCGTGTCAATGCAAGACCCGCATCAATAATTGAGTTGTGTGCAGTATTGAACACTTACTGTGCAGTTATAGTATCAGTACAGTTACTTGTTGCGCGTTAACACTTCAGCAAGGGATGACGTCATGCTGGGGAAAAGGAAACAACGGTTCACCGAGGTCAAGTTTATTTAAAGTGTTTGTTTCCAGTGTTAAACTGCAGTGCGTTCTGGGTGTTTGCTTGCTCAACCTTTTTATGAGGGTGGATGAAAAATTGTGGAATACAGAAGCCTTATCAAACATCTCAGTTCAAATGAAAATGTAATCAGTTTTCTTTGATTGCAGCTGTGTACTCCAAAAATGTCAGACAGATATTTCACTGAGCGTGTGGATTCAGTGGGGCAGTAAAGTTTTATTTAAAAAAGACCCCTGACCACTTTCACACAGAGGAACATGTATAGCACATTCTAGAATCTCTACAGCCACTAAGACGGGACAAAATATGAGACAAAAACACAGAGCTGAAGGATCCATGTTGCTCAGATAATTTAAGAATGCAATACAAATAACTGTAAGCGATCAAAGTAAGCAAGTAAGCAAGCAAAGTGAGTGAGAGCAAATCCTGTGTGCAGTGCATGGACAAGGAGGGAAGCAAGCTGTCAGCATCACATTCCTTCTGTCCGTGCGTCTCTGTCAAAATGCAGGCATTACCTCGACACAGGCTTTGAGCAGGAGTGGCATTCTGAATGTGATATGGCCCCAGAAGGTCAGAGCTGTACAGTCCTGCCCTCCCTTGCATGCATACACACACACACAAACACACACACACACAGAGAGGGTATGTGTTTATGTAAGTGTGTGTGAGAGAGAAAGTGTGTGTGAGTGTGTGTGTGTCTGTGCGTGTGCGTGTTTGTGTGTGCGTGTATGTGTGTGTGTGCGTGTGTGTGTGCATGTGTGTGTGTGTGTGCGTGTCTGTGTGTGTGCGTGTTTGTGTGTGCGTGTGTGTGTGTGTGTGTTTATGTGTATGTGTGTGTGTGTGTGTTTATGTGCATGTGCGTGTGTGTGTGTGTGCGTGTTTGTGTGCGTGTGTTTATGTGCATGTGCGTGTGTGTGTGCGTGTGTGTGTGTGCGTGTGTGTGTGCGTGTGTTTATGTGCATGTGCGTGTGTGTGTGTGTGTGTGTGTGCGTGTGTGTGTGTGTGCATGTCTGTGTAGGCCTAGGTGTTTGTGTGAAAGAGAGTGTGTGCGGCAGTGCTCAGGAGGGCTGTCCCCAGCTGACTGCTTCATGGGTCCCCAGCCGGTTCCCCCCCTTTAACCCCCATCCATCACAGCACAGCGGCTCTCTGTCTCCTGCAGGGGCCTGGCCTGAAAGCCTCTCTCCTGGAATCGCTTCAACATCAATCTCCAGGAGCACGGCCAGGGGGCAGGCCGACATTTCATGTGACATCCTAACTATGTTACCCTGTCGCCACAACCTCATGAAAACATTGTGAGAACAATGTGTCAGCAGATGTGCCTCAGGACCAGCATCAGGCCAACTTCATAGATCACACAGGGCACTAGCAGCTCACGCTGGACACTGGAAGTTCACACTGGATACTGGAAGTTCACACTGGACACTGGAAGTTCACACTGGACACTGGAAGTTTACAATGGGCACTGCCAGCTCACACTGGACACTGGAAGTTCACACTGGGCACTGCCAGCTCACACTGGGCACTGGATGTTCACTCTGGACACTAGCAGCTCACACTGGACACTGGAAGTTCGCACTGGACACTGGAAGTTCACACTGGGCACTGCCAGCTTAGGCTGTGCTTGCCTAACGCATTAACTCAGTCCCAGGTGATGGTTTGTGTATGTGACGGGCATACCTTGCATTCCTGCTCACTTTGATACTCAGACTCCCTACATTTGCCTCGCAAGCTTTCTTCACAGTCTGAGGTCACACACAATCTGTAAATTACTACCAGTTCACCTCATACACTGGTAGACTGTAGGCAGGTCAGCCGTTTGAACATTAGTGTCCTTCAGATGTTTGACCCCAAGGTGTAGACAGGCCTTACAGGCCCTCTGTCCTGAAGTGTCAGTCTACTGTTCTTCATTCTCCAATGACGAGCATGATGAATACGTTTAGTTACAACCAGTGGTGGTGTGCTCCTCATGGCCAGATCACTGGCATGGAAAGGCGGGATGAGTCTGTGCCTAGGCAATGAGTCGCATGTAGCTGGTTGGTGTGGAAAATGAAATAGCTAAATAGAGTAGAAAAAGGTACTCGCACTCAAACCAACAGAAATACAAGACGACAAATAGAAAATGTTAGCTGACTTGGCTGATACAAGAAAGTGCAAAATGCAAACTTTATGCCTTCATCAGTACTGTGCTGTCCCCACAGTACCCAGGTGCATATATGTGCAGAAACAACCTCCAACCATTAGCCTCATTTATCTTCAGGTGCCTTCGTGGCGTTGGGGCCTACTTCCTACTGAGGGAACCCTACATTACTCAAGGCTCTGCTCCCCATACGATCCTGAATTGTGTATTTCTGTGAAGCCTTGTGCCTACACTGAGAGAACTGATGGAAAGATCTTACCTTGCATTTACTTACACAGAGCAAGGTGAATAGGGTATCTGGGCTTCCACCAACAACTGCCAATTAAGGAAAGGAGCTCTCATTGTCCATAAAAGATATGCTTGTATTGTATTCATATATGCAATATTTCATTCACACAAATCAGAACTACGCACATACAGGGGCTGAGTACACTGATTATTAATAGTGCCACTGATTTCCAAAATCGGGTTTTCAGTATGTAAGTGTAAAAATGATAACAGTAGAAGAAGATGAGCCTGATAACTTCCTGTTACTGAGAGGATGCAAATGCGTATTAGCACTGCATACCTGCACGGTGACAGGGGCCAACTGAGGGCACCATACAGGCTAGCCTACCCCGAACCATAACCCATCTCTCCTCAATCTTCATTCTTTCATGTTCTCCCACATACACACACACACACACACACACACACACACACACACACATCACTGTCCATCCAGCACCTAAAGCTATCTATGAACACATCTATGAACACATTGTGGCAACCACTCTGTCCTGCATATTATCCCTTCACATCAGGAGAGTCTTTGCAGTCCTCACTCAAGAGCCAATGCAGCTGTTCAAGCCCTTGTAATCTCTCGTCTGGACTACCCCTACCAGCATGTGCCCTCAGGCCACTGCACGTCCAGAATGCTGCCGCTTGCCTGGTTTTCAACCTGCCGTTTACACACACTTTTTATCACCCCTCGCTGGCTTCCAGCAGGTGCCAGTATTCAGTTTATATCCCTCTCACTGGCACGGCAACCTGCAAATGGCACTGCCCTCCTATCTTCAGACAATGATCACACCATGCACTCCAAATTAGGCCTCTCTGTTCAGCATCTACCTGCCAGCTGGCTGCCCCGTCCCTCTGTGCTCCCAGCTGTTTTTCATGGCTTTGACCCCTCTCTGCCCTCGTCCCTGAAGGTGGGGAAACCTTCCCCAATCAGTCAGGAGATTCACTGGCACAAAATGTCTCAAAACTCACCTCTCCAAATCACACCTCAACATTTCCATTTAATGCCATTATAACACAAACTAACATTTTAACTTATACAAACATTATCATGAACTCATATGTACTATTACTTTCTATCTACTAACTAACTAAATAGCACAACAACTTGGCCAGCAGTCTTTTCATTAATGAACTATAAGTCACCACAACCATGAACTATTAGGATGGGAAATACAGCACAGATTGTAAAATACAATATTTTATCATGTTATGGAGTATATGAACAAGTGCAGGACATGATCCATACCCATACGGCACTAAAACCACTTTTCAGGGTTTCCCACAGACGTACTACGGCTACAATGACCATAGGTAATTACTCAGTGTATACATTAAAGCCAGTACTCTCTGGCCTCATGGCAACATAAAAATGTCAGATATGGCTTTACAATCAAAACAATAAAGTTTTAATCAGTAGATAAATAGAATAGAAACTATTTTTCTGTTTCTGCATCACCTTCTTTTCTTTTTCTGCCTCCAGTGTTATATTATCAATTCAACCCATCTGTCAATATTCATTATAAACTGACACCACCACACTTTGCCAGTCGCAGATATGCAATACTCATTGTAGCCACAATGGTATACTTGGGTTAATTCACCAACCAGTGCTTATGTATGGATGTGCTTATGTAAGGTCAAGCTGTCACCCAATGCAATACAGTCAACAGTATTTTTCTCCTGCTTTGGTTGGGTCCTGTTGACTTGCTGGCAAAAGGTAACTGAAAGATATAACTGAAAGATCAGCTTGGTGGCTCATTCATACTCTTAAACAAATTAAACATTAATTTAACCAGGTTGGGTGATTGAGTTTAGAATCTCTTTTGAAAGGGAGCCAAGATGAGCAGGAGTATAGCATACACAGCATATAAAGCGTTAAAATCCCCACACATGGAGGTTATTAGTTGGCTATGTGCACAGACATTATGTACAGCAACATAGGTACACATTGTTATACTATGGAAGAACGAGACAAAGTGGGCGGGGCTATCAACAAAACCAGCCAATGCCGTGAGTTTAGCAGTGCCCTGTACTTTATTAAGCTCAGATTTATTCTCCCGTTCTGAAGCCCGCGGAGCGGCGAGAGCCCTGCTGAGTGAGAAACGGCGTCCGCGTCTGTACAGAGGGTCACCTCAGGCCGGCGTCGGACTCCCACCATCAGAGCCCCGGGTTATATTTCACACGTACATCCAGGCCCCCTGTCCTAGCCCTGCTTTTATTAACTTTGCACTGAGGCCGGCATTTTCCAGCTACGACGCTCGTTTCATTGTGAATGATACAGGAGGAGAAATGAGAAATGTGATGAATGAACTTTCCTTTCTTTTCATAAGTCTGCAAATAAGAAGCCCCCTGCTACTACTCCCACTGCACACTGAGAGAGTACGACAACAGTGCGCCCACACACACACACACACACACACACACACATATGTGCACACGCACACATTCATTTTAAATTTGATTGTAACCATAAAAAACACCCTTCCCATCCATCCATGCATTAAAAGATTAGCCATTGACCTGGAATGGCCCAGTAAAAAATATCTCAGCTAACAGCCAGACCCAGGAGAACAGCATCCATATTTTTTCATTCAAAATGGCCTTTAATTGAGTCACATGCAATGTACCAGGAAACACATACTTTAATATATTTACAACCCCCAGCTTCGCAATTCACATTACCAACTGTTTACCATTAGTGACGTGTTTATCCATCTGTAGCCCAGAGTACCAGCCCCACAGGGATGAGCAGAGTGTAGAGAAGGCCAACTGGACCTCCATGCTCGCACCCTGCGCCTCCTCTCCTCCACAGCACCTACCTACCCCACTGCACCTCCTCTCGCACATTACACCTGCTCTCTCACAGCATCTCAAACCCAAGCTCACCCGACCCAGCTGACATGGCCTCTCAACTCTGCCCAGGTCTCCTGGATGGAGGGTTTTTATATACATGACATTTATGAATTACACCAATGTCCATATTTTAGATTCAAAAGGGAAAAAGGGAAAACTGGCAAAAGGTTAATTCAGAATTACAGACGTCTCACACTGCAGCAGTGTGAGAGGATTTTCAGGTTTGGGCAGCTGGGTGTGACACCATCAAGGCTAATAATGGTCAGAGCATGCCCTGTAGGGCCTCTTCATAACCCTGTTTCTGCAGAATCTGTGTGCAGTGGGTGCACTCTAAATCATCATCAGTGCATTAATGACTTCACTCTGACTCCGTGCCCCAATGGCGTGCCCTCGCTACTGTGGGAATGACCAATTTAACATGAACATCAACATTAACTAAAGGCACCAGAGACACTTTAGCATTCAGGGCCTGCAGGCCCCCACAAGGGCGAGGGAACATTTAATAACCTTAATAAAATGTGGCAAAGGTGATAACATAAGAAACATTATAATGATATAAACTATGATACATGTATTAAATGCTCTTATCCAGAGCAACAAGTGCGTATAAACTGCTTTAGGTGAACATTAGCTAATACCAAGACATCAGGGTCATAAGCCACCATACATGCAATAACTTACCTAGAAGGAGTAATTATGTAAACCTAAGTTAGTTGCCATAGTAAGTCCAAGAGGGAGCCTGAAAATGTTGTGCTTCAAGTAGCAAATGGGTTTGAAGATGTTTTAGACATTGCATAGGTGCGACTAGTAAAACCGTGATAGTTGTTGAGCATTAAAACAGGTGCAGTTCAAAACAAGAAATATTGGATTTCCCTAACCATATCCCACGTAAATCACACCAGTAAACACATCTCCTCATAAAGAACAAGAGAGAAACAAGAGAGAGAGTAAAAGAAAAAAAGAAAAAAACCTTGTTAATTGAGGAGCGAGAAGGAGACTTGTGAGCTTGCTGAGAACTTCCCGGAGTAGTTATGTAGGACCTTGTAATTAAAAAGGCAAAATAATTTCCCCCAAAAGTCCAGATCTCATGGTCTGAGATATACGTAACTTTACACTTGAGATATAAATATGGAATACGCTACAAATTACACATGCCTAAAGATTATCTCCACAAGGAGCTTTAATCTGGATGTGAATGAATTGAAAGAGACAGGATATCCTACGCAATTAAATGTCTAATTGAAATATATACACCAATTACAATTTGGTTAAACATGTTCAAATCAATAATCAAATCAATTGCACAATATGGCAGCAAAGTGTAGAGTTTGCTTACAAAGCAAGAGTTTTGCAAATTGGGACAAACTCCCAACTGAAACACTGCAGGCAACATTCTATATAAATTATCCTCTATACAGAAAAAAACACAAAACAATGCATGCAGGGCAGAATTAAACCCAAATCCCCGACTCATTAAAATACAGCAAAATACAGCAATTAAATTCCGGAGACACTTAAAAACAGAGATGCCCCTCTCATTCCATTAAAAGGGCCTGCAGTGCCAAGAGCTGAGTCTGTGAAAGAGTCCCCTGACTCAGCTGGTTCTGAGGATCAGGGCACTAACCCCCACTAACAGCATGCAGCCTGAAGGCAGCACCATCCCAACGCAACCATTCAGGGTCAGACAAATTAGAGCACCACACAAATAAAATGGGTATGTGTACAGATTGGTAAATTGTGCTAATCCAGTACTGGTATTGTTAGGGGAGATGAATGACCGATCGTAAGCACATTTCAACAACCATGCCAGGTTGTTAGTTTAAGCTCATCAAAACCAATTTAACATTACATTACACTACATTACATTATTGGCATTTGGCAGACGCTCTTATCCAGAGCGACGTACAGTTGATTAGACTAAGCAGGAGACAATCCTCCCCTGGAGCAATGCAGGGTTAAGGGCCTTGTTCAAGGGCCCAACGGCTGTGTGGATCTTATTGTGGCTACACCGGGGATTGAACCGCCGACCTTGTGGGTCCCAGTCATGTACCTTAACCACTACGCTACAGGCTGTCAATGATATAAGACGTCATTGAGATATAAAAATAGCTGTAAAGGAACTCATCTTTTGGAAGGATGGGGCCTTCATTGTGGCCTGGAGGAGTCACCACGTAAACCCGAAGGTAGTGGGAACAGGCTCTCATTGGCCCAGGCCAGGGTGATAGGTACTCCAGTGCGACCCTGTTCATGTTAAGTGTGGAAGGGTGGAGAATAGCATGACGATTAATTAGGTCATTGTCTGTAATTCACTGCAGGGAGGTTTAATCTGTAATTAACAACCCCCCCCCCCTTCTTAGCTGGAGGGAAATTGAAATTGGGTCAAAGGTTAATTACACCTTTGGCCTTGAACCAGTGAAGCAAGGCAGTACATCAGGCTCAGACTGAGCTAATGGAGCTGTAAAGAGTGCGCTCAGACAAGCCATCAAACCCCCATGAGTCAGTGCTCCCTTTAGACCCTGAAGCCCCCTCACTCTGGGCTCCTGGGTATGGAGCCCTGCCCGGAAACATCCATTTCTTCTGTATTCTGTCCACACAGGTGGAGACTGACTCCGATTACACCACGATTCAGGCATTACAGCACCATGCCTCTGCTGTTCCTTCCCTACAAACCTGAGTAACCTAATGCACCATCCCTGTAAACCAGGGACGCTATCCTACACCTTCACCATTATTAGAACTACAACCTCTGTTCATTTATAAAGCAATTATACCATGGACAGAATCAGAGATCCATGGGTGTTCTTGGGTGAGGGTTTAGTGTCTTATTTAGTTATACTCCACTATCAAAGTTATTTTTGTTTAATGGTACAATAGGTAATTTTGGACTTCTAACGGTCAAGAGAGGAATAGCAGCAACAAACACCTTCAAACCACAACACTGTTTATCCCTTCCCCTTCTCTGTAAACGCGCTGATGCTGAAACGCCATTGGCTGTGGCAATTAGAACCAATTTTCAACCAATGAGCTTGAATTATTGTGCAGTTATACAATGTTTTGGTACAGAGTGTCGGGCCAAGTACTATAAACACGTTAGTGAGCTTTTTTCAATGATAGGAAGGGATTTACAATGGTCTTGTAACAATGTTTTAATGCAAAATCTTACCTATTCTACCTTTAAAGCATGAATAGAATAAGCTGAATAATTTCTTTTTTGAATGCATTCTGCTGGCATAGGTAAGGGAGGTACATAACAGGCAGTCTCTTGAATGTACGCTCGTTCATGCAAATATTTAATCATCCAATCACATGGCAGCAACTAAATGCATACAAGCATGCAAACATGGTCAAGTGGCTCAGCTGTTTTTCAGACCAAATGTCAAGTCAAGTGACTTTGAGCTGTATTTTTGTTTTTAGAAAGCAAATCATTCTTAATCTGAATGCTGTGTTCTGCCAGAAAGAAATACACTTCCCCTGCTAATCCTGTAATGAGCAACATAGAGGTCCTGACGGAACACAAGGGAACACAACAGAACTGTGCACTGCATGGCTTCACTGCTCCAGTTCACTACACCGGAGTTAAACAGTACAGAAGAGTCTTTATGGGTGATCGATCAAGGGATTCTGATCATTTTCTGGAGATTTTCTGCTTCGTCTCCAGTCATGATGCAGAGGTAGAGTGAGCAGGAGGATCTGAGAAACCCTCATATGGCTATTGTCGTCTGTGTGGGGAATCTGATTTTAGGATATCTAGATTGTGTGGAAAATATGAGTTTACGAGAGCTGGTTTGGAGACTGATTTTAGGAGATCTGGTTTGAAGTCTGATTTTAGGTGAGGTGGATTGTGCCAGCAATCTGATTTTTGCAGAGGTGGATTGTGTGGGGAATTAGATTTTATGAGAGCTGGTTTTGAATCGATTTTATGAGAGGTGGTTTGTGTGGGGAATCTCTTGCATGGCAGTTGCTGTACATATTTCCCAGAGTACCTCAGTGCTTCTAGAGAAGATCTAAAAATAAAACAGGCATGACACAATGATAGATCAGAGCTGAAATGTGAGGTCTGATTGTACCTTCCCCTTTCCCCCCGCCATATACACCAGAGGGGAGTGAGCCCATTCACATGCATGAACACACCACACACACACATACACATGCATGAACACACCACACACACATACACATGCATGAACACACCACACACACACATACACATGCATGAACACACCACACACACACATACACACACACACATACATATGCATGAACACACCACACACACATATACACATGCATGAACACACCACACACACACATACACATGCATGAACACACCACACACACACACACACACACACACATACACATGCATGAACACACCACACACACACATACACATGCATGAACACACCACACACATACACACATACACATGCATGAACACACCACACACACACATACACATGCATGAACACACCACACACACGCATACACATGCATGAACACACCACACACATACACATGCATGAACACACCACACACACACACATACACATGCATGAACACACCACACACACGTACACACAGGTTCATGTTTACTTCCAGAGTTTGGTCCCTTCCCCAGGACTCATTCCACCAACCACCCCCCCCCCCCCCCCCTTCCCCCCAGACATGCTGCATTCTTTCCCTCCCTCTCTGTCCCTTTCTGTGTCTCACTCTCTTCCTCCATCACTTTCTCTCACTCTTTCTAACTCTCTCTTTCGGCTAAGGTAAAGGGGCAGTGTGGAAATGCTGAGGGAAGGTTAGGTTTAGGGTTTGGTAGAGAAATTTGCATAGCATAGCACAGCTACAGCACATGTATTGCAAGCAACATCTACAGCACAGCCAGACAGCACAGCATAAGTACGGCACAGTATGAATACAGCACAGCTATAGCTACATCGCAGCTATTGCAAAGTACAGCGGGAACTCAGCCCATTCCATTAAAGCACAGCTACAAGTACAACTTTCAGCCCTGCTGAAAAAACTGTGTCGACAACCTAGGTTTTGACACAGCTGTTAGCTGGTTAACCAGTTCAGACCAGTTCAGAGCAGCTCCCAGCTTGACATGGTAGCTGGTCGACCAGCTACAAGGCTCAGACAAGCTACCAGCACTTGCTGGTTGACCAGCTCATACCCAGCTAGACCAGCTATATGACCAGCTTGGCCATGCTGGTTGACCAGCTCATGACCAGCTCATACCCAATTAGATCAGCTGATGACCAGCTTGAAAATTGAGCATAGGTGGATTTTACAGCAGGGACCACAGCAAAGTACAGCATAGTCCAGCTACAGCACAACTGGACAGCACTGCACAGTATAAAAATAGCACAGCTACAGCAGGGCACAGAGGGCGACAGAAAGAGAAAGAGAGAGTACGAGAGAGAGAGAGAGAGAGAGAGAGAGGAGAGATAGAGTGTCTCAGTAGAAATGGTGTTGCACTATACTGGGGTCGCTGGGTATGAACATACCGGGTCCCTCATAATTACCAGCGACTGCCAAGACTCTCCACACTACCACAGGGGACCGTGCTACACCCCTCCTCTCTCGCTCCCTCCCTCCTTCCTAGAAGCAGCACTGCTTCCAGTCTTTTAAGTCACTTTTTTCCACAGACCACAGACTGTCATTCCTTGGAAATATAAATGAATGTACCCGCTGACACAGATAATGTAAAGGTTTAAGATACTTCACATTTCAGATTGTGGTGTCCATTTCAGCTTCAAAGACATCTTTGGCCACCGCTCGCTTCAGTTTTTATTTCTTACTTGCTAACTACTAACTAATAACCTAAAGATAAAGTTGCTATCCACAGTTCCTATCATTTACATGTAAACTTTGCAACAAAATGTTTTGTACTCAGCTCACTAATAAAGCTACAAAGTACGCCATAAAATCGAAGACCGAACTTCAACTGAGCTGTGTCCAAAATTCCATAAGACCAAGCTGGTCTGTGGCTCATCAAAGCAGGTCTCTAACTCGAGCTCTGGCCTGCAGAAGCAGCACTGCTTCCAGTCTTTTCAGCAGGGCCTCACTGCTCTTCTGGAGCAGGCCACTTTCCTATTCCTCTCCCCCAACCTGGGCCTGTGCCCCAGGGCAGTGTGCGAGCACAGCAGGGCAGCTTGTCACGGCTGGCTGAATGACTTTGAAGGAGAAATATACCAAAAACTGGATGTTTTTTGTTTTTGCACCATTCTCTGCAAACTCTAGAGACTAGTGTGCGTGAAAATCCCAGGAGATCAGCAGTTTCTGAGATATTTAAACCACCCTGTCTGGCACCAACAATCACATTTCTTCCCCATTCTGACATTTGGTCTGAAAAACAGCTGAACCCCTTGACCATATCTGCATGCATTTAGTTGGTGCCACATGATTGGCTGATTGGGTATTTGCATTAACAAGCTGGTGTACAGACCTACCTAATAAAGTGCTCACTGAGTGTATGTATCATATGATAAATGTGCATTGCCATTCATTGACAACTGGGTATAATCTTTGAGATTCAAAATTGATAAAATCTACAGTAGGACCTCAGAGATGCATAACCTTTGGGGATTGAGTGGTTCAGAAAATATTAACAACTTTGAAACTGAAGGTGGGGGAGGGGATCCCATAAGTGGGCTGTGTATCGCACACCAGCAATGCAGTTAACCAAGAAATATGCACTTTTACAATAAATACATGTTTTTGAGGGGGGATGTACTAGGAGTGAGCTAGAATATATACATCCATACTCCCAATTATGAAAATATTGTGTTCCACACATTCAACTGCAGAAGCAACTGCATTAAACCTAAACCTTAAACTGTTTGCCATTAATTGAACGTGCCCTCTCTGTAAAGTAGAACAAATTATATTCTTTGGGTTCCATTTTAAATTCTCCAGATCCAGATTAAATTCTTCCATGTCTGGAGTTGACTTATCTAGTTTATAAAATGACTCCAGCATCTGGCAGTGGAAACGCTGTATGCTGAAACCTCCTCCTTCCCGTGCAGCATTACGTCTACTAACAATGAGGCCTCTGTTCCAGGAGCAGCTCTCCGCTGGGCACAAAGACCCAAAGACTGGCCACCGATCTCTTCAAACTAAGAGCAAGTGGAGAAAATCATAGAAAATTAGGGGTGGTCTTGCATAATAAAGAACAATCTTCATTTCTCTCTGTCCTACTTTTTTATGGCCAGTTCTGGTTCAGAGAGCACCGAGGCATGATGGGTATACTGTCTTTTTTTCAGGAAATTCATGTAGAGAGCCACCCCCTAGAAACAGCTACTGTGGCACACAGGGAAGTGATTTGAGAGTGATTTATGCCTCAGCTAGTCAAGCCACAAACCTGAAACAGCTTTGAGAATTTGTCACTTTTTCCCAAAAGAAATGACAGTCATTCCTTGGAAATATAAATGAATGTACCCGCTGACACAGATAATGTAAATACACAGGTTTAAGATACTTCACATTTCAGATTGTGGTGCCCATTTCAGCTTCAAAGACATCTTTGGCCACCACTCGCTTTTATTTCTTACTTGCTAACTACTAACTAATAACCTAAAGATAAAGTTCCTATCCACAGTTTCTATCATTTACATGTAAACTTCGCAACAAAATGTTTTGTGCTCAGCTCACAGCTACAACGTAGGCCTACAGCATAAAATCGAAGACTGAACTTCAACTGAAAAGACAATGTCCAAAATTGCAGACCAAGCTCTCTAACTCGAAAAAGACGGTCAAAGTTGATTTAGCTGGTAGAGTAAGCAGGTGACTATCTAGACTGGTCAGCTGGTGAACAGCTGGTTGACCAACTAAAAGTGTCAAAAACACCAGAAACTATCTTCACCAGCATAGGCTAAATGTTAATAGTTTATTTTTTATCAATTTAGATGGAATTTTCACCAGGGTGGTCTCACTGGAAAGCCATGTCTGAGCTGACTAGCTTATCTACACTTACATTTCATCAAAACAGCTGACTAGATAACTTGTTCGTTTTTGCTAAGTGTAGCTAGCTAGCCCATCACACATACCAACATTCATTGTATGGCTACATAGCTGTTACCAGAAAGTTAGCCTCCTTTGTTACTTGTTACAATTGGCATCTTCTGCCTATCCACAGAAAGCCCTAGCTAGGGACAGCCATTTCTGCTTTTCAATTAATCTAATAGAATACACGCCATTTATGTCCCATGTTATCTAGGCTACGGCTGGCTAGCTACCTAGCTACACAGTGTTTCATGAGTCCTCTTAAATTAAAACCACTTTGCAGAGTTCCATAACATATTTTCCATAACAGCCTGCCAGGCCTTTTATAGTTAACCTCCAATATCAGTATATATATATATATATATATATATATATATATATATATATATATATATATATATATATATATATACATATTAAATAGAAAAAGAAAAAGTCGTTACTCGAAATTCGAGGGTGTAAGAGAAGTTCAGCTCTTTATTTGTGGTTCCAGGTAGTGTGTACATTCTCCTGAGCTTTCTCCAATTTTACACACTCCTTATTGGGAATGACACAGTTTATGTCAGTATCTGAACAATGGAAACTATCGGAAAGGAAATGCTTCATCCTTTGTGACAAAGCACTCCTTTAGATATGATAATGTCTATTGACAGGTTTCCTGGTTAGGCCAAAGACAAATGGTTGTCGGCACCTAGACCCCAAATCAAGTCCAGGAATGGAAATTTAAATAGAGTGGGGAAAACAGGGTGATTGTGGGGACATGCATTTGAAGGTGTAGGAATAGGAGCAGAACTTAAGTGTAAGTTTTAACTCATTATATCTTGAAAACACCTGCTTAGTGAGGGAACCATAAGGCGACCAGAGCTGGCAGACCGGAGTGGTCCTGCTGGGGAGTAGGGAGTGATTAAGGATAGGATGTAAGGTGGGGCAGTCCCCTTAGCAGCCTGAAATGCCAACACTAGGGCCTTGAAGCAGATGCGTGCGGCAATAGGAAGCCAGTGGAGGCCAATGAGGAGTGGGGTGACATGAGCCGACCTGGGCTGACTGGTGATCAGGCGGGCTGCAGCATTCTGGACCAGCTAGAGAGGCTTGATAGCACAAGCTGGGAGACCGGCTAGGAGGGAGTTGCAGTAATCCAGGCGGGAAATGACGAGCGCCTGGACTAGGAGATGGAGACGAGAGGGTGGAGGTAGACAGGTGGCGTAGGTTCCACCCACAGGTGACAGTGGATGGTGGGAGAGATGGATGGGTGTTGGAGGAGAGTGGAAGAGAAAAAGAGATGAAGGAGTGGTCAGATATATGGAGTGGTGCTAGAGAGAAGTACATATATTCTGGACATGGATCACTCGTATACAGTACCTAGATTTAAATGATTTAAGACACATTTATTTAATTTTAAGACACAGCAAGCGCACAGATACAGACACTCACTGAATGTTCGGCTGCCAGCCACACTCGTTGCCACGGAAACCACAGGAGACAGGTTCACATCTTCCTTCAGGTTCCTGGGCAAATTTTAATTTATCCATAGCTTCTCGCTTACTCATAAACATACAGGCACATTCACACACAAACACACAGCACTGGTTACACATGCACACACACAAAAAATGTACATGTGCATGTGTGTGTGCATGTGTTTGGGGCGATGTGGCTCAGGTAGTAAGAGCAGTCGTCTGGCAGTCGGAGGGTTTACCGGTTTGATCCCCCGCCCGGGCTGTGTCGAAGTGTCCGTGAGCAAGACACCTAACCCCCAAATGCTCCTGATGAGCTGGTGGGCACCTTGCATGGCAGCCAATCGTTGTCGGTGTGTGAGTGTGTGTATGAATGGGTGAATGAGAAGCATCAATTGTACAGCGCTTTGGATAAAGGCGCTATATAAATGCCAACCATTTACTATTTGTTTGCTTGTATGTGCGATCACACACACAGACAAACATCACATCTAGAGAGCTAGAACATATTCTCACAGTTGCTCCTGCTCTGCCATATATAATGCCCACATAACTGGAAAAGCAAGCAACTTGCTCGCTGTCAAAAGTCGAAGACGACAAAAACTGCTCAAGCTGGGTTTTGAAACAGCTGGTAGCTGGTTGACCAGATCATACCAGCTCCCAGCTCGACAGGGTTTGACCAGCTTAAGCTATGTTTTTAAACAGCTGGTAGCTACCAGCACTAGCTGGTTGGATTTTACAGCCGGACACAGCAGAGCCGGCCCCTTCCCTGGGCCCTGAGAGCGTAGCACTGCACAGCTAGCCCTTTCGACTAACATGCCACACGGCCACCTGTACTGTACACAAAGGCGAATGGTATCTGAGCTTCAGAGAATGTCCCAGAGGAAACCATTTAGCCCTGGTGGCTGATGGCGGCTGATGGCGGCTGACAGCAGCAGGGAAACAAACACATCTGCCCGTTTCCGAGGTTAGTGCTGACAGTCCAATACCACTGCTGCAGGGTTTTACCTGAGCAGGAAGCACTATTGATTGCACTGAGCCGGCAAAAATGTGTGTGTGTGTGTGTGAGAGAGAGAGAGAGAGAGAGAGAGAGAGAGAGCGAGAGAGAGAGAGAGAGAGAGAGAGAGAGAGAGAGAGAGAGAGCGAGAGAGAGAGAGAGAGAGTGTGTGGTTTGGGTGCTGAGATTCGGGATTAGGATAGGGGCATGGTGTTGTACGGCCCCTCAAACAAGTGAACAATTACCATGCACATTAAATATGTTTAGACCACTCTAGAAGAATATAATTTGAAAGGAGTGTACCATGAAAAGGGTGCGTGTTTGCATGGGCTAGAAAATCACATCTCAGAGATGGAGATGAAGGTCAGAAAAATGACACACATGTGCATAAACAGTGGTGTACCTCAGCCTCTCTGAGGCCAGACTCTACCATGACATCACATAATTCCATTCAATCTTTCCTTCAATTTTGTGCTGGCGTCCTCAGTAGAGATTTGTGGTTGGCAACCTTTAGCCTCCCCTGTCTGGTATAAGCCAGCACTGGTTTCCCTGCCTGGCCAATGGGCCCACAGGCTCTCTGAAAAGGCACCCCACTGGGTGTCCATTACGTGTCGAAAATTCCTCTCATTCTGTTCCTAAGGTGGCATCAGCTACATACATTGTGAACAGGAAAGTGTTTTTACTGTTGTCAGGGGGACCACTAAAGAAACAGTTCCAGTGTTTTTAGTCACAAACAGAAGTGTAGGGATTGAATCCGCCATGGCCGGAGCTAGAATGGGGTCTTGTAATCCAATGCTTAGAAGAAAGGGCCTGCTGTTCTTTTGATAATTCACTAATGTAGCAGCGCGGACTGCCAGAACACAGCGCCTGCACCCTCTCCTTCATCCGCTTCAGCAGTGGGTCTCAGGACATCATGTTCCATCAGCAGATCATCTGTCCCCTCTTAGCTACATTCATCATGTTGTATTCAACCAACCATAAACACATCCATGTTCAATCCAATCCCCTTCAGGTCTGAATGAAATTCTTTTTTTCTTTTTTTTTCTTTTCTTTTTTTTGGGTAAATAGCTGACATGAGGAAGAGTCACAGATTTGATCCAGGTGGGAATTTGTTTTCAGACAGACATAGACTCAGAAAATACCCTGACAGCTCCGTCCTTTACCCTGACTAAATCATTTTATTATTTTTAACAGAAACGTCAGCATTTTTGGGGGACTCTCCTCGCAGTTATACAGCTGATGTTCACTAAGGGGTAGAACCCCTCTACAACGATGGTGGAGGAAACTAACAAGTTGCAGATGTCATCATTGAAGCCAACCGAAAGGTTTCCACAAGTTAGCCAGATTGTACTCTGCTGGGAAACTAAATATGCACTGACTCATCTTAATTTATTTTCTAAGCAGAATGTAGTCATTTAGTGAAATGATTGTGAGATCAAGATTGAAAGCAAGCAATCCAGCTAGCTAGGTAACTGTTGGCTGATCCCTGGGCCGGTGGGTTAGACGCTGTTAGCTGGGGATTATGGAGTATAATAATATAATCTAACTCAGTACAGTTCCCGAGGGGCAGATCCGTTCTTAAAGGCCAGACTGTTTTTTATTTATTTCAATGGACGTCTGCCCTTCCAAATTCATCCAGGCAGAACCATCTCTACCCTTGCAGGCTGGCAGGATGCCATTTCAAGGCACTGGGACAAACACAGGGCAGTCTCTATGCAGGTTCTCCCAGGAGAAACTGCCAGGATAAAGGGAAAGTTCCCTTTCTGGGATTTCTTTTTTCTTTTCTTTTTTTCAGTTTTAGTATATGTTTTCAATTGGCCCAGACAGTTTTCATATAGGAATGAAACCCCAGGAAATGAATTATCACTGTAACTGAAAGCAGCAGAAACATGATGTAGAGAGGGAGGAGAAACAGCTCAGCTCCTCACTAATGGTCTGTCACCAGCACAGCTGCACAGTCACCAACACATTTACACTCACACAGTGTGCACACAACTCCGTAATACACACACACACACACACTTCACACATAAACACACACACACACACACTCACTTCACACATAAACACACACACACACACAGGCAAACACGGACACACACTTCACACATAAACACACACACACACACACACACACACAGGTACACGCACACGCACAGTTCACAAACACACACACACACACACACACACAGGCACACGCGCACACACTTCACACATAAACACACACACACACAGGCACACGCACACTTCACAAACACACACACACACAGGCACACGCGCACACACACTTCACACATAAACACACACACACACACACACAGGCGCACACACACACACTTTACACATAAACACACACACACACACACACACACACAGGTACACGCACATGCACACTTCGCAAACACACACACACACACACACACACACACACACACAAACAGTGTACACATATAACTCACCTACATGCACACAAATCCACATACAATACAACTGCATTCAGGGACTTTATTCCTGCCACCTCACTCTTAAAGCCATACACAGGATTAATACACATTATTCAGTTACACACTGGATTACAATGCAGGCACTATTACTATAATGCGCACACTGTTAAGCGAACACCATTAGTATACCCATAATGCACTAATGTATTATACATACAATGTATTAATACACTAACTTTTTATACACACATTACATGACATTTATTATTGATGTACAGTAAGTGAAAATCATAACCAGGGACAAACTATACAAGTGACTCGTACAAGTACTATATAAACATTGTATTATGTACATACACCTCTCTTTGTCCAGCTCAAGAGCTGATATCAGTTATTTTTTCCTCAGGTTTCTGGAATGTTCTGTAACAGACATGAGCACTCATTTACTCAATGGATGAATGTTGACTGCATAGCTGGGCTGCATTTTTTTCTCTGCTGTTTTCTCATTCTAAAAAACCCACCCACCTGGGCGGAGTCACCTGCAGACTCACATCGGCAACTCTGTGAATTCACCACGACCTCATCACTGCCCAATCAACCCCATGTGAGGTTATCATTACCTCATCACTATCCAATCAACCCCATGTGCGGTTAACACGGCCTCATCGCTGACCAATCAATCCCGTGAGATCATAACTGCTCAATGAACTCCACACTGAGGCACTGAGGGTCATCACTTGTTTTCAGGGACAGTTATGAAGCTCTTCCCGCTGTGAGGAACATACAGAGTAGCCACAGTGACTGGCCCATCGCTCTGGGGAGTACAGTGAACACGCGTGTGCGTTTGGCTCTGCCACCGTCCTGCAGAGCCTGCAGATCTCAGCGCATCACAGAGAAACAAATAATCATTGGTGCCTGAACCTCAGATAGAGGTCAGCCACTTCCACACCGCCAGAGTCATGTGTCTGTCCTCAAGGGAGGGGCGAGAGATGCTGGGCAGCACAGTCCCTGAGACCATCTCTGCCGCGTGAAGCCATCTTTAACAACCGAAACAACCAGAGACCATCACTGCAGCGTGAAGCCATCTTTAACAACCAAAACAACCAGAGACTATCTCTGCAGCGTGAAGCCATCTTTAACAACCAAAACAACCAGAGACCATCTCTGCAGCGTGAAGCCATCTTTAACAACCAAAACACAACTGAGACCATCTCTGCAGTGTGAAGCCATCTTTAACAACCAAAACACAACTGAGACCATCACTGCAGCGTGAAGCCATCTTTAACAACCAAAACACACATGAGACCATCACTGCAGTGTGAAGCCATCTTTAACAACCAAAACACAACTGAGACCATCACTGCAGCGTGAAGCCATCTTTAACAACCAAAACACACATGAGACCATCACTGCAGTGTGAAGCCATCTTTAACAACCAAAACACAACTGAGACCATCTCTGCAGCGTGAAGCTATCTTTAACAACCAAAACAACCAGAGACCATCTCTGCAGCGTGAAGCCATCTTTAACAACCAAAACAACCAGAGACCATCTCTGCAGCGTGAAGCCATCTTTAACAACCAAAACAACCAGAGACCATCTCTGCAGCGTGAAGCCATCTTTAACAACCAAAACACAACCGTTCCACGTAGGAACAGTGTCTCCCGAAAAGCAACCATTCCACTTAGGACCAGTGTCAATCACGACTGGAACACAACCATTCCCCTTAGGAACAATGTCTATCACAACCAAAACGCAACCATTCCACTTAGGAACAATGTCTATCACAACCGAAACGCAACCATTCCACTTAGGAACGCACACTTTTATATATAATGCGCACACTGTTAAGCGAACACCATTGGTATACCCATAATGCACTAATATGCACATGTATCATACATACAATGTATTAATACACTAACTTTTTATATACACAACCATTCCACTTAGGAACAGTGTCTCTCATGACCAGAACACAACCATTCCACTTAGGAACGATGTCTATCACAACCGAAACGCAACCATTCTACTTACTAACAATGTGTTTCACAACCAAAAAACAACTAGTCCATTCACAAACCGTGTTTAACAGACACAGTTCCTAAGTGGAATGGTTATGTCTCCATCACGTCCATAATGTCCCCTATAGGAAGCGTTCTGTTCACAAGCACAGCTATAAATCACCCCCTCAGGGACTGTCAAATTCACAAGCACAGCTACTGTATATTATTCTCTTATAGGTCAGGTACATCATAACCATTACGAATCATCACAGCTCAGTTACAGCACATGCACTGCATTCAGTACAACTGTATGATTAGTACTATGCTGCAACATACACTCTAAGGAAGATTCAATTAAAATCTATAAAAAAACACTCATTAAGTTGAATATGGCCATAAAAGAGCAGATCTTTGCTATTTTATCATTTAGGAAATATTGAACTCAAAACGGTGGACTCCCCTTGGTCTAATGGACAGGGCCACTGCAGACAGGTTGGCTCAGGATGTCCCAGCATCAATAACAGAGGAACATCCTGGACCGCTCAGCAGTGTGCAGTGCATGCATTTCAATTAAATTCACTCATTATGCTGGAGTCAGCCTGAACCACCATAATCCAGCCAGTGGGGTTAAACTAAAACTCTTCCAAAGGGGAGAAAAACAAACGCTCAGTAACGAGGCAAACCTCATGGGGAAAAAAATCTTGGGATGAATCTGGATGTAGAAGGGGGTCCCGTCCTCTGCTGCCCAGCCCAGGGTCAATATTTAAAGACAGACTAAATGGTCATTGAGAAGTAATGCGGAACCAATCGGAACAAATTCAAAAGAGGGTGGGCAGATTATAGCCTGAAGTATTAAATTAGCTGGAAAAATAGAAAGTCCAAGCAAAGCATTGTATATTACATTACATGTCATTTGGCTTTTATACAAAGCGACATACAGTTGATTAGACTAAGCAGGAGACAATCCTCCCCTGGAGCAATGCAGGGTTAAGGGCCTTGCTCAAGGGCCCAATGGCTGTGCGGATCTTATTGTGGCTACACCGGGGATTAAGCCACCGACCTTGTGATGCATATTACTTATCAATGTAATGCAGATGGTAATATGCATGTCAGGAGGAAGTCATTAGCAGCAGTGTACAGTGGGTAATTGTGACAGTAAGGTGTGTCGAATAAAAACACTGCAGAGAATAAATTAATAATAATAATAATAATAATAATAACAACAATAATAGTAATCCAGGGCAGCATGGATGGTGCAGTGGGTAGCACTGCCGCCTCACAGCAAGGAGGTCCTGGGTTCGAATGCCCGTCGGCCGGGGCCTCTCTGTGTGGAGTTTGCATGTTCTCCCCGTGTTTGCGTGGGTTTCCTCCGGGTACTCCGGTTTCCTCACACAGTCCAAAGACATGCAGGTTAGGCTGATTGGAGAGTCTAAATTGCTCGTAGGTATGAGTGTGTGAGTGAATGGTGTGTGTGCCCTTCGATGGACTGGCGACCTGTCCAGGGTGTATTCCTTTCGCCCAATGTATGCTGGGATAGGCTCCAGCCCCCCTGCGACCCTGTTCAGGATAAGCGGGTTAAGATAATGGATGGATGGATGGATGGATGGATAATAATCCAGCAAATGCAGCACACTAGCCCAGGTTCCTGCATGTGGAGCAGAATAATCATAATAATCAGACCCAATAACCACCTGCCCCGATCATCATCATCATCATCATCATTAGACACACACACAGGCACGCACACACACAATGCAATGGACATTAAGCATGTAAAAGCACTTATTTGGTAAACATCCAAAGCACAGTCTCTGTGGGGGTGTTTACATTGCAGCGGGAGCTGGTTCTGCACCCATGCGGAGTGTGTAAATATGTGCTGATGTGGTGCTAAAACACCAAGCTCAGCACCAGCTTACCACGCCAAAGAAACTCGCACAAATTAAATTATAAGAACGGCAGAGAAACTCACACTCTGAACACTGCTGAACACAAACGTTCGAGAGGCAGCGTTTCTCTGTGAATGGTGCCATGGTCACATTCACCAAACTGCTTTCCCTCAGAGTCTGAAACAAACTGCTCAGGAACTGCTTTTGTCATCATGTGTGGGACAGACACATGCAACACACACACACACACACACACACACACACACACACACACACAAACTCAGAACATTTTTCTGTTTCTGTGCATATGCATCAGGTCCATTTTTGGCCAATGTACACAGTAATATACAGTACAAACAACAATACAGATACATGTACTTAGTCAAGGAATGCTTACAGTGCTACATCTTCAGCTGGACACAGTTAGTTGCCTTCTATGAAGACATGCAGCTCTGCAGAATGCACTAATGTTACAATGCTGGATGTATACATTTAATAGTAATCCCCCCACAGCCCCCCACTCTGACAACAAAGGACTTTGAGCCCCTTCCCCCATCTCCAGCCCCCTGCCTGGAGGGTGGGTGTGTGTGTGTGTGTGTGTGTGTGTGAGTGTGTGCATGCATGTGTGCATGCATATTTATGTACAGTACCATGTGTCTGTATATGTGCACACAGATACACATAAGATACCGCACATATACATGTGTGCACACATAGTTGCCTACTGCACACACACACACACACAGTCCATCATAGATATTATAGAAAATGCTGACAATGTTTCAACAATGCTTGTTAACTAATTAACATAGAAACACTTCAGATTACATGGCAATTCTGCATTTCATAAAATAGACATTTGCATTACTAACATTTAAGCAGAGATCATGAGAGCACCGAACATCATCTAGTTGAAGCTAGGACAAAGCTAGCTTTGGTTCCAGTGTTTACTAGCTAGCTCACTTGCTAATCATGTTTCTAACATTTCTTTCTATGGAGTAAAACCGCAGTTAATGCAAGTAACGTTTTTGTGTATTATGAACACATTTTTTTTTTTTTGAGGATCATCAGCATCTCCTAATGCTGTCCAGCTAGCTGGTCACCTTAATAGAGCTGTAGTTTTGCACTTTAGACATGTTTGTTTTCCTTATGAGCGTGGTGACAGTTCCATGTCAAAGTAAATCTGATCAGTTCCAGTTTTTTTAAATACAGGAAATATACAGACATGCCAGGTCTGACAACCCATCACCAGGTGCTGCGAGCTGTAGAAACTGAGAGCAGAATCACATCAGTGTTTTGTGTAAAGGGTCCATTGACTTTTCAAGGTTGGATCCATTAGAGAAAATACCTTTTACTGAAATCTTTCAGAATGCATTTGTGTAGAAGGCTCTCCACACATCCAGTTTTTAAAGAAGATTTAGCTCATCGAAGAAGTGCACAGAATAGTCAGGCTCATGCTCAATGGGGACGAATAATAAAATGAAAATAAAATGGGAATATCTCTCTCTGGCTCTGTCTCTCTCTCTTCTCTCTCTCTCTCTCTCTCCCTCTCCTCTCTCTCTGTCTCTCCTCTCTCTCTCTCCTCTCTCTCCCCTCTCTCTGTCTCTGTCTCTCCTCTCTCTCACTCTCTCTCTCCCCTCTCTCTCTGTCTCTCCTCTCTCTCTCTGTCTCTGTCTCTCCTCTCTCTCTGTCTCTCTCTGTCTCTCCTCTCTCTCTCTCTCTCTCTCTCTCTCTGTCTCTCCTCTCTCTCTCTCTCTCTCTCTCTCTCTGCATTGAAAGGGCAGTGGACAGAGCCTGGCATCGCTGCACACATTCTGATTTGTGACAGCCTTCACAAATGGATGCAGACAGTGACTCCATGGCAACTGTTCATCGCACTCTCTTTCTTTCTTTCTTTCTTTCTTTCTTTCTTTCACTCTCTCTCTTTATCCGTTTAGCTGGGAAGTTTTCTCCCACAGAGGCTGCTCCTGCAAGCTTGGGGGAAATTTCACAAGTCTTTATGTCCAGTACCTACACTGCCAGTGACTGGAGGTGGGCTGTAAGAGAGGAAGGGCTGAATATTACATCACCTCACCAAGCATCTGGCTATAGGACACAATGTATATACTGCACACATTGATCTGATGACTTCTGTTGTGTTATAAGAGAGAAATGGTGGCAGACCAGGGTGTACCCTTACCTACAGCACACTCATACAGGTGTGTGCCTAGTATTCTCCTCCATTTACCTGGGCACCTTGGTCACAGACAGGCATGGGCACCAGCTCTCCCTCAGTTAGCCTACTTACAGCCACACAGCTCAGATATTTCACATCCAGATTTAATTTGGGTTAATATATCACCTAGTTTCCTGCACTCACTTCCTGAAAGTGTACCAATGTTCTGAGCGGGTGATTATTATCCATTGTGGGATGTTAAGGCATCCCAGGCACTGTGACCTGCAGACCTACAGAAAAGGCCAATAGTCAACCTGCTTCCTTTAATTTCTCTAACAAGGTGTGTCACACATTTCCATCCAAATTCGGTTTGAAATTCGGAAGGGAGGCTGTTCAGCAGTGGGCCTCGGCCACATGAAACTGCTCCTGAGGATGAGGAGGGAGACAGAGCCTTCCCCATGAAGGCCCTGCTATGTGGGCCATAGAGACATGGAGATGTTACCCCTGCGTTAACACAAGGCCACAAACTCCAAACGCAAGGTAGCTAGCTAATTACCTTAGCAGTGCACATTAGTTTTACATCCATGCCTAAATAAAGCTGAACATAATGCTTCAGGTTTTGAATGGATGCAGGATATATACAGGCTAAACCCAATGCCATGCCTGACTAGCCATAGCCAGATGTTTACGAGCTGGAATAACTGAGACAAGAATCATCAAGACCCTGCTTCTGTCATGGGTCCAGTGAGTTGTCATAGTTGAGCCCATTGGGGAAAATGTACTTTGAAGACATACAATGCATTTGTGTAGAAGGGCCCCCCCCACACAGACACGGTTTTTTGAGATGGCGTTACCCGTGCACTAGGCCATTAAAACCCACAAGGCCAGAAACATCAGTGAGCCCCATACCCATATTCAGCTCTAACCTGGTCAGGAACGATCACCCGCCAACCCAACCCCCAACCCAACCCCCAACACAACCCCCAACACAACCCTGCCCTTGCTTTTGTCGTTTCAGTTCATTTGATCTCATTTTACATCTTGGCCCAGCGTTCCTCCTGCTAGTCTCGCTAAACACGCGGTTAACACACCGAAGGGAACCTTACTCACGTTTTATAGTTTTTGTTTCCCAGGTGCATGTCTTAAGGCAATGAATTCCTAGGATCTGCTGCATTTATACGTGTGAATTAGGCCTGCTGTCTGTGGCTCTACGGGACTCTGGACCAGGGCTATTGTGACGTGACGTGTGCAGTGCGGGTGTCAGCTCGGAAGCCGCAGGTTACCGTCGCGTCCTGACTCCTGACTCTTTCCAGACATACACCACACTGCTGCTGTCTGTGGTCTCTCTCTCCACTCTGTCATGAATACAAATGAGCATTTAAACCCAGGAGATCGCGTCTGCCCCTCCCCCCATCTCCATAAGCCAGCCTGATAAACCGCAGAATGCATTTCCAATCTGTCGTCAGGAGGTCACCCAGGCAGGCAGAGTTTTCACACCCAGGCACATTTAAAAAGTTATTAGTCCACGGACAACAGGCAAAGTATCAAACATTACGGACAGAAAACGCTGCATTACTTACATATCACTGTTCATTTTGCCAAACAGATTTCCCAAGGTAACAAGAATATAATGAAACAATCACAACCAGGCATTTCATAACCTTGCATTAACTAAACTGTCATCTAAGTAAATGCATTGTCAAGGGCCTTTTGTGTTTTCGGTAGAGAGGGTTTACAGGCGTAATTTATGCATTAGATATTTGACAACTCTGAAGAATAAAGCCATTTATCCTCTCGGAACACTCTGGTCCCCAACAAAAAGATTTTTTTTTAATCAATAATATTTAGAAAAATCTAATTTCACTGTTGATTTATTACTGCAAACTACCAAACTGATTTTCCTCATATTGTCATATTGTCCAGGATGATCATTTCAAAGAGGCCCTTTTCTGAGAGAAGAGCTGAGGCTCTGCATACCCCTGAGAGCGCATTGCTACACACGGCGCAAGACTCACAGGAAAGGTAAATATTTACACAAAAAGAGCATTCCAGCAACTGATTTATTTCAGCTAATACATTTGCATATTGTGTCATGAAGATGAAAGAAATTAGCCTAGAGAAATAGACCAATATCCTGCGCTAAAAATCTTTATATGTATTTATATGTACAATAAATAATGTTAATAGTCATGGTAACATGATTAGGATAATTCTGATTATAAATAATACTATTACAAATAGCAATAATAAATAACAATAATTATATCTACATTTTTAACAATTATAATATTAATGCAGTTTGTCAGGGGGGACTGTGTGGTGATTTCTTGAGACAGAAATATTTATATAAATACGCTTAGTATAAAGTATATAATAATATAAATACGTGTGATATTGGGCTGGGGGTGGCTGATACAGTCAGACAGTGTGTTCCAGTGCATGGATGGGCTCCATCTAATGTGGACCGTGCCAAGCAGACTGCAGCCAACAAGCCCACAGGCCATGCACCATCGACTTTAGCATCGCCCAGGGAAGGGAAAGCTTCACATGGGCAGGACTACAGCGTCTCATCGTGGGCCAGCAACCCCTGCTGGTCGACTGGGCAACTGCAAACCCGCCCGTCGGTGCGGGTGAGGTACCTTCCTGTGACTGAAGTCCGTGCGACTGCGATGTGATTAGAAGAGGCAGGGGCACCGTTTCAAATTATTAGCCGAGATTGTGTCTATGACTTCTGATAAATGTGACTGGGAGACCAATTGAGATGAGAAAGAATGATTGGGTGTAGACTATTGAAAAATTGTGGTGAGAGTGCCTGAGAAACAGCTACAGACTAGAGAGAGAAGGAAGAAAGTAAAGATGATGTGACTACCACACGTATAGACTCATGTCACTTTTTAAATGTATTTTATTTTGAAGACACATTGTTTAAGCATCATGAATCTTCAGCTGCACCCAGTTTAAAATTCTATTACAGCTAATGATTTATCTCAATGAGTTATCTCTATGAACTATCAATCAATCTTGTTTTGAATGTCTGCATGAAGAAAACAGCTTAATTGTTTGTATTACATTGATGAAATGTTTGTATAACATGATATACAGGTTGATATACCATACATATTAACTATGAACTTACAGACCATAACTATTCAAATTCACTCGTCGCTTTAGCTAGCCTTGTGAAAGCTAGAATGAGCCTCAAACAAGCTTAACCCATCCATAATAAGTACAGTTAAGTGAAGGTGGGGTGACCACATGTCAGCTGTGATCTATCATTTCAGAAAGCAGGGGGGCTGGTCTGACTCTGACTACGTTACCCTGGCAACAAAAAAGGCAAAATGGCATATTGAACAGGATACAACGGATACTTAATTCAAACACAGATTTCTGAAATTAAATGATACAAATTCTCAAAGTGAATGAGAATGAGACCACTGGTCCATTCCATTCAAGCATTACATATCTCAATGTGACTTTGGAAGGTTTGTTTTATTTATCAGATCTACGGTTAAACCACGTTGCCATATTACCACTGACTCCAACTGGTCTAGAATGCTGTTGCCCAGCTGGTCTTTAACCAAGCAAATTTCACACAAGCTACTCACCCTCTCCCCCAGCGAAACTGGAGCAGTCCCATCTCTTCTGAATACCCAGCAGCCACTCCTTGCAGCCATAGCAATTCTCTGCACCCGTCCACCGATGATGGACCAACCTTCCCAAATCATCTCTATAGCTTCAGTGGTGTCTGATTGCCTAAATGCATATTTGTATGTCGTTTTGATATGCAAAAAATGTCTGCCAAATTACAAACTTGTGCAAATTAATTTTGTATGTGTACCAGTTCTGCGAAATAGGCAGCATTTACAGTTTACATATTGCCAATTTTATGAAGGAACAGGTCCTGAATTATGGCAGTAGGTAGGCTAGAAAACACAGTCAAGCTGGCAACATCTGGTTATCCTGCAACTACCACTCCTCACTACTGCTCGGAAGTAAACATCTCACAAACAGACCCTTACATCCTGATTTCATTGCATTTTCTGTAATACAATTAGCCTGCAGGTATTGTGGGAAATGTAGTCACACAGCTGTAGCCCAGGCCAGCAGGTATTGTGGGAAATGCAGTCACACAGCTGTCGCCCAGGCCAGCAGGTATTGTGGGAAATGTAGCCACACCACTGTACTGTGGGCACTAGGTGAAAGAACAGCAGTGATGGCATGTGAAGGCTAAAGCTGTGCACTTACTTTCCCAGAGTCGTGAGTGGGTGTCACATCAGCCCATATGGATGCTGAGTAACATTCTTCTAATTGTCAGAATTAGCTTTGAAATCCATAATGGAGTTACTGCGTTCATCACCTGTCCCATCTTTTGCACAGTAATGGCATGACTGCACAAGGAACTGACTCCGAACGGGACGTCCCGATCTTAGAGTTAGGGTGAGTCTAGAAACCGGGGTTGGGTATGTTCACAAAAGCATAGTATACACTGGAAAACTACATTCATAGCTATGCATTTACTGTAGAATATGTTACTCCTGGGCAAACCACATCAGTCCCACTGATCAATAAATGATGAAAGCCTCTCTCGGTAAAATATTCCCACCCGTCTCGTACATGTGTGAGAAACACAGAGTGAGAGGGTATCCTCAGACCCCTCACATGGGAGGGGGAGACGAACAGAGAAGAAAGGATAAGAAGAGGAATAAAATCAAGCTGCAGACACACAGGAATCGCTGCAGTTGTTTTATTGGCTGTATGAAACCTGTCTCTCTTCCATTGCTACACCAACAAACCTCCCCCCCCCCCCCCCCCCAGCCCCCAGGAAGAATGGATTCTTTCCCCCCAAAATCGCACATGACACCAGAGCAGAGGTACCCAGAAACAGTCCAGCTATGCCACAGTCACATATGAACACATTCTTCACAGCCTCCCCACTAGCTTTTGCTCAGTCAGTTGAGGGGTGAGAGGGAGGGGGGAGGGGGGGGGGGGTAAAATTCTGGCATGGGGGGCATTCCATTTTAGACTGAAAGCCACACTTTCCACTTTCCAGTGACATTTTGCAAATCACAACCACTGTTTCCTCACAGCCGCTCAGCCCAGCAGACTCACGACAGCCCAGCCAAACCACCAGAAAATCACCAGCTCACTTCAGCCCACAGCACAAGAGATTTTTAGGTGACAATAGATTCCTTACCTCCGCTGTCTCTCTCTCTGCCTCTGCCACGCTTAATCTGGCTTTCTCTCTCTCTCACAGACGCACAGCATCTATGGACTCATTTTCCCTTTCTCTCTCAGTATTCCCTCTCTCTCCTCTCTCTTTCTCCTTTTCCCCCTGTTCCTTTTGTTGCTCTGGAGGAAAGTGTACACATCCACACAAAGGCCGTCTCCCTGCAATCGCCGGTCCCCACAGCTTCGGGACACTAGGACAACATCAAAGCGACTTGGGGGGAACACTTGAGGGGCCTATTGTCTGCTCCAGTCTGATCCGTTTTTCTTGCGGCTCCCCCTCCCGGTTCGTCGCACTTGGTACGGCCCAGGCATTCACCCAAGTAGCTTTCACACATGGGGGGGGAGCTTGTCTCAAGCAATTGCTGACAAGCCACAAACAAGACAGCCTCGAGACCCACTCCTTTCCTTCTCTCCCTCCTTCTCCCCTTCAGAATGAGAGAGCCCCCAATTCTGACATGCACACATAAATAGCTGCAGCAAGCAACGGAGGCTGTGGGCTGACTGTCACTCTAATGATGGAAAAACGATGCACTGATTCTGCATTTCTCCCAGGACACACGTACATGCAGCGGTATGCACAAAGTTTAGGCACCCCTGGTCAAATTACATGTTTAGGTGAATCTCTGACTGAAAAGAGGGGAACACGATCTTGGCAGAGTACAACTTAAACATGACATATTTCTGCAAATTCTAATGCACAATTACTATTTATGTGCTGAATTTAGCAGTTTAAAAAATATATATAATATTGAAAATATGGCATGTATAAAAGTTTAGGCACCCTTCCAGTTGATCCGTTAGTACTTTTTTAAAGCACTCAAAACTTGTTTGACTTGTTAGACCTTCAAGGAGCAACATGGTGGTTGGTAACGCTTTCAAGTTTTTTATATGCGACTAGAAGTAAGCGTTTTAAATTTATCGTCCTATTTTCAATTGGTTGAGAATGTTCTCCCTGTAGTACGTCACATGAGAATAACCACTCCCTTTAAACCTCCCCTATAACTCATATAACTCAGTTTGTGCCACTAGCCTACAGCAAAGTGGGGGCATGTCATAGCTAATTGACAGCTCTCATATCTATACCCAGACAGTTCGGGTGAACTTCGATAGTGAGAAATGTAGCCTTAGAAATTTTTTTTTTTTTAATACATTCAAATGACTGAATAATAATAAAAAATGATGCACATTTGTTTTATTATTGCCTACAGACAACTGGTAAGTGTCAACAGCAGGCTCCCCTACGCAGCTATAATTGACACTTTCAAAGCAAGTCAATGCTATAGGTATGATATGTTATGCCTTCTGGCTTGGAATTTCCACCCTCAGAAACACAGTCGGGAACTGTTGAAGTCAAGGTCAGCTATGCAAAACAGAGGTCAGGTACACAAAGCAAACCCCACTCATCACTGCAAAGGACCTGTAGACAGGTTTAGTGACACAGGAGCACTGGGGCACTGACCCACTGTACAGCACTGCCTACAGAAAATTGATCTACATGGAAGAGTTGTCATAAGAAAACCTTTCCTGATGTATCACCACAAAAGTCAACGTCGGAAATATGCAACACAACAGTTACAGTTATAAATATACATCTGGAGAAAAACAGGGGGAAGCATTTGAAGAAAATAACACCTTGTCAACCACAAGGATCTTTGGGGTGGTGTGCGTGGAAGGAGGAATGGATTCAACCAAATATTAACAAATCCTAGAAGCTCATGTCCCAGAGACTGTGAAGAAATTGAAGCTGGAATATTGGAATATTAAATATTAAATACTAGAAAAATCCAATCGTCCAAGGCATACCTCAAAAAGAACCATGAACTACTCAAAGGAATGAAAGATTAAGGTTTTGGAAAGACTTACTGAAAATCTGTGGGGGGTTGCTGTGGTGCAGTGCATGCAAGAAAACTGAAGTATTGACTGACAGGGTGCCCAAACTTTTGTACATGCCACATTCACTGTTTATATGTTTATCCGTTACATTCAGTAAATATGTGTACACACAGGTGATCCATTATGACATCATTCATGCATTCATGCATAATTCATTCTTGAATACCAGTCTCTGATTTAACCAGTATTTCATAAATGTAAACATATAGTAGTGTGCAAAAATGACCTGACCCCAAAATGGTACAGCTAGTACTTTGTACTTTGTTAGTACTTTGTAACTCCTCTTCGGGCAACTATAAAAGCTTGTAAACACTTCCTGTAGCCAGCCAAGAGTCTTTCAATTCTCGCTTTTGGAATTTTTCCCCATTCTTCCTGGCAGAACACCTTTAGCTCAGAAATATTCTTCGGCCTCCTTGCATGTATAGCATGTTTCAGATCTCTCCACAGATTTTCACTAATATTCAAGTCTGTGG
Organism: Conger conger; assembly: GCF_963514075.1. Taxonomy (NCBI): domain Eukaryota; kingdom Metazoa; phylum Chordata; class Actinopteri; order Anguilliformes; family Congridae; genus Conger; species Conger conger. Next base: position 33,321,950 of record NC_083776.1, on the reverse strand, counting down.
ACTGTGGTGGCTATTCCACAACCTTTCCTGGAGGTAATTCAGGGTTGATTTTAACGTATGCTTTGGATCATTGTCTTGCTGGAATATCCAACCTCTTCAACTGATATTTGGTAGAATCCATTCTTCCTTCCACTTGCACAATATTTCCTGTGCCCCCAGCTGCCACACAGCCCCAAAGCCTAATGGATCCACCTCCATGCTTCACAGCTGGCAAGGTGTTCTTCTGTACAAAGGCTTCATCCTTTTTCTCCAAACATACTTTCTTTGGTGGCGGCCAAAAAGTTGGGTTTTGTCAGCCCAAAGCACATTGTTTCAAAAGGCTTCAGTCTTCTCAATGTTTTCTTTTACATACTTCAGATGCTTATTTTTGTGTTGAGGTCGTTCTTTCTGGCAACTCTGCCATGTAAGTCTTTGCTGTTTTTGTTGTATTGTTGTCCTAGACCTGTGTTTGCTACTATTTATTTTGCCTTCACTTCAACCGTTCCATTTATCTTCCATTTTCTAATAATGTTTCTGACAGTGGGAACTGGAAGTTTGTTTTAATCTTCTCCTTCTTGGTGGAAATGAATAATCTTCATTCAGAAATCCTTAGACAATTGTTTAGAGGAACCCATGGTTGGCCAGACAGAACAATCTCATGTTTACCTCTGTGCCATTTAGAGTTCAGGTTTGCTTTCGATCACATACAGATTCATTGTAACATTTAAACCAGGGGTGCCCAATTTTTTGCACCCCAGTGCACACAAGCACACACACTTGTTCACATACAGTACTGCAGTTTAAATTAATTTCAGCTCAGAACTCTACATTTTGGCATCTGACTGTGTCCTTACCCCACCCCTTGTCCCCATCTACTACAGTACCTCCCCTCCCCCTACTCTTTCCTTCTCACCCCGTACCTCCCGAAACGCATGTATGGATCTCTCTGCTTTTGACAGCTCTCCCCTTCTGCACACTTGCATGTAAATGCCATTGTGTGTGTGCATGTACAGTATAAGTGGCTTGTGTTGTGTGCATGTACGGCTTCATTCTCTCTCAGCTGTAACGTGTAGTGTCAGCTGTAACGTGTGTAGTGTCAGCTGTAACGTGTAGTGTCAGCTGTAACGTGTGTAGGGTCAGCTGTAACGTGTGTAGTGTCAGCTGTAACGTGTGTAGGGTCAGCTGTAACGTGTGTAGTGTCAGCTGTAACGTGTGTAGTGTCAGCTGTAACGTGTGTAGGGTCAGCTGTAACGTGTGTAGTGTCAGCTGTAACATGTGTAGGGTCAGCTGTAATGTGTGTAGTGTCAGCTGTAACGTGTGTAGTGTCAGCTGTAACGTGTGTAGGGTCAGCTGTAACGTGTGTAGTGTCAGCTGTAACGTGTGTAGGGTCAGCTGTAACGTGTGTAGGGTCAGCTGTAACGTGTGTAGGGTCAGCTGTAATGTGTGCAGTGTCAGCTGTAACGTGTGTAGTGTCAGCTGTAACGTGTGTAGTGTCAGCTGTAACGTGTGTAGTGTCAGCTGTAACGTGTGTAGTGTCAGCTGTAACGTGTGTAGTGTCAGCTGTAACGTGTGTAGGGTCAGCTGTAACGTGTGTAGTGTCAGCTGTAACGTGTGTAGTGTCAGCTGTAACGTGTGTAGGGTCAGCTGTAACAGAGCAGAGACTCACCCCGCCCAGTCTTCAGGCCACTGCCAAGGACCTGGCTCCTGGTGTTCCACCACTTTTATATGAGTACTTTGTTTATTTTAGGATTTGAACAGAGAAATCATAAAATAAATGTAAACACCAAGGTGCAGTTTTCCTGGACACTTCAAAAGAAGTACTTTTTGCAGCAGTGAGTGCAATAAATCACCCTGCTCGCTCTCAATGCCTGTGAGCAGTTTCCCAAATACGCATCAGTGCAACGCAGCACATAGGTCAACGCAGAACATCCAAGTGTAGTTCACCGAAAAACTTTTATATTTGTAGTCCTGCAGACCTGCTGAGAATGCTGGTCTCCATCTCAGCTGAGCTTGATTAATTAACCTTGATTGAACTGTTAACTGAATATTAATCTGAATTTGACATCCATTTTCCCTTTATCTGCTAGAAGCTCTTTATGTTCAATTAGCTTTCCAATAATTTAATAAATTACCTGGAATAATAACAGGCGACAATTAAGCCTGATTGAGACAGGTGTCCAAAGGGGTAGGGCAGAGGTTCTGTATGTGAGGTCATAAACACTGTGTCTCTGTAAGAAGCTTATTTCAAAAAGAGCTTATTATAAAACATTATTTCTAAGTTGTTTAAACCCATAAAAATCACAAATCACAAAGAGGCTGATTATGAATTGAAAATAAAATTATGAATATTCAAATTTTGCTCATTTATTCACAATATTAGGGATTCGTAAAATTAAGGAGCAGGCAAAAAATCAGTTTACGATGAAGAAGAGCAGTTCCTGCCAGCGTAGAGCAGTGGGTATGGGCAGGAGAGTGAGCCCGGATTTATGACACTCTGCCAGTGGGGGTTAGCGGAGAACTGAGCCTGTGCTTGTGCCCTTTAAAGGGGGAGGTCTAATACACCGGGAGGAGGGCAGTCGAAGGGTTAAGCACCCCCTCCTCTCTGACCGTGTAAAAGAGAGGCGGGACGGGGGGCGGAGCTAAAGAGCAGGGTTCCATTGAGAATAGGTTGCAACTGCCTGTCAGAGTCTGAGCTGAACCATTATGACCAGCAGAGTGGGGGAGTCCAGCTCATAGCCCTCTGGACACCCCCCCCCCCATCCCATCCCGGCAATATGATACTCCATAACTGACTTGTGCAGAGGCAGATTTTGTATTTGAAATACAGCCCTTAGAATAATAATTTTAAGATGTGTCAGCGGCAACAAAATGCAGTAGAAGAATCCTTTGGCATGCGTGCGCAGGTTCATACATGAGCACATAAGCAGAGTCACGCCAGCAGCTGGGGTTTCAGTATGCATCAGTAACTGTTAGCTCATGTGAGCCACACTGCGTGCCATGTGTCAGCATGGAAGAGGAGTCTCTCCAAGAACAAGCCACTTATTTAAAGTGACCTCACCGCACATACTGGGCGAACAATCAAAACGCAGCTTGCGCTGGTACGTCTTCCACATCAGTATGGAGCCTTTACCAGTGCTACAGACGCGTTTATCTCCAGCTGAGCCTTTACCAGTGCTACAGACGCGTTTATCTCCAGCTGAGCCTTTACCAGTGCTACAGACGCGTTCATCTCCAGCTGAGCCTTTACCAGCGCTACAGACGCGTTCATCTCCAGCTGAGCCTTTACCAGTGCTACAGACGCGTTTATCTCCAGCTGAGCCCGATGCAGGAGTGGCATGTCGTTTTCCTTCCTTTGTAGAGAGACTTGCTGCATTCACACGCTATTGAGGGCCAAGCTGGTTCTCCACCCTCCCTTTACCTGGGGGTCAGGTGTGCTCACCCTCCCTTTACCTGGGGGTCAAGTGTGAAGACAGTCCGCCCAATCATTAGCGCCAAATGTTCAGTTAAATAACTGGAAATAAAAAGAAACTCGGGTCGGGATTTTGGATTTTAGGACCAGATCTGATGATCCCTGCTCAACAGGCTGAGCACTGCAAAGGGAAAACTCTCCAGGTCTGTAGTACAGGCACCCATAGTGGTAAACAAGACATATTCCATCCCATTTCTCTGGAGACCTGGTCCTAGTCAACTAATGACCAAGTTGAGGTTTTAACCCAAGTCAATTGGGCCCAGCCGAAGCTAATGATGATTGTCTTTACCAATCTAGACAATCATGCAGTTCAGCCCACACCTCCTCACTATTTAAAGCTCTTTTCACAACCTTTCTGAAGAAGACCAGGAAGACAAAGAATGAAGAAGAGGCGAAAGTGGAGGAAGAAATTAGGTGGAAAAACTTCAACAATCTCAGACACAACATACCTGAAAGTCGAACATTTCAACATTTAGATCACAGGGTGCCAATCATGAATTCATGCAAATTGTTCCACCACACCAACCCAGCTTGTCACAGTGATTTTAAGTATCTCTACCATTTGGAAACTCGATTCTAAAATCATAAAAAGTAGAATTTAAGTAATTCCGCTTGTTGACAGAAGTCCTGTCAGCCTTTTGTGTAAAACTGGCTTCATTTGGTCTCATGCTTAACCAGTGCCATGTATTCAAATGTAGATCAAAGCCAGATGTTAAAAAATTTAGTTTCTTTTGTTAAACACTGGGTCCACATTACTTGATAACCACTAGATATAGTATGCGGCATCATATTGAAACGCAGATGAAGATATACAAGAAAGATGCCATTTTGTAGCAAGATGGAGACAGAGACATACAGAATATGACAGCCAGGGTGATATCTGTGTGGAAAGCTTTACCAGAGTGTGAGAAGTCTTCTCTGGTCGAGAGAAGTGAAATTGATCGAGGCGAACATTTACCGGGCTTCAGCTTTTCTGAAGGGTCTTCATTTTCCTTTCTGTCTGGACTGAACTAGAATGCTTGAAAAAGCCTGTTCATCAGAAATAACCGAGAATCTGTTTTCAATTACACCCAGAACATGCATTGCACTGCAGTCAGGAATGACAGCCCTAAGTTAATACAATCAATAGGGGGGCAAGTGAGTGAAATTAGCAGAACAGAGTTAGTGTTGTGTGCTTGTGTTTGACTGGGCTGAGGGCACACTCAGTGGCAGGGGGTGTTTGACTGGGCTGAGGGCACACTCAGTGGCAGTGGGGTGTTTGACTGGGCTGAGGGCACACTCAGTGGCAGTGGGGTGTTTGACTGGGCTGAGGGCACACTCAGTGGCAGTGGGGTGTTTGACTGGGCTGAGGGCACACTCAGTGGCAGTGGGGTGTTTGACTGGGCTGAGGGCACACTCAGTGGCAGGGGGTGTTTGACTGGGCTGAGGGCACACTCAGTGGCAGTGGGGTGTTTGACTGGGCTGAGGGCACACTCAGTGGCAGTGGGGTGTTTGACTGGGCTGAGGGCACACTCAGTGGCAGGGGGTGTTTGACTGGGCTGAGGGCACACTCAGTGGCAGTGGGGTGTTTGACTGGGCTGAGGGCACACTCAGTGGCAGTGGGGTGTTTGACTGGGCTGAGGGCACACTCAGTGGCAGTGGGGTGTTTGACTGGGCTGAGGGCACACTCAGTGGCAGGGGGGCATTTCATAGTGAGAATGTAAGCTCGTAAGGACGTGTTTGTGGAAGCAAACCTCACCCTGTGGTCATGTCAGAACTTTAGGCTGTTGGAAATGAACACAAACTGCATTGAGGAGCTGCTGCAGAAGGTGCTTGTTGACTCAATGCGAGATGTGCTTTTACATTTTGCACCAAAAAACTGTAAGATTGCACTTTTTCTTTTACCAAATTCAGTGTACATAAACTCACTGTACATTGCACTGTAACCCCCACAGCACTACAGAACTACGGCGAGATCTCTGCTGTTGATTTGATCTGGCCTGGTAGAGGGAAGCAGAGCTCTAGTAAACATTTAAAAAGTTACTCTAACAGTCAGTTCATGTGCGTCTCACTCTCTTGCTCCGCAGAGACAACACTAACAGAGAAGGCAGAAATAAAGGCAGTGGGATAAAGAGAGCAGAACGAGCCCTCTGGACACTACAGCACACTACTGCACCTTAACTAGACATACTGAATTCTCATTACAGATCCAGAGATCTGCTGCGTTCATTTCTGCAGCTGAAACCAGACAGGCTGCAGGACAGGAAGACGGTAAAGTGTGCCTGCGTAGCCTGACCACTCAGTTTACTCCTTGCCATCTCATTGAAATTAAGGTATGAAAACTTCACCATTTTTCCAGAGTGCTAAGCTCCTTCTTTTCAGGTCCAGCCCTTAGAAGGAAATTAAGTGATCACAAAATCACAAAATAGGGCAATAAGCCATATTTATATATAAAAATGTATAAAACTCAGTTTTACACATCCAGTAGTGAACCTTATTTTGTTTGTTGAAAATTCTCTTAACCCTTCAAAAACCATAATTTCTAAGTTACAATACACTATACTAACAATAACAACATCATTTCATAATTGTGCACACCATCAGTTAGTCCCTGTATAAGTTCTTGTAACTTGTGTATGAAATGCATCACAATGGCCAGTCCTTGAGACTGATCTTAAGGACTGAGCGCCATCTTGTGGCTATTTTTTGACATTGCTTTTGTGTAAAATGCACTGGGAACTGCCTAAAATTCATTCTGCATTTCAAATACAATCAGCTTAAGACAGACGGCGCTACATATTTACTGTTACGGAATGCAGTGGAAACAGGTTCCCGTAAGTTTTGATTGGTTTTAACATTAGGTCAATTCCATATATATAGCCAATCACGTAGCAGTCATTTACAGGCTTTTTCTGTAATGCAGAACTGTCTTTGCTCCAACTCAGCAGCTCCTTTGGGGTGGGTATGGCGTCTGCATACTTGAGAGCAATTCTTTAGCAGGCCACACACCACTTCAAAGTCCTCACCATGACACAACAGACAACAGAAAGCAAAGTGAGCGTGAGGATTATTTTATCTGTATATGAAACCATGATCAGTTACATTGGCGTGGCCCTCCTGTTTCAGATCTGAGGAAAGCTGGATTCAGTTCACACAAAGCAAATCAGAACTCCTGAGCGGTGCTGCTCACAGGGGAACAGGAGCTGTGGAGTAGGACCCGCTGATCCTTCCAGGGAACACTCAGAACCACGAAGTGGCACCGCAACACCTGTCAGAGAAAGGACAAACCGCACACTGAGGAGGATTCCTATTGGTCAGTACGGTGAGCGGACATGACGGGGCGGGTGAGGGGGGTGCGGGGGTGCTGCACGTGCGGTACCTGTTGCTCAGAGGGTGGGGTTCGGGTGGAGTCCCCGTCGGCCTGTTCTTCTGTCTGGGGCTGACTCATCACCTCCACCTCCATGTCATACTGGCCCCCACCGATATTCTACAGGATTTAACACTGCATCACACACACAAAGATCTCTTCCAGTCACACATATTCTACAGGATTTAACACTGCATCATACACACAAAGATCTGTTCCAGTCACACATATTCTACAGGATTTAACACTGCATCATACACACAAAGATCTCTTCCAGTCACACATATTCCACAGGATTTAACACTGCATCACACACACAAAGATCTCTTCCAGTCACACATATTCCACAGGATTTAACACTGCATCACACACAAAGATCTCTTCCAGTCGCACATATTCCACAGGATTTAACACTGCATCACACACACAAAGATCTCTTCCAGTCACACATATTCCACAGGATTTAACACTGCATCACACACACAAAGATCTCTTCCAGTCACACATATTCTACAGGATTTAACACTGCATCACACACACAAAGATCTCTTCCAGTCACACATATTTTACAGGATTTAACACTGCATCATACACACAAAGATCTCTTCCAGTCACACATATTCCACAGTATTTAACACTGCATCACACACACAAAGATCTCTTCCAGTCACACATATTCTACAGGATTTAACACTGCATCATATGCAGAAAGACCTCTACCAGTCACATGTACTGCTGTAACCGCAAGTGGAAAGTTTTACAGACATACTGAACATTTCTATAAACATCAAGTACACTAATACTGACTTTTGGCTATATGAAGGTAAGAAATCAACACTGAATATATCTATACAGGCATTCCCACCTTTTTGGACAGTATCTGTACATACATGCATTAAATACTCAGTGAGTCATTGTCAGTAATGGCACATTTCCCATCAACAGAAATGGGTGAATGCCACACTGATGCACACAATGAAGCATTAGGCAAACAGGTTTATTGAGAACTGCAGCGGTGTCTGGCAACATGGAATGCACACTGTTAGAGTGGTGCAGTTTGAAAGTGCACAGCTACGTGTGCTAGGACAGCAGACAATAAAATAAGACTAGCCTATTTGTTTGTATATGTCTATGGAATAAGTAGAACCTAACCAGTCATCTATCGGGTTTTTTATATTTTCAGTCCCAAAAAGAAGAAATGTCCAGGATAATGGAGAGTAGGTAGTTATATCTGAGGATGACAATGAACTTTGGCAAGAGGAATCCATTTCTGCAACCTTTCCATATGAACACTGAGTTAACTCACCTGCAGTGAAACAAAGCCCTGCCCTTTCTGGTAACCTTGGGTAACCTTGTGGGTTCACCTTCATGCTGATCCTTCTGTCAGCAGGGCCACACATGCTTTATTTCTGAGTCACAAGCATGACTAACCAGTTTAACACATTTAAGACTAATGGTTACAAACTCTGTGCAATCCATGCTTTGTGGAGTTGTCATTATATTAGGACTTTGTGTAATCCTTTTAGACAGCCTGATACAAGTACAGAATTTACTTTAAAATATGCACAACAATCACAAAGCCTCCATTTCTTCTGGTCAAACATCACAGAGAATTGGCTAAGTGATACAAATACAACTAACATACAAACTCACTTGCCTGAAACCAATGCAGGCCCCCAGGGGGGGGGATTTGAAGGGCAGATTATATTAAATCAGAGAACAGTCCTGCTCTTAAAACCACTGCAGTGCACACACACAGACAGGTCGTAGGTTGTAAAGGTGTGGTAGCTGTGACTCACGGCTCTCTGGACGGAGAGGAAGCGGGTGATGGAGTAGCGTGGGTGGAGAGGGTTCTGTCGGGACAGGTGCTCCAGGGCGAAGGCGGCGCAGGCCAGCACCTCTGGGTCGGTGTGGTCAGCCTGCTCTGGCTGAGGGGCAGCTGCAGCAGCCATGATGGAGCGGGTGGGGTGGCGGCGAGCCCGTGCGCATATCAACACACAACCTGGCACCGCCTGTGCGCATATCAACACACAACCTGGCACCGCCTGTGTGCTCAGTCACACACGAGGCACATATACCACACCCTCACTCTGCCTCTGAGCAAGGCAGGTTTACACACACTCTCTCACACACAGTCACACACAGTCACACACGAGGCACATATACCACACCCTCACTCTGCCTCTGAGCACGGCAGGTTTACACACACTCTCACACACACACACACTCTCTCTCACACACACTCACACACACTCACCTACACACACACTTTTTTTGTTTTAATCTTGATTACGGTTTACAGCTCATGAAAAAATCCAGTATCTCAAAATATTAGAATATTACATGAGACTTATAATACAGAAATTTGTATGTCTTCCGGCTGTTTTCCGGCATCCTCCAAGAGGGCCCACATCACTCCGCTGCTAAAAAAGCCTACCCTGGATCCCTCCATCATCCAGAACTACCGCCCGGTATCTCTTATTCCTTTCCTTTCTAAAACTATAGAACGAGCCGCTTCTACTCAACTTTCTTCCTTCTTTTCTAACAACAACCTGCTAGACCCCCATCAGTCTGGCTTCAGATCGGGCCACTCGACAGAGACTGCGCTCCTCTCCGTCAGTGAGTCACTTCATGCCGCACGAGCAGCCTCCCTCTCCTCTGTCCTCATTCTTCTAGATCTCTCTGCTGCCTTCGACACTGTGGATCACTCCATCCTCCTGTCTGCCCTGTCAGCAACGGGCATCTGTGGCACAGCCCTGGACTGGATGGAGTCCTACCTCTCTGGTCGCTCCTTCCAGGTTGCCTGGGCTGGTTCGGTATCGACACCTCGGCCCCTCGCCACAGGAGTTCCCCAGGGCTCAGTCCTTGGCCCACTTCTTTTTTCTCTCTACACTCGCTCCCTTGGCCCTGTGATCACTGCACATGGGCTATCCTACCACTGCTATGCGGACGATACCCAACTCTTCGTCTCGTTCCCGCCGTCTGATACGCAGGTTTCAGCCCGTATCTCTGCTTGCCTGAGGGACATCCAGAGCTGGATGGACAACCACCATCTAAAGCTCAACCCAGGTAAAACTGAAATGATATTCATCCCTGCTAATACGTCTCCCCATCTGGATCTCTCCATTTCCCTCAGGGATACCACACTCACGCCGTCACCCAGTGCAAGGAACCTCGGCGTGGTGATGGACAGCAGACTGTCCCTTTCCGAGAACATTGCGGCGGTGACCCGGTCTTGCAGGTTCTTCCTATACAACATACGGAGAATCCGCCCCTTTCTCACCCCCTACTCGACCCAGCTCCTGGTCCAAGCGATGGTTCTGTCCCGCCTGGACTACTGCAATTCCCTCTTGGCTGGCCTCCCAGCGTCCGCCATCAGACCCCTCCAACTCATCCAGAATGCAGCAGCTCGTCTGGTCTTCAACCTTCCCAAATACTCACATGTCACCCCCCTGCTTACTTCCCTCCACTGGCTGCCTGTCATGGCTCGCATCAAATTCAAAACATTGGTGCTAGCCTTCCAAGCAGTTAAAGGGTCTTCCCCAGCTTATCTGCAAAAAATCATCAGACCCTACACCCCTGCCAGACCTCTTCGTTCAGCCTCCACAGGCCGCTTGGCACCTCCCCCTCTCAGAACCTCCACCTCACGCTCACGACTACTGTCTGTTCTGGCTCCACGGTGGTGGAACGAACTCCCCGTTGAGGTCAGAACTATAGAATCTCTCCCCACCTTCAAGCGCAAGCTGAAGACACACCTCTTCAAACAGCACCTCTCCCCATCCCTCCCTACCTCCCTGTGAACCTTAATTGTTGTCTCTGTGACTTGCTTTGTGTATCGGTATTTTAGTTGGCTAGGTAAGCAGTGTTTGGATAGTTAACTTTGGTGACTTTTGCTCTGTTTGTCTGTTTGTTCAAAAAAAAAAAAAAAAAAAATGGCCCTTGTCCTTATCTTTGTTGTACAGGTAGCAGTTGAAATTGTACTTACCTCTAGGGTCTTTCAGCGAACTTATCCCTGGTTATGGGTATGCACTTTGTTGTACGTCGCTCTGGATAAGAGCGTTTGCCAAATGCCAATAATGTAATGTAATGTAATGTAATGTAAAGTATGTTCATTTATGCACTCAATACTTGGTCGGGGCTCCTTTTGCACAAATTACTGCATCAATGAGGCATGAGGAAATCAGCCTGTGGCACTGCTGAGGTGTTATGGAAGCCCAGGTTGCTTTGATAGCAGCCTTCAGCTCGTCTGTATTGTTGGGTCTGGCATCTCTCATCTTCCTCTTGACAATACCCTGTAGATTCTCTATGGGGTTCAGGTCAGGCGAGTCGGCTGGCCAATCAAGCACAGTAATACCATGGTCAGCAAACCAGTTACTAGAAGTTCTGGCTCTGTGGGCAGGTGCCAAGTCCAGCTGGAAAAGGAAATCAGCATCTCCATAAAGCTTGTGAGCAGACGGAAGCATAAAATGCTCTAAAATCTCCTGGTAGGCTCCATTGACTCTGGACTTGATAAAACACAGTGGACCAACACCAGTAGATGACATGGCACCCAAAATCACAGACTGTGGAAACTTCACACTGGACTTCGAGCAACTTGGATTATGTACCTCTCCACTCTTCCTCCAGACTCTGGGACCTTGATTTCCAAATGAAATGTAAAATTTACTTTAATCTGAAAAGAGGACTTTGGACCACTGAGCAACGGTCTAGGGGTGCCTTTCCCGATAACGGGGTCTCTTAGCTCTTTACAAAGGTATACCTTACTAAAGTGGTTTACTTTTCTACGTCTGTTCCCCCAACTATGACTTAGGCGGTTGCTTAAGGGATAGCTTCTACGTGCGATGTTACTAGGCCCATCGACTCGCTCTAAGATCGATTATGCACTCCATGCAGCGACTGTTAACTGCGCTATGAGAGAAAGTAGTGCAATACGCCTTCTTTGGCATGTCATGTTTTATTTACATTATTTTAATATCTTTTGTCATAGTGCCTTAAATTACTTTGCAATCTGGGTTGATTTGGCAGAAGCAGCATCACATTACTGGTGTAATTCACTATTTTCTGTGATTAGTTTTCAATAAAAGTGCACCAACACGATTTTTTAAAGAAAAAATGTACATAAGATATGGTGGAAAAAAACAAAGAAATAAGCGGTCCCATATGGTATTTTAGTAATATTATTAGCCAACTACAACTGTAGAATTATTAGTGTAGATACTGCTTAACAGTGCAACAGCTCATTTCAGAGGCTTGCGGTCGTAACAGTGGTGGCCACCAGCGGAGTGAGCTGACAGCATCGCTAAGGTATAGCTAAGAGTGGTCCAGACCAACCTTACGAAAGTACCACGTACAGAAGTTATACTTAGCTAAGAACGTTTCGGGAAACATGCCGAAACGTTAAGGTAGAGCTTAAGGTACAACTTACGAACGACGTAGCATTAAGAAGGCTTCGGGAAACGCACTCCAATTCTTTTTCTGCTTAGCCCAGGTAAGATGCTTGTGACGTTGTCTCTGGTTCAGGAGTGGCTTGACACTAGGAATGCGACACTTCCTGGACACGTCTGCAAGTGGTGGCTCTTGATGCACTGACTCCAGCCCCAGTCCAATCCTTGTTCAGTTATACACTGTGTTCCAAATTATTATGCTAATTATATTTTTCTCTGATTTTCCTAAATCGTCGATGCAAATGACAGTCAGCATAATTTTCAAGTCATCAAATGTTAGGGTATTATTCGAATGTTATCGAATAAACCTCCCAATGATCACAGTATTATCAAAATAAAAAATAAACTTAAAATGCACCGTTTCAAATTATTACGATTGAAAACATTTTATAGGTTGTAAAGAACTGAAAATGGTAATTTGTTGAATTTGCAGCATTAGGAGGTCATATTTACTGAAATCAAAAGCCATTTCAAATCAAAAACATCTTAACAGGTCAAGTTACATTTTAACATAGGACCCTGTGGTGGGAATTTTAATTTATTCCTGTAAGAAAACACTCAGACAGAGACAGTAAATACAATCCAATCTTTACGCACATAGGGTCCAAGTTACATCCTTTGTCTGGATATATGTATGTGCAGAGCGCAACAAATGTACGCCCCCTTTGAATATTAATATTCCCAATGATCAATATTCAAAGACAATCCACCACTCTTCTGCTTACTATAGATTGTTTATTCATATCACCCCCTTCAAGGTACTGTCTATGCAGATACATGTTCTCAAAACATTCCAGCCTGATGTATACGCAGGGGCCTGTGCAATTAACTGCGCGTCTGAGAAATCTCTCTTATCTTGTTTTAACTCCCTATTTCCAGGAAGATAATCCCCATGGTAGCTTCCGTCATGAGGTCTTATGTTTTTGGTTCTGCAGGCTCTCAGGCACCAAGACAAGATAGTCCAGAACACACAGTTAATGGCCATGACCTTGGAGGCCCATGGTACAGACAGGGAGAGACATCTCCACTCACACAGTTACAGAAAATAATATTAATTAGCACAAAGCAAGTTATGGTACTTTAACAATTATGTATGATCTGGATCACTCCAGCATAAGCAACTAATAATAGGATAAGCAATTAATAAAATAATCACATGAATATATAATTTCAACAACAGACCCCTTATTTGATAGCAGCTTCACAATTCTTGCATCCATTGAACTTGTGAGTTTTTGGAGAGTTTCTGCTTGAATTTCTTTGCAGGATGTCAGAATAGCCTCCCAGAGCTGCAGTTTGGATGTGAACTGCCTCCCACCCTCATTGATTTTTTGCTTGAGGATGCTCCAAAGGTTCTCAATAGGGTTGAGGTCAGGGGAGGATGGGGGCCACACCATGAGTTTCTCTCCTTTTATGCCCATAGCAGCCAATGATGCAGAGGTATTCCTTGCAGCATGAGATGGTGCATTGTCATGCATGAAGATGATTTTGTTACGGAAAGCACGGTTCTTCTTTTTGTACCATGGAAGAAAGTGGTCAGTCAGAAACGCCACATACTTTTCAGAGGTCATTTTCACACCTTCAGGGGCCCTGAAGGGGCGGACCAGCTCTCTCCCCATGATTCCGGCCCAAAACATGACTCCGCCACCTCCTTGCTGACGTCGCAGCCTTGTTGGGACATGGTGGCCGTCCACCAACCATCCACTACACCATCCATCTGGACCATCCAGGGTTGCAAGGCACTCATCAGTGAACAAGACTGTTTGAAAATTAGTTTTCATGTATTTCTGGGCCCACTGCAGCCGTTTCTGCTTGTGAGCATTGGTTAGGGGTGGCCGAATAGAAGGTTTATGCATAACTGCAAGCCTCTCAAGGATCCTACACCTTGATGTTCGCGGGACTCCAGAGGCACCAGCAGCTTCAAATACCCGTTTGCTGCTTTGTAATGGCATTTTAGCAGCTGCTCTCTTAATCCGATGTTTTGTCTGACAGAAACCTTCCTTATTGTGCCTTTATCTGCACGAACCCGTGTGTGCTCTGAATCAGCCACAAATCTCTTAACAGTACGATGATCACGCTTAAGTTTTCGTGAAATATCTAAGGTTTTCATACCTTGTCCAAGGCACTGAACTATTTCACGCTTTTCGGCAGCAGAGAGATCCTTTTTCTTTCCCATATTGCTTGAAAATGGAGGTCTGCTTAATAATGTGGAACGTCCTTCTTAAGTAGTTTTTTCTTTAATTGGGCTCACCAGGCAAACTAATTATCACAGGTGTCTGAGATTGATTTCAGTGATCCAAAGAGCCCTGAGACACAATACCATCCATGAGTTTAATTGAAAAACAAAAAATGTAATCTTTATGACACTTAAATACAATTTGCATAATTTGAAACGCGGTGTAGAATCGGCGTTGCTCCCAAGGCTGCGGTCATCCCTGTTGCTTGTTCACCTTTTCCTACCACACTTTTCCCTTCCAGTCAACTTTCCATGGATATGATTAGATACAGTACTGTGCGAACAGCCAGCCCTTTCACCAATGACCTTCTGTGGCTTACCCTCCTTGTGGGTGTCAATGAGTGTCTTCTGGACAACTGTCAAATCACCAGTCTTCCCCATGATTCCCCGACCAAGTATTGCGCGCATAAATGAACATACTTTTAAGAAGGTTGACATTTCTGTATTATAAATCCTTAAGTAATATTCTAATATTTTGAGATACTGGATTTATGATTTTCATGAGCTGTAAGCTGTAATCATGAAGAATAAATATTTTTCTTCAGGTGTAATGAATCTAGAATATATGAGTGTTTCACTTTTTGAATTAAATGACATTTTTCCACGATGCTAAACATTTTTGAGATGCACCTGTACCGAGCATGGCAGGTTACCCCACAGACCGAGCACACACAGAAATGATGTCACTGCACTGAGAACATGCATTACACCGCATTGTTTAACAGTCTAACAGGGACTACACTCTGCTCTCTCTACCAGTGTAACAGGGATAAACTCTGTTCTCTCTCTCCCAGTCGAACAGGGATAAACGCTGCTCTCTCTCTCTCTCCCAGTGTAACAGGGACTAAACTCTGCTCTCTCTACCAGTGTAACAGGGATAAACTCTGCTCTCTCTACCAGTGTAACAGGGATAAACTCTGCTCTCTCTACCAGTGTAACAGGGATAAACTCTGCTCTCTCTCCCAGTGTAACAGGGATAAACTCTGCTCTCTCTCCCAGTGTAACAGGGATAAACTCTGCTCTCTCTACCAGTGTAACAGGGATAAACTCTGCTCTCTCTACCAGTGTAACAGGGATAAACTCTGCTCTCTCTACCAGTGTAACAGGGATAAACTCTGCTCTCTCTACCAGTGTAACAGGGACTAAACTCTGCTCTCTCTACCAGTGTAACAGGGATAAACTCTGTTCTCTCTCTCCCAGTCGAACAGGGATAAACTCTGTCCTGTCCTCCCAGTCAGGGTGGTTGTCCCTACCAGCATAACAGCATAATGAGAGCAACAGATTAATGACAAAACCAGATTGAGGGGATATTGATAATGGCAAGGACAAGTAATTGAGACACATTAAATCAGATACGGTGGTTAGCCTAAAAGGCAAATTCATTAAAATATTTAATTTTATTCTTTTTTTCCACCAGTTTCAGTAGACTGTTGACATTTCAGTAGAAATCAATGTTTCCATAATTGCAGTTTAAAACAAAATTCTATTACTGTAAGATTTCAAAGAATGCTCCTAAAATTAAATATTACGTCATTCTTAAATATAAAAAGGCAAACTACAGCCTTCTTTGAAAAATCAAGAAAACTGCTGTAGCTCAGTCATAATTGTGTCAGTCACACACAGACAGGTTTCCCCTTTAAATAAACCATTAAATGTAACCTTTGATATACAAGCACTCCTTGTGACTACAGATTCATAAGTTCATTTCATTCAAGTATTCTCAGTTCTAAAATCAATTCATATCCAATTTTAACAAGTAAATCTTAGGTTTATGAAAATGCTACTGTACAAGTGCATTGGAGATTCCTCAGAACATAAAAACTACTGCAATTATCTACTTTTCATTTACAATTTCTATAACAGGCCCCCATCTTGTGCACGAGACACAACGAGGTTCAAGTTTTACCTCAGTAGTTATTAAATATAAAATGGAGACAGCATATTTATGTGATTTATACAACAATAGTCAGTAGAACAAGAATAACAACATCTACCTTTTGACTATCATTTCCACAATTAATTGGATTGTATTTATTCACTCAAAAACAACAAGCAAACCCTCCTTGAACCAAGGTATTCCAGATGGCATCCACCTAAAATGGGGAGAGACATGCATGTTAAAGAGGCATTGGACACATACATGCGCACACGTGTATTGATAAGAGTGTGAACGCAGTGAACAGGTGATCAGACACGGACCTCAGGGAGACGCGATGCAGCTGGAGCACTTGTAGAGCTTTGGGTCGTGTGTGCGGATGTGACACTGAACGTTCCGCTGGCGGAAAAACGTCTTACTGCACAGCTGGAGAGGAACAGCGACAGGTTACTCTCACACGCTCTCACACGCTCTCACGCGCTCTCACACGCTCTCACACGCTCTCACACGCTCTCACACGCTCTCACACGCTCTCACACGCTCTCACACGCTCTCACACGCTCTCACACGCTCTCACACGCTCTCACACGCTCTCTCACACGCTCTCTCACACGCTCTCTCACACGCTCTCACACACGCTCTCTCACACACGCTCTCTCACACACGCTCTCTCACACACGCTCTCTCACACACGCTCTCTCACACACGCTCTCTCACACACGCTCTCTCACACACGCTCTCTCACACACGCTCTCTCACACACGCTCTCTCACACACGCTCTCTCACACACGCTCTCTCACACACGCTCTCTCACACGCTCTCTCACACGCTCTCACACACGCTCTCTCACACACGCTCTCTCACACACGCTCTCTCACACACGCTCTCTCACACACAGCTGGAGAGGAACAGCGACAGGTTACTCTCACGCGCTCTCACACGCTCTCACGCGCTCTCGCGCTCTCTCGCGCTCTCTCACGCTCTCACACGCTCTCACACGCTCTCTCACGCTCTCACGCGCTCTCACGCTCTCTCACGCTCTCACACGCTCTCACACGCTCTCACACGCTCTCACACACGCTCTCTCGCGCTCTCACACGCTCTCACACGCTCTCACACGCTCTCACACGCTCTCACACGCTCTCTCACGCTCTCACACTGACGCACGCTCACACACTGACGCACGCTCACACACTGACGCACGCTCACACACTGACGCACGCTCACACACTGACGCACATTGGCACACACTAACACACAAAACCCCAAACACGTAAGGAACACTAAGCCACTGAATTACCCGGCCCCAGATGGCAAATGACCAGAAAGACTCCACTTTCAACTGCAATTCTGCACAATTACCAGCTTTCCAATCTGCCTTTTGGACATGGGCAGGCATACCAAATGCCTGGTCGGAAAGAAAGCCATCTTACTCCGTAAAGACACTGCATTCAACCCTAATGGTCACCAGTAACAGTCACTGGGCTTGGAGGGCAGCGCACCGGAGGAGTGGATGCAGCAGAGGGACAGGAAGCGAGGGAAGGAGACAGGAAGTGAGGGAAGGAGACTGGAAGCGAGGGAAGGAGGAAGTGAGGGAAGGAGACCGGAAGCGAGGGAAGGAGACAGGAAGCGAGGGAAGGAGACAGGAAGCGAGGGAAGGAGACAGGAAGCGAGGGAAGGAGACAGGAAGCGAGGGAAGGAGACAGGAAGCGAGGGAAGGAGACAGGAAGCGAGGGAAGGAGACAGGAAGTGAGGGAAGGAGACAGGAAGCGAGGGAAGGAGACAGGAAGCGAGGGAAGGAGACGGGAAGCAGGGGAGGAAGCGAGGGAGAGGAGGCACGTACAGGGCAGGGCCAGTGTTTCCCCTCGATGTGGCGGATGCGGTGCATGATCAGGGCGTCGCAGCTGCGGTAGGCAGCTTGGCACTGCAGGCAGGTGTGTGACGGGACAGGGGTGTGGCTCCTCCGCTCCCTCAGCCGCTTCATGCGCGCCAGGCGCACGGACTCCAGGGCCGCCGACCGCTGCAACGAGGGCGCCGCGCACGCATTCTGCACAGACAGGGAACAGGTCACTGCAGCGAGCCGATACGCACACGCACGCAACTTCAGTTAGACCGCAACCGTGAATAAGCCCACAGCACGAAGCGTACACATGAATACACCGAGGTAAAACAAGTTAAAAAACGATGAAAATAAAGAAAAAATGATACGTGGGCAAGGTTCAGGGGGTTGTGGTTATGGAGGTTATATACGGTCGGAGAGCATCGGAACCTTTGCACCTTAAAAGTAATTTGCTGCATGCTGCTGGGGAATTAGAGCCAGCATCAAGCCTTCAGATCGCCAGCGTTCAGAACCACAGGCCAGCGTTCAGAACCACAGGCCAGCGTTCAGAACCACAGGCCAGCGTTCAGAACCACAGGCCAGCGTTCAGAACCACAGGCCAGTGATCAAAGCAATCTTACATCTTATTTTCTCTGCGGCGCACGTCAAACCAGAAGTCTGATACTGAATGAGGAATTTCTTCCACTTTGACAAAGTGAGTAAGGCTTCAGATTAGATGCCCGTTGCTGCGTAAGTGGTTTCACAGTCAGGACTGCGAGCGGGCAGAATGGCAACATACAGGTGACACAGGCCACCATTTTAGTTACAAAGTGCCAGCGAGGGAACGTGGCATGTCGCCTCAGTTCATTCTTTGGGCAGAACCCTGCAATGAGCCAATCAAAAAGATAAACAATCAATCAGGGATTATGGCCCAAGAAGCTGGAGGCATTTGTAGAATATAAAAAAAATCACTAGCTCTCCTGTAGTATTGTGTGCCACGTAGAGTATAAAATCACTAGCGTCCCTGTATTGCTGAGAGGCTAACAGGGTGTGAATACTGTAGTATTGGCCTGTAGGATGTAGAATGTGCAGTTTGACGGAGGCTGTATTCTTTCATAATGCACAGTATGGCAGAACAGCATACCTTTGGTCGTTGTCCCGTCTGCTTTGCCTTGTGGGCCTTGAGCAGGGCGGGTCGAGTGAGGCCCCCCGTGGCCCCTCTGTCCATCAGCCTGCGGTGCACCGCCCTGTTCTTCAGCAGGGGGGCCGGGGGCCCTTTAGCACGCGGCTGCGTCCTGTCGGGGCCGGGGCCGGGGCGGGCGTGGCGGGGGGAGCAGCGGGTCCTGGCGACCCCGGAGCGGCCCCCGAGGAGCCCCGCCCCCTGCCACGCGGCCACGCCCGCCTCCTCCTGCTTCACGCTCACGCCGGGCCGGCCGAGGGGGAACAGGAAGCCCGGGTCCAGCAGCTTCAGCGGCGGCTTGCTCTGCCGCTGGCGGCGGCCCGTGGGCAGGGGGGCGGGGGTCACGGAGGCGTCCGCCGGCTCCTCTTTGATGGAGGTGAGCAGGGTGAGCACGGGGGCGGGGCTCTCGCCGCGTCGGGGCCGGCCCCGGGGCCGCACCCCGCTCGGGGCCCCTGGGACGCAGGGGGGCGGGTTTTTACGCGGGCGGCCCCGGGGACGGGGGTTGGCGCTGAGTGTCGGCGGGGGCAGGGTCCAGATCGGGGGGGCGTCAGGCTCCTGCTTCACCCGCAGGGACCTCCTGCTGACCGGGGGGGCCACGCTGGGGACGGGGGTCCACGGAGGGGCGGTCCTGCCCCGGGCCGAACGCCTGAGCTCCCTGCGCTCCAGACCCCCACCGCCGCCCCACGCCCCGCCCAGACCCATCATCATGTCCTCCATGCTGATGGGGTCAGGGGGCTCCGTCTTTATCAGGACCTGCGGGGGCTCCGTCTTTATCAGGACCTGCGGGGGCTCCGTCTTTATCAGGACCTGCGGGGGCTCCGTCTTTATCAGGACCTGCGGGGGCTCCGTCTTTATCAGGGCCTGCAGGAGCGCGGTACTGACGGGGGCGGGGGCGTTAGGGAGGGCCGGGGCGCGCGGTTTGCGCGGGACGGTGAGGGCGTAGCTGCTCACCTTGGGCTTCCGCAGACGCTTCTTCTGCCGCCAGCCGATCAGCTCCTCGGGGCGGGGCAGCAGGCTGCGCCTCTGCAGGCCCAGCGTGCTCAGCAGCCTGTACTTCTCCAGCGCGCGCGGGCTCTGGCCCTCCTCCTCGCTCTGCTCCGCGCCCGGCTCCGGCCAGCCCAGCCTCTGCCTGCAGGGCGTGGCGCAGGCCAGCAGGGGGCCCTGCGGAGCGCCGGCGGGCGGCTGGAGCAGCGGCGTGCCCCCGGGGAGGTTCTGGGTGGGCGTTTTCGCCTTGCTGGACGGGGACTTGAAGTCCAGCAGCTTCAGCCGGCAGACGGGGCTGCCGGGGGCGTGGCTGTCCCTGCCGCGCCCGCCGGGGGCGTCTCTGGACGGATCGAAGGCGGGCGTGAGGAGGTCCTCCCGGCTCTCAACTGCATCCCGCCCCCCCAAACTCCACCCCCGCTTCCTCTTGGCGTGCAGGGCCCCGGCCCTGCTGGTGTCCGCGGGACGGGCGTGCCCCTGGAGGGCTCCTGCGTGCCCCTGGAGGGCTCCCGCGCCGGGTTTGGGGGCCGCCCCGCCCCGCTCGCTCTGCAGGGCCCTGCAGGCCTCCACGGCCGGCCACATGCGGAAGTGCTGGGCCAGGGCAGAGACCTCCGCCAGGTCCGCCGCGCTCAGGGACAGCGTGGAGGTGTAGGAGAACTCCAGCAGGGGCAGGACGCTCTCCTCCCGGAAACCTGCGGCAAACACACACGCATCACCCAGGGTTAACACGCACCGCTCCATTTTCAGTTCAGTGTGCGCATTAAAGTTCATTCAGGGATCAGAGAGGCTGAATTCAATGATCGACAGTCAGAGGCCAATAAAGATACCTCTGAACGGACAAATACTGGTAAACAGCATACACACGGGTGAAATAATACAGACACATTGCATAGAAGAGCCAACAATTATCATGAAAAACTGTTCGAATATTGTCAAGTCCACAAACCAAAGAAAATTAAACAGAGGGAGAGGGGAGAGTAAGTAAAACAGGCAGGACAGAGGTACCAGTGAGGTCTACGTTGGGCTGTCCCTCAGAGTCCATCTCGGTGAAGATCTCCTGGAAGTATTCGCTGACTGCCGCCAGGACCGCGCGGTGGGCGGGGAAGGAGCGGCTGCCCGTCTTCAGAGTGATGTCACAGAAGAGCCCCGCCTCCTGCTGGCAGCTCAGCTGGCGGAGCACGGCGTTGCCATGGGACGCCAGCGTCCTGGAGATGCGGGGTTCTCCTCGGACCTGCCGAGAGAAGCAGGACCGTCTCATCACTACAGCCCGCAGTTTCGGCAGGAACCTGCATGTACACCGCGCTCCAGACCTCACACACAGCCACGCCTCTGACTCACCTCTTCCCTCCTCTGCTGGGCCTGGCACTGCGGACAGCCCGACACATACTCCCGGATGTGGAAATACATCCCTGAAATAAACAGGCAGCTTTTCAATGGCAGAATGGGAAACGACTCAAATCACAAATATTTTTGAACATTCTCCAGACTTTGGAAGAGCGGACTACTGCAGGGTAGTTGTACATCACAACACAGAAATAGCACACTGCTACCTAAAGATTTGCATCAGTGCATTTATCATTTTAGGTCTATTCATTTGATGGTTTGTATGTACAGATTGGAAGCACAATTTCATTTTGAAGGGAGAACACTGCTTTGAACCGTTGACCATTTTGTGTTGGTTTGCAGTTTTGTGAGACGAGGTATAGTTTCTGAAAATGTGTGTGAACAATCAAGCAAAACTGAAATATGAGCAGCAGTGCCAGAGCTGGCTAAGAACAGTCTCAGTCATAATAATGCAACAACACTAAAGCATCAGTGCAACTATGATAACCAACACCAAGAATACAAATACTACATCCAAAACTTCCCCCAAGAAGATTAACTAAAAAACATTAAAATATAACCTAAACCGTAAAATGACTATAACCACAACTAGTAAAAAGCACACAGGAGCACAACAGGGTGGGGAGGGGGCCAATGATCTGCAGAGGTGGGTCTTCAATCTTTGTGGAAATATGACCAGTGATTCTGCTGTCCTGTCTGCTACGGGAAGCTTTGCTTCACCATTGTGGAGCCGGTGTAGTCAGGCAATGCGACGCTGGGAAGTCACCGCGCAAGGAGGGGAGAACCAGACACCTGGACGTTATCTGACTGGAGTGCGTTTGGAAGATTGATTGGAGGCATGGCTCTTCCAGTCTTTTTAAACTGGTTGCCAGCTGCAAGTGGCTACGAGTGAAGAGAGACCAGAGGGCCCATCCATGCCATCTCAATAGAGCCACCCAGCAGCCCTCAATGAGATATTTCTCCCATCACTCCAGCTTCACGGTAATGGCCTGCCATATTCGCATTTACAACACTGTAGCATGGAGATTAGCTGGGCTTGGTATTCAGAGGTTTGCACGAAGCATAAAAGCAATTTCAGACAACAACGTAGCTATGTCTATATTAAATGCATTGCCATCTCGGCATCTCGGCACCTACCTTCCCACCAGTAGTTATCCGCCACGGTTCTATAGGTGTCATCCAAAGTGTGGTGTCGCTTCCCTGGCGGCTCTTCATGGAAAGCGGCGATCGTGCTGCGTTGTCGATTCCTGTCCAACACTTCCCTGTACCTGATGTATCCCCTTTCCAACTTTTTTCTGTACAAAACTCCGTCTATTATTTCAAAGTAGGGTGACGAGACGACCGCCTTGATCGACTTGCTACCACCCTTCGCGGTGTCCAGGATACCATCTACAATGAGTTCCTGATTTCTGCCGAACAATTGCTTGTTGCCAAACGTGTCATCATTAACATAATGCGTTTCGTAGGCGCAATCGCCGGCCATTTTCTTTGGTTTTCCTGTTTACAGAGGTTCCCAATTTGTTTTCCCTTCCTTCTTCCTAGCCAGTAGCAAGCTAGCTATATGTGTAGAGACGTCGACCTCCTGTTCCACCCAACACAGCACTTTAAATCTGTTTGAGGTGCTGAATCCGCGTTTTTCGTGAAGCAACTTTCCCAGTGGCCCAATTTAGTCTGACAGTGGTCCCGAACGAGATTCAACTTCTACCCAATTTGCAAGCATTAAAATGTTGCCGACTGACACTTAACTAGCTAATCTTATAACGTTACGAGACTTGTGCAAACCGAGTAGGCTAGCTACGTGCATTCCACAGCAGGAAACAGGAGAAACTCGCTACCCTGATAACAACATTTAAAACCCAGTGGTGGTTGAAAAACAATGTGTAATCAAATAACAAGCAACAACTACCAATAATTAAACACGCAAAAGTGCCTACAACTTAGACAATCAAATGTAATTTCCAGGGCAATTCAGGCAAATATCGTGTTAACTAATTTACGAGCCAAACGCATCCACTAGCTAGCTAGGCATCGAAAACACAACCCATCTGTTCAAAATATAGCCCTGAGTAACGTTAACGTTACTTAGCTAGCTAAAATATTATCTTATAATCGAACATAATGCCCATAAATACATCGCTATGTCAACTAAAGTTGCAACTTGATAGAAAATGTGAAACTGTAAGTTAGCCAACTCACAGAATTAATTATTTTGAATTGTACTCGACTGAAAAATAACTTTATTCAAAACATAGCTAACTACTTCAAAATAACTGATCTAAGTATTTGTAGCGATATAAGTTAGATCATTATTGAATTATATAGCTAGCTAGCTAATTTACAAAACCAAGATGCAAATGATCATTCCAACCAGGACACAGTATGCTATGCCGGTCCATCAGCCGCTAAGATCAAGCAACTAGTTTTGCTAGCGACTTTACCTGAGTCAAAACAATGTGTTAGCTTCACCAAGCAAAACACGGAGGATTGATTTAATACATCAGTAACACATAGGAATACTAACATAACCCGTCTTCCGAGCTCCCTTTCTAGTTAGGCTTACCTCTCATCTAACTTGATTTATATGTAGGCTAGCTCACAATTTGCTACATGATGTAGCCGGCTAGCAAACGGAGAGCGCAATCCACGAGACAGCTTCGCAGAATGAGCCAAAAACAAATAGACACAATAACTTCAACGACATCGATCTGATCAGCACCCAGCTCCGTACTATTTTCTCCTTTTGCTCAGTCATATGATAAATTGTCCAATTCTTTAACTCCTCGCCTTGCCCTGGTTACCACATGACAACCTAACTTCTTTCAACATCCACAACTTCCCCTCTTCAGTCAATGCCTACTAGCTACTACCACGCACGTTTAAGAATTTCCCATCCTAGACAATGTGATTGGACAAAAGACTTGCCACTCAATTCTTGTGGTTTATTTTCATCTATTATTTTTTCTTTTTCAAGATAGGTTGGTAACATCGGCGTTGTTTTTGTCAGTGCGCGCTGGGAAGTTGATATAGTTTAAGTGAAATAAAATGCAAGTAAGATATCAGTTTCTTAAATGTAGAGAACGCAGTTTTTAAATATAGGTTGAATCAGGGACATAACTGAGGACATTATTTAGCACACCGCGAAAAATTAAGAGAATTAAAATCTTATTTTATGACTTTTTGTTTTAAATTACAACAAACAAAAATGTTTAAAATTATTTTGCTTGACAAGTGAAATTGTCTTATCCCATTGGCAAATCTTGAAATTAGTAATTGAAACTCTTTAGTAAAAAAAACCCCCAAAACCCCCCCCCCCAAAAACCCCAAAAACAACAAACAGCAAATAATAATAAACATATGACTATTAATCTCCCAAACATAAGCCTAAAATACTTCTGAAGATTAACTTATATCTATGCTGAAATAGTTGGAATATACTACTGTTTGGAAAACACAAACCTTCAAACACATACCAAGACCCCCCTTTTCTCCCCTGTAGCTTGTTCAGATTACATGGGGCAGTATTATTTTTGTGATAAATATGCACGTATATGTGTTTAAGCAAGTGCATGCCTGTGTGCACATGGATTGCGTATGTGCATGACTGAATGCATGCACACGTGTGTCTGTGGCGGAGGGGATGCTACGTACATACATGGTGCATGTAGTGCCGTGTGCGTATGGGGTTATGCGTGTATTAGTAGGAGTTGATATGACTGTTTGCATCTTATTTACGTTACCATTCTAGGTATAAATGGCTTCCCATTCACATCAAAACAAATAGTTAAAAATAAGATTTTTAATCTTTTATTTTAATCAATTATTTATTGAAATTTTTTTTATTTCTTTTATCAAGGGCAAGCATCAGAAACCATTTAAACAAATAGTTAAGCAACTCAAATATATGTCTCAAACCCCAAACCCCAATAATGAAATAATACACAACCTCAAAATATGATATGGTATGTGTGGGTACTAAACTAGCAGGGTCTCTGCAAACATAGGCTCCTGTTCCCCAGAGAATATCCAGAAAATAAACACTCCAGTTTATTCATGATTATCAGACCTTACCCACCTTCATAAAACATCCCAGAAGACAGAGAACTTCCAAAGGACAGGTTTGCAATCCAAACCCACCTGCAGCTTTTCATGTCTAGAAAGCTGCTTACCACACCCCTTACCAAGCAAAAATGAAGTCCATAAGTATTTGGACAGCGGTGCAGTTTCTGTTCTTTTGGCTCTGTCCTCCAGCACATTGCATTTTAAATTAAACAATGAATATGAGGCTAAAATTCTGACTATCGCCGTTAATGTGAGGGTGTTTACGTCTATATTGGGTGATCCGTGTACAAACTTTTTTTTCTTTTTTTTTACATTTCATCCTCTCATTTCAAGGGACCAAAAGCAATTGGACAGTTAGCATCTCAGCTGTTTCTGTCAGGTGTATTCAATGACCTTACTAAAGGTATAAGGAATCTTTCAGAGTCTTGATTCTAGGCTTTTAATTGCATTTGGAGTCTGTCATTAGCATTTGTCCATATGAGGACACATGATACAGTTCTTAACATTTTAAAGCAAGATTACTTTTTATAAAAAAGTTTTAGTTTCAAAATAATAATTGATGAGTCTTTCAATTCTCGCTTTTGGAATTTCCCCCCCATTCCTCCTGGCAGAACACCTCTAGTCTTGTTGCACGTACGGCATGTTTGAGATCTCTCCACATATTTTAAATAATAAAAGTCTGGGGACTGTGGTGGCCATTCCAAAACCTTCATCTGTCTTTGCTGGAGGGACTTCATGCTTGATTTTGAGATATGCTTGGGATCATTGTCTTGATGGAATGCCCAACTTCTCTTCAACTTCAAAATCTGGACTGACCTTCGAACATTAGCTTCTAGAATTTCTTAATATTTGGTGGAATCCATCCTTCCTTCCACTTGCACAATATTTCCTGTGCCCCCAGCTGCCACACAACCCCAAAGCATAACGGATCCACCTCCATGCTTTACAATCGGCAAGATGTTTTTTTGCTTGATTTTTTCCTCATCCTTCATCCTTTTTTCTCCAAAACATACCTTCTTTTGTGGTGGCCAAAAAGTTCAATTTTGGTTTTGTCAGTCCAAAACACATTGTACCAAAAGGCTTCAGGCTTGTCAATGTATTCTTTTGCATACTTCAGATTTATTTATAACTTATTTTTGTGTTGAGGTCGTCCTTTCCATGTAGATTTGTTTTTGTTTCAAGTATGTTTCATTGTTATCCTGTGAACAGCTAGACCTGTGTTTGCTACTCTTTTTTGCAGCTCTTTTGCAGTGATGTGTGGGTTCTTCTGAGCATTTCTCACCATGTCTCGGGCCATTCTATCCGAACATTTTCAGGCCTTTCAACACTTCCAGACCTTGCTTTGACTTCAACTGTTCCATCTATCTTACATGTTCTAATAATGTTTCTGACAGTGGAAATGGGCAGTTTGAAACATTGAGAGTTTTGGAAACTTCTCCTTCTTGGTGGAAATGAACCATTTTCATTCTGACATCCTTGAACTGTTGAGGAACCCATGGTTATTAACACCAGACAGAACAGCAACTACAGTTGGATACTTTAGAAGGCACGGAGTTACTTCAGAATTATATTCATTGAAGCCCCAATGAGTAAATCAGATGAGTGCAGGGCCTTAGTAATCATCTTTTTAAAAAGTAACAAAAAAAAAATCCAAAAGGGTTCCCACTCTTCCCACTTTTGTACAGGGCCCTTTTCCTTTTATTTATTGATAAACAGTAAAAATTAAAATAAAAAGCAATTTTGCATTAACATTTACAGTTCAGGTTTACTTCTGTTCATTAAGATATTAATTGTAAAATGCTTATTGACCAGGAATGCCCACATTTTTGCATATGATTGTACATACAAACAAACTATAATATCCCACAACACCATGCGTCTCAGATGGAGGGATTCTTTGGTTCTTGGGCAGTTCCTTTCAGCCTCCACACTTTGCTACAAGTCAATCATAGTCTCATCTGTCCACAAGACCTTTTTACAGCAGGCTCTTTTAGGTACTTCCCTAACCAGCTGTACCTGGGTATCCTGTTCTTGCGGCTAAATTGTGGTTCTGCAGTGTAGCCTCTGTAGTTCTGTTAATGAGGGCTGCAGACAGTAGTCACTGACACATCCACAAATGCCCCCTGAAGAGTGTTTCTGAGCAGTTGTCCAGGTGTTTGGTGATTTTGCTTCATTATGGCAAGAATTCTTCATCCAACTTGAGAGGTTTTCCTTGGCCTATCAGGTCCGTCGCAATTACTGAGATCATCAGTGCTTTTTTTCTTTGTAATGATGTTCCAAACAATTTTTTTGGTAACCATATTGTTTGGGGTGGCACGGATGGTGCAGTGGGTAGCACTGCCGCCTCACAGCAAGGAGGTCCTGGGTTTGAATCCCCGTCGGCTGGGGCCTCTCTGTGCGGAGTTTGCAAGTTCTCCCCGTGTCTGCGTGGGTTTCCTCCGGGTACTCCGGTTTCCTCCCACAGTCCAAAGACATGCAGGTTAGGCTGATTGGAGAGTCTAAATTGCCCATAGGTGTGAGGGTATGAGTGTGTGAGTGAATGGTGTGTGCGCCCTGCGATGGACTGGCGACCTGTCTGGGGTGTGTTCCTGCCTTCCGCCCAGTGTATGCTGGGATAGGCTCCAGCCCCCCTGCGACCCTGTTCAGGATAAGCGGGTTAAGATAATGGTTGGATGGATGGATATTGTTTGGCATATGTCTCTGACCGTTTTTTCTCAGACTCATAATGGCTTCCTTGACTGTCTTTCACACAACTCTGTCAAAGGCAGTCAAAAGCCTAGAATCAAGACTAGATACTGAAAGATTTCTTATACATGCACAATGGAAGTGATTGAATACATCTGAATCAAAAACAGCTGTCCAATTACTTTTATTCCCCTTAATGGAAAGGGAAGGATGGTGTATTAGAAGGGATGCAATTCATACACGGATCACCTGATATAACTGTAAATACCCTCAAATTAACCCTAATATTATGTCCAGATTTTATGACCGCTTTTATGATTGGTGTCAAATTGATTCATCCATAAATATATTGTATATTTTTATTGTTGTATATTTACATAGCTACAGAGGGTAAAAATAGCCCCACATTATTATGCAGTTATTGTTTTATATTAAGTTAACATAGCATGATGTTTGTTGCAGGTTTACCATTTAATCTAAGCCCACCAAATTAGAAAAATCATACAGTATCAATATGAAAAAAGGTTAACTGGTTCTTAAGAGATAACATGAAGGTTAAAGGTGACAGTCTACAATTTATCCTCATATTCATTCTTTCATTTCAAATCCAATGTGCTGGAGTAGAGCCAAAAGAACAGAAATTTTACCACTGTCCAAATACTTACACACTGCCAGCACCTTTAATTCTAACCATACGGGTCGATCACAGTGCCTACGAACACTTAATTTAAAATCACAGTATCTAGCGTGGTTGGGGCAGTGACTGCCGGTTTAACAGTTCAAAAGTTTCATTTCGAAGTTCTGTACTTTGTTTCATTCACACCACATTCAGTACATGCACACCAGCAGACCAGAGTGGAGTAACATTTGTTAAATTCATGTGGATCTGATGATCTAAGATGCAAATGACATTATTTTGTGAACAGGCCTCATTTACTTTAAAATGCAGTGTTAATATTCAGTTTTGATTTTTGTTTAAACTTATAAACATAGTGCGGATTCCAAAGTTTCCAGAAGTTTTGAACAGTAATAGTCTTGGTTGCATATTTGAAAGCAAACGGCTGCATAAGCATAAACAAGAAGACGGGAGACTTCAGGGTAGCACAGGGCAGGAGCTTCACGGCTGGGTGTTGGATTTCATGCCTCTGCTGCATTCAGTCAGGGGGAATCCAGTTTTGGTTCCCTGTACCGCTTTACCCAGCATGCCTAGCACTCACCCACAAATACACACATTAGCTAATGCAAAGCAGCCAGGTGCATGCCGGTTCTCTGGTGATCTCACCACAGGGAAAGTAAAAGATGCGTAATGGGGGGTATTTTGCAAACCATGATTTAGGACTATTGCTAAGTAAAATGGGCTAAGTAAAATGGGCCGTTCCACTCAATTACTCAGCCCAAGCAGTGTGCATGTCATGACAGTTGGGTCTGTTGTTTTTCTATTACACTACTACAGCTACCATTAAAGCATATATCAAATATCACTACGACTAATAACAGGTTACTGATGTCGTACTGCTATTTCCTTGAACACAACTGTTGTATGTTATCCATGCAGCTACAGGGCTGTATCACTTAAACCCCTTTTTGTGGACGCTGGCTTTTATGGGACGATCGAGCATCTCAATATGCCGGGATGTCATATGCTGTCAAAGAAGGGATGCTCACGACTGCTGTCTGTCCTGGTCCCACGGTGGTGGAATGACCTCCCGCTGGATGTCAGAACAGCAGAGTCTCTGACCTCCTTCAAGCGCAGACTGAAGACCCATCTCTTCAGGCTACACCTTTCCCTCCCCAACTCACCACCATGATTAGCCTTAGACTGTAATGGCACTTAGGTATAGATATTGTTACTTGTATAGGTATTGGTTTTTTTTGGCTGTTGTATTGTTGCTGCCAACTGTGGTATGCTAGTTTGAAAGTTGATTGTACTCTTCAAGGGTTCTGATTTTCTGTATGTTTACACTAGGACTCGGAACTGTACTGTCCTCTCAGGTCCTCTTTGCACTTGTTCTTGTGTTTGATCTGCACTTTGTTGTACGTCGCTCTGGATAAGAGCGTATGCTAAATGCCATGTAATGTAATGTAATGTAATGTAATGGATGCCCCAGAGATCTCATGTCCATCCCCTTACTTCATTTATTCCCTTTACATGCCTGGTCTGAGTACTAGAACGCCAGGACACGTTTCCTTTTCATTTCATGGCCTTTTATTCCTTCAGAGTGGAGAAAACAAAGAAAACTAGCCAAGCTCCGATCCCTTGGCCAATGTTAAAAAGACAGGTTCCTAGGAGATCTTAGCATACATCTATAGCAGCCACCAATGTTTACAGAAATATACCGTGGGGCCAATTAAGTCGTTTAACAAGGGGAAATCTATGAGCCGTTAGTGAATCAGATCAAGTCGATATGCTCAGAATTCTAAATTCCATAAACCTAGGCCAAAGCCTCCTGGTACGTTTACGGAATTTCGAGCTTATCGACCGCTGAGTATGCTTCATAGTAGGTGTCCTCGTATTTGAGGTAATACTGTGTGCAGCGTTGCTGTCATCTTCAGAGAATTCTACCAAGATATATTGCGAAGCCGGTAACCGTCCCATCCCTAGTCCATGGATGGCATGCGAAAGCCAGAAATGGAAGGGTTTCTACAGATTCCGCTAATCGTGAGCTTCTGCTGCAGTCTGCTGCGTGAAAGAAGCAGACTGGTAACACCATGCATGTTGGAGAACTGCCATCCACAATCTCTCAGTGGTGGGGTTCAAAGCATGAGGTGGGAACTGGGGAAGCTCATCCTTACACCGGGCTTACAACTTAAACCAAAGCATCTTGAACACTGAGACACATTAAGACCAGACAATTATTTATACAGTGATATATTTACTAGTATCTCAATTCCTTTAACAGAGTTTTAAAATAGAAAGTGGAGAGATGTCTAAATGGATAAGTTGCATTAAAAAATATGTATTGGGAAACTCCTCCTTGCTACAATCAGCAAATACAAATACACAAACACAGTGAATGAAGAGTGACTGTTCAACAAGCCTCATTCTGATTGGAGGGGAACACAGAGGAATGCTTAGTGGCTTCAGTCCAGCGATGCAAAATATTGTGGGTAAAACTGTCCCAATCTGAAGTATTACATTGTATTAGGCCTTTTAAAACACGGCAACCAACCACCACAATTGCATATGTCCCGTGTGACACTCAATATACCCACAGGAGGATACACACACACACACACACCACACACACACACACACACCACACACACCACACACACCACACACACCACACATACCACACATACCACACATACCACACACACCACACATACCACACATACCACACATACCACACATACCACACATACCACACATACCACACATACCACACATACACAGTCCCTGTGTAACAGGTGGAAGAGCTTTGAGCGGCAGCGCTTGAAGGGGTCAGTGATGACATCAGTCAGTCAGTACCGGGAGCGTCAGGGGCCCTGGGGAAGCTCAGTGGTGCTGGGTGGGGCCCCAGGGGTGGTGCTGGGTGGGGCCCCAGGGGCGGTGCTGGGCGGGGCCCCGGGGGCGGTGCTGGAGAGGGGTTCATCATTCTTGGAGCGCTTGGGCTCTGGGGGTTTGCACATGGGGTCGCTGGGCGGGGACGGCCTCTCTGGGACAGGACAGAGTGTACCCCAAATTAGACATAATACACACACAATACATGCACACACAAATTACACAATAGGGTTTGACAGTACAGCTTATTTGCAATACTGTCTTCTACAGTATCATTGGTTTTCATTCAGTGAATATTAAAAATTGTACATTGCAACAGTATGATAAAGAATTTGTGATGTAAACTGTAGGTGCAATGTCAGTTTTGAATGAAAACTGTGCAGAGGTTTGTATAAACCTAAGGTAAAACCCCAGAGCTTTTAAATGATTCAGGAATATCTGGAGGTGTGGCTGGGCAAAATGATTATCAAATCATCAGTCTAAGCATAATAAGGATGGTCTTTCTTTTCTGTGATTATGTAATGTGCATTTGTCAATCACACAGAAGCTTCAAGGGCTTGCTGCAGAGTGAATGTAATTTTATCAACACCCAATAGATAAGTTTTAGTTTTGTTTTATTTAACCTGGAAGCATTTCACTTGCCAACTGAATTCTGGATGTTTCCTACTGCATGAGGTATGATGGGGAAAAACGGAAAATGTACAAAAAAAACGGATACACTGTATGGTTAAAATGATTGTATTATTGTTATTGCGCTTAAGAATAAAATAAATTGTCAACATGGTGTATTGTCCAGCCCTACCTGGAGGCAGGCTCATATTTTTCATGTAATTAATTTGATTTAAAAAAATAATAATAATTGGTTGAATATTTTGTATAGTATGTGCAGGTCATACATTATCCCAGGAGGCCTGTAGTGTAGTGGTTAAGGTACAAGACTGAGACCCGCAAGGTTGATAGTTCGATCCCCAGTGCAGCCACAATAAGATCCGCACAGCCGTTGGGCCCTTGAGCAAGGCCCTTAACCCTGCGTTGCTCCAAGAGAGGACTGTCTTCTGCTTAGTCTAAATCAACTCCAAGTCTCTTTGGATAAAAGCGTCAGCCAAATGACATGTAATGTAAAATCCCTTGTGTTGTCTTCATATTGTGCATGCACCCCAGGTCAACGAGCCACTCTCGCTAGATCTCCCGTGATAAAGCCTTTTCATTGAATTTAAAACCCCAGATCAATATTTTCCCTCAGACTTTGTACCCTGATGGCGTAGCACTGCCGTTCTTTACTCCGGCAAACACCCTGGAGGGCTGCTCCAGACTCCTGCTGCCTGAGGCAGACTCTACTCACCGTGTTTGGCTTTCTCTGAGGGGGAGGGACTAACGAAGGTCTGGGAGGAGGCCTGAGGCACCGGAGTCAGAGAGATCCGCCTGCACACACAGAGCAGCCAATCACATCACAGCACAGTCCAACAGCACAGGCCAGGCCAATCAAACGACATCACCGCACAGGCCAGGCCAATCAAACGACATCACCGCACAGGCCAGGCCAATCAAACTAAATCATAGCACAGCCCAGTCAGACTACAGCGCACAGGCAATCATTGTAGATGGGGTTCAACATACAATGACTGGTATACCGGCTGTTTGCTATTGTGTTGTGGTTTATTTATTCATTTATTTATTTTTAAAGGAAATACCATATCTGCATGCCCTAGTTGTTATCCTGTTATTCACACAGAACAGTACTAACCAATTCAATTCATACAAAAAAAATGACTAACAGGCTGTCTATTGTTGTTAAATAATGGATTAGGGATTATGGAGAGGAGTGGCTGTTTGGGGAACAGTGGGGGGCGGGCTACCAATCAGTCACAAACAATGACAAGAAACTGAAAATGAAAAAAAAAAAAAAAAAAAACTTTTACAAAGACTGAAAAAAAAAAAAAAACCCAAAAACTCTTCCACAGCTTCATCTGTTTCTATCAGATCTCAGTCTGCTAGCAATGTGCTTCGTACCTCAGTTTGAGAATAAATTTTAGTTGCGTCCATTTAAAACACGACAGAAATGAGCAGAACAGAAACAGGGAGAAGCGTCAACCCCATTACAAACACAGATGGCTGTGCTGTTCTCACACCACGTTCACGCCCTGGAAAACACCGCGTCTATTCGCGTCTGCCAGTACCCTACTGCCCCGACTACGTGATGTAAACACTTAGGTGTTTATTTCCATTCAAAATACCAACAACTTAACCTCCAGTGGAAAATACCACCGCACTAGCATTATCTAGAGCATAGGCTGGATTCATGTGGGTCGATTCATGAATGTCTTCAACATTAAAGTGTCCCATTGGTTGGCACCACATTGGGGTATGTTACCCTCAGACTGACTTTACATTTACCACTATGGCACGCACTGTTTGCAATCTTCTTCCAACGGAGCCATATGGTATTATTGTGCGTTAATGTTAACCTTTACATTAGCACTGAGCTTTGCATGTTTAGACAGGTGTTAGCACAGTGCTAAGTGTAAACCAGTAAGAACATATAAAGAACAGTGCCAAGTGCTTTAGATGTTAATGCTGGTTTTAGCCTTAGCGCTGTGCCTTAACATGTTTAGACAAGCGTTGCCTCAGTGCTGTGCTTTAACATGTTCACAATGGTTTTAGCCTTAGCGCTATGCTTTAACATGTTTACACAGGCTTTAGCCTTAGCGCTGTGCTTTACATGTTCATAGAGTAAAATGTGAATACCTGGGCGTGGGCCCCTTGGCCGTGCTGGGGGTCCGTAGGCCGGGGGACCCCGCTTTGGGGGCGCTGGCCGCTTTGGGGGCGCTGGTTTTGCTCCAGGCCTCCAGCGTGTTGAGCATGATCCTGCGGCCCTGGGGCTTGGCCTGGCTGGGCTGGCTGGCCCGCTCCCCTGAGGTGGGGGTGGTGGCGGTGGAGGTCTTGCTGGAAAGAGGGGTGGAGGGGGCATCGCAAGCCGCCTCTCCCGCCGTGCCGACCTTTGACCCCGCCGCGGGGCTGGCGTCTGAGTTCCGGGGTACAGGGGAGGCGGTCCTGCCGCCGGCCGCCTTCTTGCCTTTCTTCTCGGGGACAGACGAAGGGGTGAGCGTCTGCAGAACGGGGCGCTGTTTGAGGGGGGTCCCCAGCTCCCCCGGAGAGAAGGACAGGAAGGAGCAGTAGCCATCGGTGGAGGACACCGCCAGGAAAGAGCCGTCCCGAGACCTGGCGAAGGACAGAGGTCATACAGGGATCCCACACACAAACCTGAAACCCAACTCCTAATCCCCAACAGTAATTGGTGGAGAAAGCACAGTTTTTCTGCACAGTACTGGAGGTGAGGATGAGGTCGCTGAGGGTGAGGTAGTAGGTGTTCAAGCAGACTCACCAGGTGAGGGTGAGGTAGTAGGTGTTCAGGCAGACTCACCAGGTGAGGGTGTGGTAGTAGGTGTTCAGACAGACTCACCAGGTGAGGTCGCTGAGGGTGTGGTAGTGGATGTTGGAGACGTAGCCGAAAGGAAGGCTCTGCTGGGTGTCGTACAGGAAGATGGAGTCCTCAGATGCCACAGCGAACACCAGGCGATAGGGGAGCTGCAGGGTGTTGGGCAGGGGCTGTGTGGTACCATCTACCCCACAGGGAGAGAGAATGACCATGAGAAAACTAACTACCAACCAAGCAGGAACACACCTGATTCTACTAATCAGGGTTCTTAGCAAAGACTAATGGTGGATTAGTAGAACCAGGTGGGACTGCTCGGTTGGAACAAAAACCTGCACCCACACCGAACTGAGCACAGGCCCTTTCCAGATAAGAACTGAGCAGGTCCTTCCCCTGCTGTAGAAGGAGCAGGAGACCCCTCTTACCGTCAGCCTTGTGGGTCCGGAGCTCAAAGTAGACGGGGCAGCAGCGCACGGCGAGCGTGGCCTTCGCGGGGCAGGGCAAGTGAGCTACGGGCCTGGAACACACACAGACTGGGCTGACCGCACCACCGCCACACCGCGCCCTCCCATTACCCACTCTAACACCCTGCCAATCACACAGCTCACCCCCGCCCGTCAATCAAGCTCAACCCCCGCACACCGACAGCTCTTACCTCTTCAGGTTTTTCCTGGAGAAGATGTAGGTGGTGTTAGTCACGTTCTCCCCCGCCTCCACACACCCAGCTTAAAGAGGAAAGAGCAGAGAGCAGAGAGCATGTCACACTGACACACACTTCTTATAAAATAAGAAACAGAAACACACAGCACAAGGATCTAACGAAATAGGCTTTTAACCGGCAAGGGAGAGAGCGAAAAGAGTGCCAGGGGCATTACACGTGCATTACGGATGTGCCGCAGGGGCATTACAGCCGTGTTAAATGCGTTACATTACAGATGCAGTTCTGGTGAGTTAGTGGGCATTACTGGGGACTACCAAATATAGGTGCAAGTGCATGACGGGTCGGACGCTACCTGGCACCAGCAGGAAGGAGCCGTCAGGGGTGAAGGTGAGCCGGCGGAAGAAAGACCGCATGCTGTCATCGTGGAACATTCTGTAGTTCTTCACCTGCCAATCACACAAAATAACTCAAATACTGCCACAGACCCCCTCTCAAAGTCAGGTGAAGTCAACAAAACAATAAAATATGCTGCATAACAATATTTCTAAAAAAAAGTACTGAAAACCAGCAAAGAGATTCTCTGCAATACATCAGAATGCGAATCATTTCTGTTACAGAACAGCCTACCATTACCAGTGCGTATAATGCGTGTGATTATGAGAAGAGGAAGAAAGAAATCACACTCATACCAAGAAAGAAGGTCATGACGAAGTATTAAAGGATTAAAAGTCCCTTTTACATGAGGACTCTGCTCAGCTGAGCTTTCCACAGGGCACAGGTACAGGTTTAGCGGTTCAGGGATTAGCATTTTAGAGTAGCCTCTTTACAGAGCCATCACCAGACCAGGGCTCTGCATCTTAATCCTATCCAGTGTCCCAGAGCTCAGAAAGACAGCTCAATTCAGTATCAATTCAAAAAACATTTTGTCAGTATATCCCCCATAGACACTGCCTCCGAGATGATTGACAGAAAAAACAGGACATGACAAATGTGACGAGACTAAGCCCAGACTCCCCAAAACACAGCAAGTGCGGGAGGGGAAAAAACACCCAGTGACAAGGAAAATAAAAACTCCCTGGGGGGGGGGGGGGGGGGGGAATAAGATCTCAGGATGTTGGATGCTGGATATAGAGGGGGAATCGATCCACTGGCCAGAGCACTGACAGAGGCAGCATTTAAAGATAAGGATTTATGATTTTTTACACCCCTGCACGCACGCACTCACACACTCACACACTCACCTCCCCCTCCGCCGCTGATCCCGAGGTCATTTTACAGACGTTGTAGGCCTTCTTCCTGGTTTGAGCACTGTACACCCGCATCACTCTGTGTGTGACACACACACACACACACACACACACACACACACACACACACACACACACACACACACACACACACACACACACACACACACACACAGACAGACACAGACAGACACAGACACATAGGTGAGAAGCTCACTACATCTAAAAACACAGATAAAATCAGATGCACAGGGGCTGCAGGGTGGCTGAGGTTAAGGCAGTGTTCTCCTGCATGGATGGGTCCTGTGACCGGCGATGGTCATTAAAGTGCAGAGCACAGAGCAGTTCAGTTGAAGTGTAAATTGGAGGGGGAAAGGAAGGGGCATAATAATTGTAATTTAGCTGATGTTTTTATCCAAAGCGACTCCCAGCTGATTACACTAAGCAGGGAACAATATCCCCTGGAACAATGTGGGGTTAATGGCCCAACAACTATGCAAGGCTTGCTCTAAAATTTCCCTCGGGATGAATAAAGTATCTCTCCATCCATCTCTAGCTTGAGCCACCAACCTTCCGGGTCCCAGTCATGCACCGTAGCCACTAGACTAAAGGCCTATATACGTTATATTAAACACAAGTAATGTGACTCGTGTATTTGTGGAGTGTGTGGCTGTAATCCTGCGTCACACACCTGTCACAGCTGAGTGTGGAAATGTAATGTCCCAGGGGATCCCAGCTCACACCCTGCACGTAACTCTTATGGTCGTTAAAAATGCACATCTTCTGTCCTGCAAACACAACACAGGATATTCACACCTACAGCATGCAATAATCACATTAGAATAAGCCAAATACATGCCAACGTGATATTCTCACATTTCCATATTTACCATTTACCATATTTTCGTTTTAGGTTATAAATATTATTTTAATAGATAATATATATAATAGATTTTACATGTATGCACCTTTCTCTTGTGCCTTTTGACTGTCTGAAGTTTTCTTTTTTTACAAAGATGACCTCGGGTACAGATGCTGCCCCACACAGCGCAGAAATAGGTTTGGTTTTTACCCTTTGTGATGTCCCACATGATGGCGGTGTTATCCACGGATCCTGACACCATGAAGTTCCCATCACTGGCCCAGGAGATGTCATACACATCCTCAATGTGACCCCTGCAAAACATACCCCATCAGCCCAGGCCGCGCGTACACATCTCCCATCAGCCCCGGCTGCACGCATACATCTCCCATCAGCCCCGGCTGCGCACACACATCTCCCATCAGCCCCAGCTCCACACACATCTCCCATCAGCCCCGGCCGCACGTACACATCTCCATTAGCCCAGGCCGCGCGTACACATCTCCCATCAGCCCCGGCTGCACGCATACATCTCCCATCAGCCCCGGCTGCACGCATACATTTTCCCATCAGCCCCGGCTGCGCGCATACATCTCCCATCAGCCCCGGCTGCGCGTACACATCTCTCATCAGCCCCGGCTGCACACACCTCCCATCAGCCCCGGCTGCGCACATGAATTGAACAGGGGGAGGAGAGGAGGGGAACAGGGGGAAGGAGGGGGAAGAGCAGGGGGAGGAGAGGAGGGGAAAAGGGGGAAGGAGAGGAGGAGAAAGGGGGAAGGAGAGGAGGGGAAAAGGGGAAAGGAGAGGAGGAGAAAGGGGGAAGGAGAGGAGGAGAAAGGGGGGGAAGAAGGAGAGGGAAGAGCGGGGCTCACCGCAGGGTCTTCACCACGATCCAGCTCTCCTTGTTGAGCTGAGCGTCCTCATCCTCCTGGAAGGCAGCCGGCTCCTTACAGTCATTCAGCTTCCACAGCAAGATGGCAGCGTCTGCAGGCACACACACACACAGGGCTCTGTGTACTAACAACCACACAAACACACACACACACACACACACACAGGGCTCTGTGTACTAACAACTGCACACACACAGGGCTCTCTCTCGCTCACTCTCGCTCACTCTCGCTCACTCTCGCTCACTCTCGCTCACTCTCGCTCACTCTCGCTCACTCTCGCTCACTCTCGCTCACTCACACACGGCTCTGTATGCCATTAACCACACACACACACACACACACACACACACACACACACACACACACACACACACACACACACACACACACAGGGTTCTGTATACTAATAGCCACACACACTCTCAGTGCACTGTATACCAATACACACACACACACACACACACACACACACCTCAAAGTAGAAAAACATCCATTCCTTAGAGGTTTCTCTGTGTTGTGATCATTTGAGACGCAATGATCCCAGCAAAGAGAAAGGATCCTCTAAAGGCAAAATGTTCTCTTTTACTGGAGACACCTTCATCTCTTCATTGCCGGGGTGACAGCGCTGAGTGACAGCTCCCGTCTGAGACAGGACCCAGAAGCAGTCTGAGATACCAGCGGGATTCTCACCATCTCCGCCGGACGCCAGCAGCTCAGAGCTGGGGGAGAATCGCACCACGTTCACAGCCTTGGTGTGCCGAGCCAGGTTGGACAGGAACTCCACGGTCGCTTTGCCATCTGGCCCCATTCCCACCTTCCACATCTGCACAGAAACACAGCACACCTAGAATCACACCTACTGTAGAGCACAGCCAAGAATATCACCTATGTTGTATGTAGTTAGTTGGTTAGCTACCTAGATAGCACAGTTTAGCAGTACTCGGACATACGCAAACTCCACAGTGCATTACCAGCAATGTTAGCATCAAAATGAGATAAATCCAACATTTACGAAGCATTAATTGGATTGAATTCAATGTGGCTTCATCAGTTAGCAATAATTTAGTATGTTGCACACAAAGCTTGCTAGCTAGTCGGGCTTTTTAGCTACCACCATAATTCACAGACTACCAAGGCTAATAAGGAGAGGCGGAGAGTCCAGGGCTCAGAAAGCAACAATTAAAATGTGCCCTCTCGTCCATTCAACTTATACCACAATGAGAGAAAGAAGCATTCATTTGCCTGACTGATGTCTAATTAAGAGCCATTAACATTATACATTCAGGGATTGAAAATACGGCTGGAACAAATACCAGCATACAAATGGAGGACCGAACTTGAGAACCACTGCAGTTAGCGGTCGATACATCACTGGCACCTGAACTGGAAATAGCACCTGAACTGGAAAACTGGCAGAATTCGCAGTTACGCCGGCAGTGCCGAGAGGCGGATCGGCAGGCGAAGGGGGTGGGAAACTCACCCGCACAGTGGAGTC
Source organism: Conger conger (assembly GCF_963514075.1). Classification (NCBI taxonomy): domain Eukaryota; kingdom Metazoa; phylum Chordata; class Actinopteri; order Anguilliformes; family Congridae; genus Conger; species Conger conger. Next base: position 33,281,432 of record NC_083776.1, on the reverse strand, counting down.
CACACCAGCGGTAGCAAGCCGGTGGATCTTGCCCTCACACTGCTGCTGGAAGTCCATGCTGTACACCGGCTCCTTGTTGTGCCATGCGATCTCACAGGTAACCACCTTCATCCTGACGAACGGTAAACCCCCTACAGAGCCCAACATTTAATTAGCATTACGAACTTCATAAATCCACATATCAAATCTCTTAAATATTAAACGCAATTACACCTTCATAATCACCTGCCATAATCACAATGTCTCGCATATCCATGCACGCATTAAATGTGCAAAACAATTAACAAAATAAAAACCCCAGACAACTCATAATAAAGCTATTGTATTGGTCACCTCAGTGTTGGGTTGGAATGTAGCTCGCACTAGTACTAGCTAGGCACAGAATAATTGCTCACACAATGCAAACTTGCATGCCATCGACGAAAGGCTACCTTTGCACAAGGAGGCCAACAACTGTAAACACTAGCTAGCTTACCAGACGCACAAATCCTCCTGTCAGCTCTCACACCGACTTAGCCAGGTAGGTAGCAATTATATCACTTTTATACATATTGAGCCAGCTCGTTATCCTGCGACCTAACGCAGACTTTTAGTAAGGTAAGTTATCACATAAGTTAACTTGGACGAACAATTACCTTCTATGTTGTTATCAAGCTAGCCACCGTACAGCTAACCAGTTAAAGTAGCTGCCTTCCCGAACTCAACTGACTTAGCTAACGTGAGTCGGATACGGTTAGCTAACTTGCTACATACCAAAGGTTAACGGTAACCACTACATCAGACATGAATTATCCTGGTCCCTAAACGAGGAAAGACTAGATCAGTGTATGGTTAGCTTTTTAACATTTGCAACGTTAACTGACTAACATTAGGCTAGCTAACATTGCACGCGATTTAACTAAGCTACAATTTGCTTTTTAAAACCGATACAAGCCCATAGGACATATGTCAGGTTAACTATTGCGAGCACCCAAAATATAACGTTACTTACGAAAATATAGACGAGGTTGGTGCAATATTAAGAAACCTGGCGATGAACGGACTGATTTGAATGGTTCTGGTGTTTGTCTCTTCCCGCGCTGATTTGCAGGCAGGGGGAAGTCATCAGTCGTTTCTTTCGTACATTTCCGGTTTGTTTCCGAGCTCAGGCGAAAGCAAAATATCAACCAGGGATCAACCCTCTGCATCAACACTGAAAAGGTGACGTTTCTCGTTTGAGAAAGTGGATGATTACGGTTTGTATGGTACACTCTGGAAACACGAATTATCGCGCGTCGTTATGATTTCCCTCCTTCAATAAGGATAGATTTTAAAGATTGTTCTGCATACAGTATAAACAGTCGTCTAAACTCATTATTTACAAATAATCATAGTCACTCCCTGTTCGGGCAACAGGCTGTGGAAGTGTAATTTCTATTAAAAAAACCTCTATATTCGTAATTCACCAATAATAAGTACTGCATTCATCTTTTATTTTTTACTTTCAGATGCATCTCTATATGTTTCTGTGTCAAAAAAGGTGAAGTAGGGTAAAGGGGAGCCTGTAGTCTTATCACAATAAGAACACTGTCAATTATTGAATTACCGAGGTTCAACCAGAGCCAAGGCATTATTGCTCATACAATCACATTATAATCTTCTAGCAAATCACTTTAACCAGCGCCAAGGCATAATCGCTCATCAAACTATAGTCTAATAGAAGATACTGATGTAAGCCAATGGGAGGAGATGAGTTTAAGTATCACAGCAGCAGAAAACAGGATAAAAAGGAGGTTCATTCTGAGCTTTTCCTGAGTGTTTGGGGACTCTGAGAAACTGTTTGTATGTATTGTTCAGCCCAGATTCCTGTATGTTACTCTTGAGGTCATATACAATAAACCCAATTTCATCAGACTCTGTTCCAGTTTGGTCTATTTTCAGAAGAGAACCCCCCCCCCCCCCAGGCTGTCTGACTCTGACTGGGGTATCGTTTTCTACCACAAGGCCTTAGATAGAGACTTCCTTAGGCTCCCAGGTGAGGTGTGCAGCAGAGATTTATGAAAGGCTTCAGAATGGGGCAGGGGAGGGCGGGCTCAGGCCAACTTTTCAGGTTCAGATTCTAGAGTTCCAGTTTTGTGCGTCTTATTTCCACAACATTCCTTGACAGGTTAGCCTACTGTTTCATATCAACAGCACAAAGGCCACCAAGAAATGGAAATACCGTATTAAAAATCTAACTGGCAGCTGTTCTTATGCAGAGTGACGTACGCATATTACATGAAAATCCATGTATACAGCTGGACGTTTACAAGTTTCTTTTTCAAGGGAACAACCATCTGTGCCCCACCTAGGAATTAGAAGTTGCAACTTCAGTGATAATGGAGTCCCGTTTCCAGTTGTAAAAGCTGTTTTTGTATACAAACTTTTTCCAGACATTCAAAACAATTTGTTCAATGTATTCCCATATTTATTGTCCATGGTGAAACAAAAGAAGATAAATTAATTAAATAACAGCCTTTCAGGTGACAATAAATGCTGTAGCTAACCGGCTAATTTATTGCTAGGGATGGAGCGTTGTGCAGCATTGTGTAGCATTACACTGATGTCCTCATTTGTGCTCAACTCACACACGATTATACCTGCAGTAGATCACCCAAACTTCAAGGACATCGTTTATGAAAATCTCCCTTTGATGCCCCCCTTAACCTCAGGCTTACTGTCCATCACCAATATCTATTTGGCTTTGAATTCCCATGGAAAATGGCCAAATTGTTAAATAAAATGCAAAATACTCATCTATAGTACCTCAAAACTTATCAGGATTATTTTTTATAAACGGTTTGTTCTGGGAAACTATGTACATGCTGCCAGCATTGCGGGGAGACACAGGAAACCTGGAACACAACATCCCTTCAACCAGGTCTTATTTCATGAAACAAAACAAAATACACAAGTAACATTAATATTGGACAACAAAAAGCACCCTTTTTGTCCATAAAAATAGTCTCTTATCATATAATCTGTACATATGACAAAATATTCAAGAACTCACAACTGGCATTTAAGTGACTGTCTCTCCTACCCCGTTTCCTATTGCTATGGATACATTTCAGCTATGCCATGAGGAAAAGAAAATGCTGAAATCCAGTCATTCGCTGTGTGCTTTCAGACGGAAGACTTGAGGTGACAAAGGGTAATCTTGCTGTCAAGAGTCAAGTCAAATCATGCACAGGAAAAACATTTTTCTTTAAATTATTTAACAAAAAGGTGTGTGATTTAAATGCATTATTTTAGTTTTGCAACACAAGATTCAGAAGATTTATGAATGTAATAACTATAATTATTTCTTGATACGTTTTTGTATTACATTTGACATTAACGTTTGTAACACATTATTCAGTCTCAAATTCAGCAGGGTTGATTGATGAATAAGGCCGAGTGCCCGTGAGGAAGAGGGTTCTGAATAGTCTCATAGTGACTGGAGTAAGTATCAACATCCATCTCACAGCGAGAAGAGGAGGCTCAAACAGAGGCCGGAGTGGGTCTCCCATCACCCCACGGGTTCAACAGTAATTAAGACTGAATCCATGCTCAACCAAAGACACATCATGGCTTCCATCACTTGTTTCAATTGGATGCTGCATTAGCCAATGGTGGACGAGACGCCTCAGTACCATTACACCTTGTGTACCTGGGAAGTGGTGCAGTGTGGGATATGACAGGGCACAGAATAAAGCACGTGTTATAAAGCAGCTTCCCTTCTGGATTACAAGCACCTGGAAGACATTATAAAGAACTAAAACTTTTAAGAAAACACTTTAGGCCCTTGGTAATGCGGATGTGATCGTATCAGACAGCAAAAGGAACAACTGTAAAAAAGTACTTTGTATGCATGGACAGCGTTTAGGAAACCTTAAGGCTCGTTATAAATGTTTTGAAAAAACATTTTCTAAAATAATTACAAGTTCACAGAACATATTAACAGAAAGCCTGATCACAACATGAACTCTGAAGGTCAGATATACGTGAGAAATGGAAGTGTGATTTGCGGAACGCAATTAATCATTTGCTCTTAAGCCTCATTTGCTTGCACAGAGATGGAGGTTTGTGACATCACAGCCCAGTAAATGACCAACATAATATAAACACAATCACAACTGGACGAGATTGGCTGTGTTATGAGTCCTTCCACACTCCACTCAAGAGCTGTCCCAAGAAGAAAAATAACACGGCTTTCACTGGACAGAATATAAAGATATTGACAAAAGAAAAATATGATCAGCAATCCTGGGACAGAAAAGCCATCTGTGAATATTTTGGTCTGTAAAAAGGGTTCCAGTGTTCTCAGTGCAAGAGTCATAATAATAATAGTAATAATCAGAGATTGACCTGGAACTATAGAAAAATACAGGACTGTACAAAGTTAAAAAGATACATTCAGTTTTGTCAAATTTTTGCTCTCAATGTAAAAAAATAATAAAACATAATTAAAAAGCAGACGTGGAGGTAAAAGGAGGAGGGGGGTGAGTGGTGTGCTAGTCCTCAGGACTGGGCGTGGTCCCAGGCGGCCAGCCTGGAGAAGAGCTCATCCAGGACCTGCTCTGTGAGCTCAATGCTGCTCCCCCGGTCTGGGTACAGCGAGGGCAGGCAGGCTGCAAGCAGACTGGACATGTCCTGCCTCAGAGTCCCCAGCCTGGAGAAAGGGAGGAAGAGGGAGAGGAAGAGAGAGAGGAAGAGAGGGAGAGAAAGGGGAAGAGAAAGAAAGAGAAAGGGGAACAGAGAGGAGGAGGAGTGGAGGAGTGAGAGAGACAGGAAGAGTGTATTTAGACACACTCTCCAGAGCACTGAGCAGCAGCACGATTATAATGTGACACACAGGAAGTGCTTCTTTCTGCTTTCTTCATGGTGGACTGTAGTCACTGTGTAGCGCTGGTACCAGACCTGTGACAAATACCGAATTGTTTTGGACTCAAATACTTCTCTACGCTTTACTGAGTTTGTTTGGCGTATAGGAACCTATGAAATGCCCTCAAAATATTTTAAGCTCACCTTCTGGTTGGCTCAGTTGCACCAAGCAAGATCAATCGAGCACAGAAAAGTATTTGAATCCATAACAAAGTATTTGACCCAGGTCTGGGTGGTATTTAGCTATTGTTGCATCTCAAACTAAGGCGTACTGCATGATGAAGCTGTGAACAGGCAGTGAACACTTGGCTGAGTGAACAGGTGCCTGTGGCCCTACCTCTGAGACTGATCTGGGCTGCCTCCATTCTGCAGCCTCTCGCTGATGCCGTCATCGGTGACTTCATTCTGGAGACCCCCCTCCTCCCTGGGGCTGCCAGTTCTGCTCGGTACCTCCCCGTCCCCACCGGGCCCACCAGCTCCGTTCGACACATCCACATTGGCACAGGAGCTGCCGGTTCCGTTTGGCATTTCCCCATCGGTGCAGTCCAACGTTCTCTCAAGAGCACCAGGGCGAGCAGACCCGTTAGACTCCGCCCCGAGGCTGCCCGGCCCGCCCGACTCCTGGTCCCCAGCGTGCTCCTCCATAGGGGGGGTTTCAGTGCTGGGTGCGTTCTGGGCTTTCAGGTCCTCCAGACTCCTCTGTAGCTGCTCACACTGGGACAGCAGGCTGTTCCTGTGCTCTTCCACAGACTCCAGCTGAGAAACAACACACATTTTCAAACCTTCCACACACCCGTCAGTGCCTTTAAAGGGCCCCTTCAGCCCCTGTCATGCACCCTGCCAATATCTTAAAGCACAGCTACTTCAGATTCAACAGAAAGATAACTCCCTAACTGAATGCATTTCCACTTTACCCACGATGCACCTGAAAGCGGGGAGGAGACGGGAGCTCACCTGGATCTGGAGCTCGTCCCGCTCCTTGTTGCTCTGGTCCAGGTCTCTGAGGAGCGCGTCCACCTGCAGCGCCACCTCGTCCTCATCGCTGCCCTTCGTCTCCTCCTCCTCCTCTCTCGGGGAGCTCCTGCCCGCCCGCTCCATGGCCTCCTGCTCCTGCAGCTCGCGCCGGAGCTCCTCCACCTCCCGCTTGGCTCTCTGGTAGAGCTCCTGCGGCTCCTCGGTCCCCGTGGCCTGGTCGCAGACCTCCTTCTTCACCACGCTGTGCGTCAGCTCCTCCAGCCGGTCCTCCAGGTCGTGGAGCTGGCAGGTGAGCTGGTGCACCTGGGCCTGGTACTGGTCTCTCTCCTGGGCCACGGCCTGCATCAGCTCCATCAGCTGGTCCTGCTGCTGCTGCGCCTCCATCAGCAGCCTGTCCTTCACCTGCGTCTCCGTGGCAGCCTCCGGAGGCTCCGCCCCGGCCCTGTCCCCACCGCTCTCCGGCTCCGCCCCCTCCGCCTGCAGCTCCGCCCCTCTATCTGGGACTTCCTCCACCTCCCTCTCTCCAAGCCTGCTCTCGTCATCCCCCTCTCTCTCCACCTTCACCTGCACCTCCTCCACCTCCATCTGCACCTCCTCCACCTGCACCTCCTCCAACGCCACCGCCTCTTCTGCCTCCTCCTCCTCCTCCCTCCTCTCTTCTTCCTGTGGGGCCTCCCCCTCCTTTCTTCTCTCCTCTTTCTCCCTCTCTGCCTTCTTCTTCTTCTCCTCTTCCTCATCCTTCACTTCGTGGTTCCTGTCCGTCTGGGTCGTCGTGGAAACCTGCGGCAGGAGTTCAGGGGAAGAGGGGGCTACCGTGGTTACAGTGGTGGCAGCCGTCGTCTCCATGGCAGCAGGGCTGGCTGTGCTGGTGGTGGTGTCTGTCACTGTGGCTGTGGAGACTGTTGCGATTATGGAAGCTGTTGCCGTGGTGACAGACTCTGTCGCCGTAGCAGCAGACGGTGTTGCAGGTGAGGAGGAGGCAGCCCTGGTGGAGGTTGTCGCCGTGGCGGCGGCTGTTGCCGTGTCGGAGGCTGTGGAGGCTGTTGCCGTGGTGGCTGTTGCCGTGGCAGTGGTTTCCGCGGCGGCGGTTTCCACGGGGACCTCCACGGCCGCGTCGTCGCTGCACTCCATGTGCATCCCCGCGGGGTCCTCGCCCACCCGACGCTCCCTCTTCACCTTGGCCAGGTCGAAGCTCGGGGCCCGGGGCTTGGGGGTGCTGCTCGCCTCCACAATCAGGAGGTCGTCATCGTCGTCGTCTGGGATGATCACCGGGGACGACGGGCAGGTCTCCACGGAGACGGCGATCTGTGCTTTATCCGCGCCGCTGTGCAGGCCGTTCAGCCGGCCCCGCTTGGCCTCTGCGTGTTCGGGGTTCAGGGGTAATGTCCTCTTCATCCTGCAGGGGGCAGCGTCGGGCATCATTCCCCATACAAACACAAAGAAACAGACCTTCTGTACACAGCATGTGTGCATATTCACACAACCTTTTTATGAATACCCAGGGTGTAAGCCAAATACTGCCAATGGTAAGGAGACAAAAGTTTCAAACTCGCATCTTACACCAAATTGGCAGCTGCACATAAGAAATCAAGGGAAGGTGGCTGGCAGGATAGAGCAATCATTTATGAAACCACCACGCTGTGTGACTGCATGTGACAATACGCTTCCCCAGAGTTTAATTTCCACAAGTTCAGTCTTTTTACAGTTAGATGTGTGTTCCTCAATAACACAACTCAAAGAGGAATGAAGCAGAAAGGGAGCTGTAGCTCTAGAATATTCTATGTGTCCCAGCGGAGCGTACCTGGAGGGAGTGGAGAGGGAGCAGACGCTGGAGATGATGGGCATGTTGGAGGAGCTGGGAGTGACGCCTGCGAACACAATCACACGCTCTCAAACGCAGCTCTACGCACTCACAAACACACTCATACACAAACACAGCTCTACGCACTCACAAACACACTCATACACAAACACAGCTCTACGCACTCACAAACACACTCATACACAAACACAGATCTACACATACACAAACACACTCATACACAAACACACTCGTACACAAACACAGCTCTACGCACTCACAAACACACTCATACACATACACAGATCTACACATACACAAACACACTCATACACAATCACATACTCTCAAACACAGCTCTATGCACTCACAAACACACTCATACGCAAACACAGCTCTACGCACTCACAAACACACTCATACACAAACACAGATCTACACAAACACACTCATACACAAACACAGATCTACACAAACAAACTCATACACAAACACAGTTCTACACACTCACAAACACACTCATACACAAACACAGATCTACACAAACACACTCATACACAAACACAGATCTACACAAACACACTCATACACAAACACAGAGCTAGACACTATACAAACACAGCAGAGTCACAAACACAGATCTACACTAACACACTCATACACAAACACAGATCTACACAAACACACTCATACACAAACACAGATCGAGACACTATACAAACACAGCAGAGTCACAAACACAGATCTACGGCCCCGGCTTGAGGGAGTGTATTTCCTTACGTGGACATGTTCGGGTGGTGCTGAGAGGTGTGGTGCTGCTCGCAGTGCCCCCCAGTGGCCCACGTGTGCTGTTGGTGATGGAATGAGGTGTCTGGGCGATGGTCCTTGGCGAGATCGACTGCAGGTTCTGTGGGAGGGAGGACACATGGAGATGGACAATGGCGCAAAAGAGCATCTTCACCACCGTGTCTGCAGGGAGTTACACAGGGGCTGTGGCAATGTCAGCCCATCAAGGGGCTGTGGCAATGTTAGCCCATCAAGGGCTGCGGCAATGTTAGCCCATCAAGGGCTGTGGCAATGTCAGCCCATCAAGGGCTGTGGCAATGTCAGCCCATCAGGGGCTGTGGCAATGTCAGCCCATCAAGGGCTGCGGCAATGTTAGCCCATCAAGGGCTGTGGCAATGTTAGCCCATCAGGGGCTGTGACACTGTTAGCCCATCAAGGGCTGCGGCAATGTTAGCCCATCAGGGGCTGTGACACTGTTAGCCCATCAGGGGCTGTGACAGTGTTAGGCCATCAGGGGCTGTAGCAATGTTCGCTTATCAGGGGCTGTGACACTGTTAGCTAATCAGGGGCTGTGACACTGTTAGCTCATCAGGGGCTGTGGCAAAGTTAGCTAATCAGGGGCTGTGACACTGTTAGCTCATCAGGGGCTGTGGCAAAGTTAGCTCATCAGGGGCTGTGGCAATGTTAGCCCATCAGGAGCTGTAGCAATGTTCGCTTATCAGGGGCTGTGACACTGTTATCTCATCAGGGGCTGTGACACTGTTATCTCATCAGGGGCCGTGACACTGTTATCTCATCAGGGGCTGTGACACTGTAGCTTATCAGAGGCTGTAGCAGTGTAAGTAGGTACAATCACGTAAAAATGTTCCTAATAAAGTGCTCTGTGAGTGTATGTCCATGAGGGTGTGAGTGTGCGTTTGTGTGCACGTGTGCATTTGTGTGTGTGTGTGTGTGTGTGTGTGTGTGTGTGTGTGTGTGTGTTTTCGTACCAGCGTATGGGGACTGCGATTTGAGACAGGAGAGTCATATCCATGTTGACGGGCTGCAGTCCCCGACTGTTTGAGCTGGCGCCTCAGGTCCTCATGCTGCCTCCGCAGAGCCTCGTTCTGCTGAGCCAGCGCCGCAATCTTCTGCATCTCCACCTTCTTCTTCGCCTGTTCCAGCTGAAACACACACAGCCTGAGCCCACAGCGCCCTCTACAGGCTCCAACTGAAACACACACAGCGCCCTCTACAGGCCCCACCTGAAACACACACAGCGCCCTCAACAGGCCCCACCTGAAACACACAGCGCCCTCTACAGGCCCCACCTGAAACACACACAGTGCCCTCTACAGGCCCCACCTGAAACACACACAGCGCCCTCTACAGGCCCCACCTGAAACACACACAGCGCCCTCTACAGGCCCCACCTGAAACACACACAGCGCCCTCTACAGGCCCCACCTGAAACACACACAGCGCCCTCTACAGGCCCCACCTGAAACACACACAGTGCCCTCTACAGGCTCCAACTGAAACACACACAGTATGTTCTCCACACCCCTACCTGTTGTCTGCTCCTCTCCTGTTGCATCCTGTTGTATCTCTCCCTGTGAGAAACGGCACGTGAATGAGGGAATGTAAGAATGCTCCGATATGCAAGTTTAGAGATAAGGGGCAGTGCAGAGGTGCAGGCTCACTGTTGTTTGTAGGTTTTCTGGTACGAAGGCTGGTCGTCATCAGAATCCTCTCGCTCCTCCTCCGCGTGACAGGTCCTGGGACCAACACACACACACACACACACATAACACACACACATTAACACACCCATGTGTAATACACAGCAATCAGGTGGTGCCAGGTGGTGCCGGTGTCTCACCTGAACTGGGGGTCTGGGTTCATGTGGCAGAACCACTTTTCAGGAAGCAGGCTGCAGTCGATGCCATCTGGAAGTTTCCGCCATTTTAAGCAGTTGTCACACTGGACCCAGTTCTGATCAGGGCGCTTCCTGAAGGGGGGGGGGGGGTGTGACATGAAAAAAAGGTTCAAAGGTAATAAAAACGAATCTAAAGGTGCAGGTTTTTATGAATGAGACTAGACAAGTGCTCACATTGTGTCCTCCACTGGGATTGTGCAGTTAGGCTCCTCTCTGTCTCTCTTGTATCGAATCTCATTCCAGTACTCCTCCAACTTCACTCCAAGGTTATTTATGGTTTTCCTGGAAACAAGAATCGCACACACTTGCTTTCTTGTACAGAGACACAGAAAAGTAACTTGCAGTATCTTAAAAAAACAACAACAGACCCGGTAGTGGTAGTTCCAGTGTTGTCACAGACCACAACCTGTAAATTAGTTTGAGTTCCAAAGCACTAAGCTGATAAAGTCAATCAAACACTGAGTGTTAGTGTTAACCCAGCACCCCCTCAGTGTTGTCATTATTAACCTTTACTCATACAAGGTCAGTTGATTGAGCACGCATGCTCTTTTGCAGCAACGCCCTGTTAATGCCCCCCCCCCCCCAAGTAGCCTAACCTGCATGTCTTTGTACTGTGGGAGGAAACCGGAGTACCCAGAGGAAACCCACACAGACACATGCACACTCTACACAGGAAGGCCCCGGCCGGGATTCAAACTCAAGACCATCTTGCTATGAGGCGATAGTGCTATCCACTGTGCCACAGTGTCAGTGTTAATCCAGCAGTGTCTCAGTGTCAGTGTTAATCCAGCAGCGTCTCAGTGTCAGTGTTAATCCAGCAGTGTGTCAGTGTTAATCCAGCAGCGTCTCAGTGTCAGTGTTAATCCAGCAGTGTCTCAGTGACAGTGTTAATCCAGCAGTGTCTCAGTGTCAGTGTTAATCCAGCAGCATGTCAGTGTTAATCCAGCAGTGTCTCAGTGTCAGTGTTAATCCAGCAGTGTCTCAGTGACAGTGTTAATCCAGCAGTGTCTCAGTGTCAGTGTTAATCCAGCAGCATGTCAGTGTTAATCCAGCAGTGTCTCAGTGTCAGTGTTAATCCAGCAGTGTCTCAGTGTCAGTGTTATTCCAGCTGTGTCTCAGTGTCAGTGTTAATCCAGCAGTGTCTCAGTGTCAGTGTTAATCCAGCAGCGTCTCAGTGTCAGTGTTAATCCAGCAGTGTTTCAGTGTCAGTGTTAATCCAGCAGCATCTGTGTCAGTGTTAATCCAGCAGTGTGTCAGTGTTAATCCAGCAGCATCTCAGTGTCAGTGTTAATCCAGCAGTGTTTCAGTGTCAGTGTTAATCCAACAGCGTCTCAGTGTCAGTGTTAATCCAGCAGCATGTCAGTGTTAATCCAGCAGCGTCTCAGTGACAGTGTTAATCCAGCAGCGTCTCAGTGTCAGTGTTAATCCAGCAGTGTTTCAGTGTCAGTGTTAATCCAGCAGCGTCTCAGTGTCAGTGTTAATCCAGCAGTGTCTCAGTGTCAGTGAGTCTAGCCCTCAGTGCAGGGCAGTCTGAAGTGCTTTGCAGGTTCACTCATCTGGCCCCAGCTGGCTGGATGGCTGAGGTGTACATGTGTTAATATGAGTTCACTGATTATAATAAATAATACGCACACGCCTACAGCCGGGCTTCCTGAGACAGCTCATCTCAACACTCACCTGTACTCATCCGTATAGTCAAAGTCCTGTTTGTTGTGCGTTGGTTTGAGGAAATTGCACTCTATGACACCGATCACTCCGACACCCCTGTTATTAGCCTGTGTGGAAACATGAGCAGGAATGTAGAGGCACAGAGTCCATCTGTACACCAGCGCTAAGCACATTTCAGTCATGTAATATCAACAGCTGCTGCACTCAGGGCCTCTGAGTCTACACAGTGACATCACTGAAGCTGTTATGATAGGTTATGATAATAATATGGAACTACTGGTAGTATGCATGACGAGTGCTCCACAAAGTATAGTAATTCTGACCAAGGCAGAGGCTTTGTTACTGGTAGGCATTTTGGACCATATTACACATATTTTATGGAATGTTGAGCATTTATAGAATGCAACAATGGTATACAGTAAATTGTGCAATTATTACAATAATATATAATAAAATAAAAACAGTAGGCCTATTCATATTTAATGGACCTTGCAGAAATATACATTACGCTCATATTCTAGGAAATACATTTCTGCAGTGATGTCTTTTTCAGCTTTCTTATTTTTCAAATATCGGTTTGAACTTAAAGGCCAGTAAAAACTGAAACGAAAGCACACCATCATCAAACACTGTACGATCACCTTATCTCCAGTTCAGCCAACACAGGTGTGCTCTTACTGCTGCCATTCCTGCCGGCTCTTTGTCCTCATGTCTGTCCCGCAGGTCTGCCTGTCCCTCTCACCGCCCTTAATAAAACAGGCCTGTCTAGTCTACAGTCTCAGAGACTGCTGGCAACTTTCATGGCTCTGTTGCCTGTAAACAAGCTTCGGGGTGACGGTAATGTGAGAAATACAGGTAGTCTCCCTGCGTCTTCCCTGCGGATGTTTTCAGGCGTGCGTCACTAACATCGTGCCACTTTAGCACAGCAGTCTCAGACCGCAGTTATCCCACAGCACTGAGGGGACTGTCTCTGTTTGGAGGCTAAAGGGAACACTGGCTAATGCAGCGAGTGAATGTGATGGACACAGCACAGCGCCCTCTGCAGGCTGAGACGAGAGAGCATGAAGGACAAACTGAACCCAAGTTACGTTTAGCCTGCTTGGCATGTGTTTGGAACCCTGGCTACTGATTTGTCAGACTGCAGTGATTACACAGGCCCTTCAAACATGCGCATAGAAACGTGCGTATATTTTGCATCATACGTCTCATTTAGTTTAAAACGTCTGGATGAACCCGGTGTAAATATGCATTTTATTTGAGTAATTTTAAAATTATTATTTAAGAATGTTTAAGCCTATCCGTTAGACAATTATCTTTTTTGTACCAAATCCTCCAGCATTCCAATTTACATTTTAAATTGTTTTGCAGGGGGGATCGTCAATTTGTTTATTGTATTGACTGGAAATTGTACAGGCAGCTACCTAAGATGATGGAGTGCAATTTCATTGGGGGCGAAATTGGCTCAGGCGGTAAGAGCAGTCGTCTGGCAGTTGGTGGGTTGCTGGTTCGATCCCGCCCTGTGTCGAAGTGTCCCTGGGCAAGACTGCTCCTGACGAGCTGGTCGGTGCATTGCATGACAGCCAATCGCCGATGGTGTGTGAGTGTGTGTATGAATGGGTGAATGAGAAGCATCGACTGTACAGCGCTTGGGATAAAGGCGCAACATAAATGCAAGCTATTTACCTAGTTATTATGATTATTTACCCGCCACCTTGCAGGCAGGCCCAAAAGGTGCATTTTGGGCCCTAGCTGTGAACCAGGCGCTCTAGCGCTGATGAGCCTCGTGGCTCAAAGCCACACTCACCTTGAGCTGGCAGCCCACGCGCTCGTACGCCTTGATCAGCCGGTTCCTGTGGTACATCATGATGCCGTACTGCTCCTTGCTCTTGGTGTTGTAGCCGAAGGTGATGCGGATGCGCTTGTTCTGTGAGAACATAAAACGAGGAAGAAGACATTCCGGAGGCTGGAAGCCAAACTGCGCCGTGGAGAGGGACTATCGCCAGCGCTGTGATTACACAGTTTAAAATTAACAGATGAATGACTGGGTGAGTAAATAATACTCAACACTACTTTCAAGTATTAATCAGTCTGCAAATATGTTCGCCTCCTTCGGCAAATGTACTTGACTATTGAAAAGCATATTAGTCACCATAATCAAATATGAACATGGTGGGGAAGTTCTTCACTGAGCCAATCAGAGTAGTTTTTTACACCAATACAAGCATACATACAGACTGTGTATGTACCCTCAGTGAGCACTTTATTCTCTATTTATTAGACTTATTATTATTTTTTTTACTTATTGGTCTTCTGCTGCTGTAGCCTATCCACTTAGAGTTCTGATGCGTTGTGTGTTCAGAGATGCTCTTCCGCACACCACTGTTGTAATGTGTGGTTATTTGCCTTACTGTCACCTTCCTGGCCATACTCGGACGTCTCTCAGTGCATTTTTGCCCACAGAACTGCTGCTCACTGGTTTTTTCTTTTTTTCCACCTTTCTCTGCAAACTCTAGAGACTGTTGTGCTTCAAAACCCCAGGAGATCAGCAGTTTCTGAGATACTCAGACAACCCTGACTGGCACCAACAATCATTCCAAGGTCAAAGTCACAAAGATCACATTTCTTCCCCATTCTGACATTTGGCTTGAAAAACAGCTGAACCCCTTGACCATGCATATAGTTGCTGCCACATGATTGACTGATTAAATATTTGCATAAACAAGCTGGTGGACAGGAGGTCTACCCAATAAAATGCTCACTGAGTGTATACACACAGATTTGCATGCATATTTACGTAGCTATTTTAAAGTGCACATGTAAATGTACTGCTCGATACGAGTGCATTCAGCCTGATGGGTGTGCTACTAGAGTGGTGTGTGCTATTGTGTGTTCTGCTCATGTCCCGTATGCTCATCGTGCAGTGCTGCATGACGTGCCGAACATGGCTGAAACATACCAGGAAGATGGGTCTGTAATGGTCCTTGGCGATGTAGGCCAGGCTCTTGGAGACCAGCTGTGTCTTTACTTTCTGCCCTCTGATCACGATCTGCATCCTGGGCTTCAGGTACAGAATGCTGCAGTAGGCCTGAGAAGCAGAACAGCGTGTGAGCACACATCATACTCTGCTTATCCCAGAACAATTACAACATCACACTACCACAGAGTATCTGCTTATCCTAGCACAATTACAACATCATACAACCAGAGTCTCTGCCTATCCCAGAACAATTACAACATCACACTACCACAGAGTATCTGCTTATCCTAGCACAATTACAACATCATACAACCAGAGTCTCTGCTGATCCCAGAACAATTACCACATCACACTACCACAGAGTATCTGCTTATCCTAGGACAATTACAACATCACACTACCACAGAGTATCTGCTTATCCTAGCACAATTACAACATCACACTATCATCAAGCCTCTGCTTATTTGATTTATTTGATTTATTTACCAGGGACAGTGCATTAATCAACATTTTCAGTTTCCACATCAACGTAATTATGCCAGAGTTAGCTAATGAGTTCATTTCCATCTGTAGTCCCTAACCTGCATGTCTTTGGACTGTGGGAGGAAACCGGAGTACCTGGAGGAAACCGGGGATAACGTGCAAAGGCCTGGGGGGGCTCAAACCCAGGACCTGCTTGTTGTGAGGCAACAGTGCTACCCACTGCGCCACCGTGCCACCCAACATCCCAGCACAATCACCTCACACTACCACAGTCTCTGCTTATCCTAGCACAATTACCTCACACTACCACAGTCTCTTATACTAGCACTGTTACAACATCATACTACCATAGAGTCTCTGGTTATACTAGCACTGTTACAACATCATACTACCATAGAGTTTCTGGTTATACTAGGACTGTTACAACATCACACTACCACAGAGTCTCTGGTTATACTAGCACTGTTACAACATCATACTACCATAGAGTCTCTGGTTATACTAGGACTGTTACAACATCACACTACCACAGAGTCTCTGGTTATACTAGCACTGTTACAACATCATACTACCATAGAGTCTCTGGTTATACTAGGACTGTTACAACATCACACTACCACACAGTCTCTGGATATACTAGCACTGTTACAACATCACACTACCATAGAGTCTCTGGTTATACTAGCACTGTTACAACATCACACTACCATAGAGTCTCTGGTTATACTAGGACTGTTACAACATCACACTACCACACAGTCTCTGGATATACTAGCGCTGTTACAACATCATACTACCACAGAGTCTCTGGTTATACTAGCACTGTTACACCACACTACCACAGAGTCTCTGTTTATCCTAGCACAATTACGACGTCACACTGCCATAGAGTCTCTGCTTATACTAGCACATTGACCAGATCACACTAACACAGGGTCTCTGCCTAACCAGGCAGACTGTACCATCACAGAACCCCCCCCAGTGCCCCCGGGTGTACCCACGCGCAGGGAGTAGTCGCTCTCCGGGACGGACTGCGTGGGGCGCTCCTGCCGCTTGTACTTCTCGCTCGTGCTCTCGAACACGTCGGCCGGGATCTGGATGTCGTACCTGTTCACGTTGAATTCAAACTCCGGCTGGCCCGTCGACATCCTGAGCCAGCGGGATTCAGCCATTTTAGAGAGACATTCGAGCAGACGCAACCACTCAGGCCTACTCTACGCAGTAGCTACACCCTACCCAACAACAGCCTTTCTGTCTCAGTTCCTACGCGGGTAATGATATGGGTATATGGGTGTATGGGTGTATGGGTGTATGGGTGTATGGGTGTATGGCTCACCTGCGCAGGTTCCAGACGATGATGCGCGTGCCGCTGGAGCCCGTGGAGCAGGTGGCGTTGATGGCGCGCAGCTCAGAGAAGAGCTCCGCCTCCGTCTTGAACAGCGAGTACCGGAGGATGTCCTGCAGGCTGGCCGCGTGGTCCGACAGCGCCCGGAGTGGGGTCAGAGGTCAAGGAAGAGGCCGGGCACGCAACAGCAAGGCAGATTCAGAACCTCTCTGCAGACTATATGGGAAGCTTCTGGCACGCTGGGAGAATATTTGGTGCTTTTCTAATGACATCATGCTAACACATTAGCCATACTGACGGGATTATGTTACTACGCTAACACATTATCCATACTGACAGGATTACGTCACTACGCTAACACATTAGCCATACTGACAGGATTATGTTACTATGCTAACACATTAGCCATACTGACAGGATTACGTTACTACGCTAACACAATAGCCATAACGATGGGATTATGTTACTACGCTAACACAATAGCCATAATGATGGGATTATGTTACTACGCTAACACAATAGCCATAATGATGGGATTATGTTACTACGCTAACACAATAGCCATAATGACGGGATTACGTCACTAAACCCAGCTCTGGAAGGATATACTGGTTGTGCCCGACGCGGGCGAAGGTGACGATGGGGACCACGATGTGATTGGCCCGGATGGCCTCCAGGTAGGTCTGGGACAGGAGCCCCACACACATGGTGTCCCGCGTCTTGGAGAAAACGATGGCGTCCTTCCCCAGACGCATGGAGCCTGACTTGAAGCCGTTTCCATAGAGGCCCACGGGGACGTGGCCATTAATGGCCTGCTTATCGCTGAAGCCAAAACTGAGAGGAGGGGAAGGAGAGAGGCCCATTAATAATACAATACACTGAGGGAGAAGGGGAATTATTAATATGTCACACAGAGAGAGAGAGAGAGAGAGAGAGAGAGAGAGAGAGAGACCCATTAACAAGAGAGAGAGAGAGAGAGAGAGAGAGAGAGAGAGAGAGGGAGAGGGAGAGAGAGAGAGAGAGAGAGAGAGAGAGACCCATTAACGAGAGAGAGAGAGAGAGAGAGAGAGAGAGAGAGAGATTCGTAACTCACTAATACGTCACACAGAGACAGGGGGGTAACAATTAATACTGAGAGAGAGTACAGAAGGGGACACATCAATAAATTACACTGAGGCTTGAGAGAGGAGGGGGAACCATTAATACGTCACGCTGAGGGAGAGAAAGGAGAGGGAAGAATGAATACGTCACACTGATGGAGAGAGACGAGGGGGAACCATTAATACGTCACGCTAGGCTCTCACAAGCCTCAGTTGGGGAGAAGTTGTTCTCTGACCTCAGCATCTTGTGCATTTTGTCGTAGTTCATCCCAGCTCCATTGTCCATGAACGTCAGGCAGTCCAAGCCTTTTATTCGAGTCTTGTCGATCCAGAACTGTTTGGCACTGACATCTGGATCATAGGCATTGTCTGTGATGAGAGAGATCGGAACAGGCACTGACAAGGACGAACTGACAAGGTATGGCAAAAAACGGTACACAAGCCTGCTAAAGGTTAGCATTTGGAGTACAGGATGGGGGACAGGGGGACAGGGAGACAGAAGGACAGAGGGACAGGGGGACTCACCGATGAGCTCTGCGATAGCACTGAAAGGCCAGGTGTGACTGGTGGAATTGGTGTGTAAGAACTTTGGGCTGAGCTGCAGAACACACGGAAAGACAGAAATAAAACAAAATGTAAAAACAAATGTAATAGCATATGTTAGGTTATGTCATATCTAATATATCAGTTTCCTTTGAAGAAAGTTTCCCTTATGCCAATAGAGGTGTTGCCTTGTGACATTTAAACATGCCCCCCTCCCACCCCCACCCAACACTGACAGATATGGTAATTAATCAGAAATTAGGCCAAGAGTCCCACAGAGCTGGCTCCTTAGGCTACATTATAAATGCATGCATATTTTACTGTTTAGAGCACTATCACAATGATTCTAGTGTACACCAGTGCTTTCAATCAACTCTCTGCCCTCCATACTTCATTCCACCAAGCATCAGATTCAACAAATAAACTCTCCCTGAAGCACTGGTTTAAAAAGGCCCAAAATCCATTACCAGTGATTCTGGTAAATTGAGAATGATGGGATTAATCTATAACCATTTTTAAAAAATCACAAAATCATTCAAGTGTTTATCTTACCGTTCCATTAATATTCTGTGTAAATTCTGTTGAACTGTCATAGCGTCAAACCTACAAATCCATAATCCAAAAGCCCACTGGCCATATTCTGCTCCTGCTGTCCCCAGCTGTCCTAAACCCCCAGGGCGACAAACCACCCCCTGCCCCAAATCCCAGGGCTACCCCCTCGCGTCTGCAGAGGGTCCCCATACACACACACACACACACACAGCCTTCTGCCATTCTCATTATACCCCATCTGTGCTGATATACAGAGAGCCCACTCTTTCCTTCTCTTGTCTAGTTCTGGACTCTACCATCTTGTCTCACATAAGCGCTCACTTCTCACAATTCTTAAAGGATCCACAGACTTAGACCTAAAAACAAATCATTTTGCCAAGACTATAATAATTTGGACAATTGTTTGGGTATGAGTTGTTAGGCCACCCAACAGAAAGAGCAGACCTAAAAACAAATCATTTTGCCAAGACTATAATAATTTGGACAATTGTTTGGGTATGAGTTGTTAGGCCACCCAACAGAAAGAGCAGACCTAAAAACAAATAATTTTGCCAAGACTATAATAATTTGGACAATCGTTTAGGTATGAGTTGTTAGGCCACCCAACAACACCGCGGGCAGAAAGAGACAGACAAGGCCATTGTTAGAACCCCAGCCCTGACCCTTGGTCCAAGAAGGATCACAGACAGAAGCAGGATAAACCTGCCTCAGACTCTGCCTCTTCAACACAGTCTGCACATGGGTGACTGCTCCATACCACGCAGCCAACAACAATAATTTCAATAGGAAGAAGAGTTGACCAGACCTGGGTTAAATACATAATTGTTTTAGAATCAAATACTTTTCTATGCTTTGCTGAGCATGTCTGGTGTATTGGAAACTATGAAATACTCTCAAAGTGCAAGCCCAGCCTTCCAGTGCTTTTGCCACCAGGCAAGATCAATAGAGTACAGAAAAGTATTAAAATCCAAAACAATCTTGTACTTGACCCTGATCTGGAGTAAATGGTTGTTTTACACACGGTAAATTGTAAATGGTTGGCATTTATATAGCGCCTTTATCCAAAGCGCTGTACAATTGATGCTTCTCATTCACCCATTCATACACACACTCACACACCAACGGCGATTGGCTGCCATGCAAGGCACCGACCAGCTCATCAGGAGCATTTGGGGGTTAGGTGTCTTGCTCAGGGACACTTCGACACAGCCCGGGCGGGGGATCGAACCGGCTACCCTCCGACTGCCAGACGACTGCTCTTACTGCCTGAGCCATGTCGCCACACATCACATTAAACCCCAGATACCATGGAAGTGGGACATCTAAAATACATAACTAACCATCGTGAGTCTTCTATGGAGTGGCCATTAAGTGTTTAGATTGATAAATCTATCCATGTCTTTTATTTACAATTTATATGTCTGTTTGATTTGCAGCAGCAGATGAGGTCCTGGTCCTTTTGTTACGATGATTTTTCCTTTTCCGTTTTTTGTGGTGAGGCTGCAGTACGTGAACTGAATTTTTATAAAGAGCAGACATTTCCATGAATATTTCAAAAACTATTCCTTATTCCCAGTATTACTTATTTTAAAAAATACCACTTTCAAACCTAAACCTGAAATAAAGGTTCAATCTGTAGGTAAGTCACAGTTCAACTATGTAATTTGTTGAAATATCTGTTCAATATTTATTGGATTTGCAATCATCTTTGTATGGCTTCTTTTAAAACGAAGGACACATTAAAGTGTTCATAAACATAAATCAAAGGGAATTGGGGGGAGTTTCTGAACCAGGAAGGCATGAAGTTTCAGACTATCATATTCTTTGAATATGAATTTGACACAGATGTATACATTTCACCTGGGTTACCAATCCATAAAAACGTGAATATATTCTGCTCACATAAAGAATGATTCTCTTGGAGACGGTAAGGTCGTGCATATAAATAGGTAAGCTGGGGTGCAGTAAGAGAGATGATCAGGGTACTCTCACCATAAACTGTTGAATGTTTTATTTTCCAATGCTGGAAACTGTTTACCATATTCAAGTTCATTGCAGAAAGTTAATTAACATTGCTGGGGACGTCCTGTCGTTTTACTTGCAGACAGTTTGCCAAAATACATGCTGTATCTTTCAGAGACCCAAACCCTGGTATTAAATATAAAGATAAAAAATGGCGGATAAATATAAAAAATGGTCTAGGTTTTTGCAAACACGTTTCAGGTATGAGATTTCGGTGCTTCGCGTTTGACCCCTTTGGGAGGAGGGGGGAGGGACAAGGCTGACTGGCAGTCCATTCTTCTAGTCGGGAAACATGGCTCCCTTTCACTCGGGACTGGACCACCAGGAGGGTGAGGACCGTGTACTCCAGCTCCCCCGCAGCCCAACAGTAACACGACTATGATGGTGGGCGCAGCGCGCTGAATAAATCCTCTGTGCTCTGCCAGGCCCACGCCGAACAGCTCAGTGTTGTCTGTCCCAGCACAACAGCCATGGCTGCATCCAGCAGGACGGTGCAGCTGGCAGGATTTTAAGAGAAATCCTACTCTGGGCTGTGCCGAACACTGACTGAGCCACAGAGACTGGCAATGCAGCATCAAGAGAACAGACTCCAGAGAAGGAAGGTGTGTGTGGTGATGCCCATGGAGCTGCTGCCCAGAGGCCCCCTGATGGGCTGGGGGGGCGGCTTTGGCACGGGGGGGGGGGGGAGAGGGAGGGAGTGTGCAGTCAGCACATGGGTACATGTTCAAGGAAGCTGCCATGGGGAGCCAGTCACCACAGCCCCCAGTTCATCAACCAATCAACCATCAACAGTGAAGCTGGCCGCAGTGCCCTCTCCTGGCAGACCTTGAGCAACGCTAACAACAGAGGTTCACAGGGGAGAAAGGCACAGTGCAGGCCCCGGGGCGAAGGGCCCCGGGGCAAAGGGCATCAAGGCCCAGAGGAGCTTCCTCTTCCTCTTCTTCCTCTGCACAGAGGCAGCAGCACAGCGCACACTGCTGAATGCATGCTGCTCGAATTGTTCCTGTTTTTAAAGCTACGCTTAGAGGCAAATGTGTCCACTGGCTCAGCTCGGTATTCTGAACAATTCAAAACAAACAAGTAAAGCTGCGGCCTATATTATCTTGCAAAATATTATTTATTTCCCTGACACGACCATCAGCAGAACATTACTTTTAGCTATATTGTTCATATTCAGGCATGAAATTGAGCAAATGTTTGCACTCATTTACTTTGCTTTTAACTAGTAACATCTTCAGTCATTGTTAGTCATTTCAGGGAGCATTATGGGAGTCTCTTGTTGTGTTGTTTGTCACAAACATCGGTGGATCAGCTGAGGCACAAATCATTTGTAGTAAAAGAACCTGCAAACCCCCCATGCTGAAAAGCGTCCTGGGGGAAACGCAGCCTTCGAAACAGAAAACCACAGGGGGCAGCACGACAACGTCGGAGACGTGAAACGACTGAACCGCGACTGGCCAATCGGAGCCTTTATCTGCCAGACCACCTGGGGGGTGGAGACACCACGATGGGGGAGGGGGGGGCGGCTCGATCTCCTCTACGCTGCGAGGAGCCGAGGAGATCAGAGGGGCTGAAGGGAGTGTCCCTCGTCATCAACACTGTGAAGGAGAAGCGTGAGGCTAGAAGAACCGCCATCGTTCCTCAGTGTTGTGGAAGTATTGAGGAGTGTTCTCGGTCTGTGGCCTGCCACCGTATACGCAAAACACAGCAGCTGTGCAGTACTGAAGGACTGAAAGTAGGTGAAGAGTGACGGAGGACAGAGGTTGCCTGCTTCCCATGGCAAGTAGCAGGACAAAACCATCACATCAGACAAGACAGGTCAGAACACCCCAGGAGGAGCTGGGAACTGTGAACAACACGGGGGTGGGGGGCTTAATTAGAAATGTTCCCGTTATACATTTGTTTCCAGTACTGCAATTATGTTAATTTAGTATTATTAGAGAGGGCTTATTGACCAGATTTCAATTTTATACACAACATCATGTAGGCTAGTCTTAACGAACCAACGCAAACAAAAAGGTTCTGCAAATGCATACCATATAAAATCGGTGGGGATAATAATCGTGGATTACTTACTGTCTTGATCTTTTTGCTAACAATCACGTCTTTTTGAAAGATTATAAAACATTGAAAATACTTTCATAATACGTTGTATATCTTGCATAAATAACCGCCCCCATAAGTTTCACCGGCAAATATCTTTCTTTTATATGGCAATTAAAGTGGAAAGTTTCTCTCCAAAACATAATATTTACTATACCGTTGCCTAGGAGATGACAACTGACTTTACTAGCAGACCCACCAAAATACCAGCGCGGGGTGGGGGGTTAGGGTCGGGGTTAGAGTTATGTTTGAACGCAGGGGACAGCCACAGTGAACGTGCGTATGCACCGGTGATGGGGGGCTGGGTAAGCAGAGGTCAAATACAGTCGGGGGTGAGAGACAGAATCGGAAGGTAATAATAATAATTACTTCCTGAGCCCGAAATGGGAGGGCACAGATAATTGGGTTAAAGTAAGGAGGTTGTCACGGCGTGCAGCCAATGACACGGCGCCCTCTGACCGTGTGAAGGTGAGGACCTGAGACAGTTCAATGTCAGTGGGCCGGTTCTCCGGAGATAAGCTTGTCAAACAGGCGCATACTGCACGTGGCTCTCCTGCCATCGCATCCTGTGCCTACTGAGGCAGGCTTTGTTTATACGCCTGAGGTAGCTCTGACAGTTGGAATGGGTGCTAATGAGACATTCGGATCTTAAAAAAAAACCCAGTAGCTGAAGCACTGGGAAGTGGAGAGAATTGACATTGACACTGTGCAAGGCAGTGATGACAGCCACTTATTATATCTCAGAGGAGAATATGAGCCAGGTCGAGGCAGATGGCAGATTTGACAGACAAGTTTGTCTAGCCAATCCGGACATGCCGCACATTACATCCAAAAATGTAATTCCAAAATGAAGAGGAAAATAGATTTACACATAGGCATGCACTGAGGCCTTTATATGATTCTGAATAGGTAATCCTTTGATAATTTGATCTTAACCTCTTTGTGTCAAAGGTTAAGTGCTCGTTGTTGAGTTATGCAACTTAAAAAATCCAACTATACCTATTAGTAAAACAATATCGCCGTTACAGTGGAAGGTTAGCAAGCCCAAGTACCCTTGCCCATGAGTATAGCAAAGTTACATGGAAATGTATGATACTTTTATTGTGATAAAGCTAGCATATGCCCAACATTTTTTTTTTTTTTTTTTACAATGTATGAAGTTGTTTGTGAAAGTGTTTGTTCAGTAGATTTTGTTTAGTTTGTTCAGAAGCATTTGCCCATTGTTCCAGCTGAGTAATTTGTTCTGTAGGCAGTACACTGCAGATACACAAATGGGTAATTTATGCATAACATGGGGAGAGATTGTTTATTTTTGTTGATTGTTGCATCAGTAGTTTGTTGGCATGCATGGTCAGGGTTGGTGCAGTGTGTATAATATTGTTTGTTCTCCTGAGGGCACGTTTGGGGTAAACTATTTGTGAATAAATTGTCTTTCTCCCTTTCCTGTCGCCCTCTCCTCTGCCATCCATGAGTGAGAGAATCCCTCCATGCCAGCCCAGTGCTGAAGGTCCTTCTCTGAAGAGGCAGGGCTCTTCTCCCACAGTGATCTGGTGCTCAGGACAGGGTGCCGGTCAGGGCTCTTCTCCCACAGTGATCTGGTGCTCAGGACAGGGTGCCGGTCAGGGCTCTTCTCCCACAGTGATCTGGTGCTCAGGACAGGGTGCCGGTCAGGGCTCTTCTCCCACAGTGATCTGGTGCTCAGGACAGGGTGTCGGTCAGGGCTCTTCTCCCACAGTGATCTGGTGCTCAGGACAGGGTGTCGGTCAGGGCTCTTCTCCCACAGTGATCTGGTGCTCAGGACAGGGTGCCGGTCAGGGCTCTTCTCCCACAGTGATCTGATGCTCAGGCGACAGCACAGGGTGTGGAGACGAGGAGACTGGTGCCCCTCCAGCTCATCATCCAGCTCATCCCCTCCACCCAGAGGTGACACAAGCCCACCTGTGCCAGGGGGGAGGTGGCTGGATGGCAGGGAGCAGGGTCAGCAGCCACCCGTTCTCTCCAGGCCAGGACACCCGGGGCTCAGCTGGACTTTACCCAGGAGTACTCACCCCTGGAGCTATTCCAGTTGACCTTCTCACTGCACATGCTTTGCAGTGACACCAATACGAAGGTGCAACAGGGAATAGACCAGGCAATGAAAACACTTGGATCCCACTGGAACCAGCTGAGCTGTGCCGCTACTTTGGGGTGCTGATGGGGTAGCATGGGCCTTGTGCCATGCTACCCCATCACTATTGGAGCCTTGTGAGCTGTTACAGCTTGCCTTTCCCTCTCACAGTCTGCTGTAGAAGCAGGTCCAAGGCAATCCGCAGAGGGGTACGACCGCCTTTTTCGGTTGTAATATGTTTTTGTTGGGGTCCATCTCTAAAAATTCACTTTTATTGTAAAAAAATCGCATTTTATAGTAAAACAATTCAAAATAAATAGTTGACACTTTTTTGGAACATTGGCATTTTGGCACAGTTCGGCACAATTTGGTAACCAAATTGGCTTTCCTGAAAAAAAATCACTGGAAAACTTGAATAACATGAGATATTGCTACAAACAATTTACCAGAGGTAGTCTCCATATTCATTTTCTGTACATAACTTGCTGTAATTAAGCATGACATTAATTTATGTGAATTCCATATAGTCAGAAGGGTGCAGATCTTAGCTTTAGTTAAGGTTCTGAACCATGTTTCTAGCCGGTGTAGTTTTTGAGATGTAAAGCATTATTTGACACTCGTGAAAATGGGAAAAATGGGCCAATTTTGCCCCTGGCAGGAAGAACTGACATTTGTGTTGTTCAAACACAGGTTTGTCACAAAATTACATTATTCCACATCTAATGCTTCCCACCCTCCCCCCACAAACACACCAACAGTGCGGTGATTTCACATTAGAGTCAGACAGTCACTCACACCTGAGTGACATGCTGTCACAGCGATCTGCAGAACAGTGGGAACAGCATTCAGCAGGGATTCATCACTACAGACGGCTGGAAAGCACCAAGCTGATGTCATCCTTTTACAAACTGCCCCATGTAAACAGGCCCTACTAAAAATATGTTTTCAAAAAATCTTCCTGCTCAAAAACCAAATGGAAGAATCAAAGCATTGCCCCTTCCTCACCCCTCCCCCTTCACACCTGCTCACTCCCTTTAACATTAAGGCTGCACTCTCTACAGTGGCCCACTCCCTTTAACATTAATGCTGCACTCCCTACAGTGGTCCACTCCCTTTAACATTAATGCTGCACTCCCTACAGTGGTCCACTCCCTTTAACGTTAATGCTGCACTCCCTACAGTGCCCCACTCCCTTTAACATTAATGCTGCACTCCCTACAGTGGTCCACTCCCTTTAACATTAATGCTGCACTCCCTACAGTGGTCCACTCCCTTTAACGTTAATGCTGCACTCCCTACAGTGCCCCACTCCCTTTAACATTAATGCTGCACTCCCTACAGTGCCCCACCCCCTTTAACATTAATGCTGCACTCCCTACAGTGCCCCACTCCCTTTAACATTAATGCTGCACTCCCAACAGTGCTCCACTCCTACATTCAAACCGACCTCAGAAGCACTCAGCTTGAACCAAGTCACGACTGGACCCATTAGAACAGGTCTTTTTGCCACTGCTCAGTCCAGACCAGCTAAGGCATACAGATGGAAAAGCAGTTATGTCACTTAACAGTGGGAGGGGCATCATGTGGTTACATGACAGGAAGTGAAAAAATATAGGATTGTCGTGTTTAGGTAATGACACCGTCTCTGTATTTTTAATTGCTATGTGAAATGTATTTTTAAAGCCAGTTTTAGAGCGTTGTTGATTTTGATGACTGGATTAAAGATACCTGCCCAAGATAGAGACAAGAAAATACATTATAAAAAGGTTGCAGCTAATGAAGGAGTAGAGTTAAGGACAGCAGCCAGGGATGCCTGGCATCATCCAGGGAGCAACACTGTGTCCCCAAACCAGCATGAGGGAGCACAGCGTGTGCTGTGATCATTTTCCGGATTCTACAGGTGTATTCGAGTGCAGCACTTCCCCAAACCCCCAGCCCCATCAATATTCCGGTCTCTCAACTGACTGAAGTCAGATCATGCCCTAAATCCATTGGCTTTTCATGCTTGAGTATCGAAGGACACCCTCTTGGAAGGGGATTCAACTCGTTTTTGAAGCTGAAAATGGACTATGAATAAGTAATATGACCCTTTATCATTTGATCACAAATTTGTGATTAGAATACTCTTAACTGAGCATGTTGATGCAACAATCACTATTGGAGTTGAACAACACCGATTTTTTAAACCCTTCACAGCTACTAACTACCATGTGACTTTGAAAGTGAGCGCTAGCTGAAGCAAAATTGGGATGTTCGCATCATTTAACTGAGGTGACACAGTTACAGCGGCTTCGACATGGGATGGATGTTAGGGAAGTAGGGCGAGTCCTTGCTTCGCATGAGTCCTGTTGCCAAGTTAGCAAGCCAGTTCCCATCAAATGTAAAAAGCAAACACAACGGTATCATAACGTCAATGTGGTAGACCAGACTCTCGTAAATTATCGATCTTTTCTGTTCATTTTAACAAAAAAAGCAAATTACTAACTGTTACAACGTTACGAGAGGGATGACTGTTATTCACGTCACACAACACACCACAGAAAGACACGGGAGACGTAAGTCAAAGGCAACCTAGCTAGATATTTAGCTTGAAATATATCGCATCGTTATTTTAACCCTATGTCGCGCAAGCTATCAAGTGACATAACTTGTAGCCAAGTCTTAGAAGAACTGATAATCTGGTTTTGCGATCACAATATCCAACTGGCTCACTCGCAATATTAGTCTATTAGCAAACAAGCTAGCAAGCTATCATACGAAACACCGACCAGCGGCTCATCATTGCTAAGGTAGCTAATAACGTAGGTCCCTGGCTAGTCAGGAAAGCTCGTCAGCCGTCATTGTACACAAATCCTATCCTGTTACTGAAATGTGACACAGTAAATCAGAACGTCTGAAAAAAAACTAATAAGCGACACGAAATCCAGCGTATTCATTTAAAGTCGAAATTTCCTTTCTCTTACCGCACTCAGGGGTATCCCTCGATCTGTTTGTGCCGCCATTTTCTCCGACGCGTAGAGGGAGGTTCTGTAAAAGACTATGGGGAAGCCCACAGTGCGCACGCGTACTACAATATTCAGCATAAATCCCACCCATTTTCCAGCCCCTTTCGGCATGTCAACACCGTACACGTTTTATTTTGACAAAAGAACCAAACTTTGTGTAGAAACATCCTTTTTAGTTAAATGGGCCGTGTGAAAAAAACGTTGAAAGTGATATTTTGGTATAAAATACATAATATTTATAACAAAATAGGCGTAATGTGGAATAAAACACGTCTTCAGTAGTCCCCTCGTTTGTCATTACGCAAATACTGCTTCAAATTTCCCAGTTTGAAGTAACTATTATATTTGAACGTCCACTGTACACATTTTCTTAAGAAATGTGAAACGTTTATCAAAATTATAGCTATATGTTATGAATGAGTATTTAATGAGATTTAAAATAATTATTTTTAATTATGTTTTCCTTTACTGGATGCATTTTTATTATAATTCTTTAGACAAGAAATAGGCTGTTGCACTTTACAAAATTACCTGGGAAAAAGATACTAAACTTAGTAGTCTTAGCACAATAAGAGCATTGCTAAAAAAAAATTTTTTAAATATAAAACAGGTCAGAACAGGCCCAAGGCATAATCACTGATACAATCAAACCATAGTCTTCTAGTAACCACTTACATCATATGCAAGGGATGATTAGGGTCACGTGCAATGCATGAATATTACCCATAGAGTGTATCATAGAGTTAAGTGATATTAGGAGTACAGAGGAACCTCTATACTCCTAATACCCCTAATGTTAAAGGGAGTGGGCCACTGTAGGGAGTGCAGCATTAATGTTAAAGGGAGTGAGCAGGTGTGAAGGGGGAGGGGTGAGGAAGGGGCAATGGAAGAGTGAGGTAACCACTCATTTTTTATAAAAAAATATTGGGACATGGAAATAATGGTAGAAGATTTGGGCAGAAATGAGAAAAAATGGTGTATTGATAAAGTACAGAGAAACACATTGTAAGCCTGTGGGAGGAGTTCAGTTTAATCTCCACGACAGGAGGAGTTAGGAAAACAGGATAAAAGGAGGCAACGTTCAGAAGGGAATTCAGAGCGTGTTCTTGGAGTGCTTGGAGACTGTTTCGAGATTGCATGAGAAACTTTGTGTGTATTTGCTCTGTGCAGACCAGACCAGCCCAGGTTCCTGTATGTTACTCTTGAGCCATATACAATAAACCCAATTGCATCAGACTCTGTTTCAGTTGCATCTATTTTAAGTTTTCAGCTAGTGTGGTGGGAACACCCAGTCCATCTGGCCCAGAGCAGGGTAGTTTTTCTACCACACTGTGACTTGTGAGGTGGCGCTGCCTTCATTCGGTGAGCGGAGAGGAGGACAGGCATAAGAATACAACCCATATTGTGAGTGGGTGGGTACATCCATGGCTGCCATCACGGGAGACAACATTACATTACATTTGTGGTCCAGGATCCTGTGAGCCTTTATGGGGAGTGGACTGCAGCTGTACGTGGCCGGAGAGCATGGTCGTATGCGTACACTGGACTCAACATTTTAACTGAAACCCACACATTCCAGAGGCCTCCAGTGTGAATTATGATATTGATTCCTGCTTATGAGAAAAACCTGTATGCTTAAATGTGTGGGGAAAATAACATTTTAATAAGTCTGACTGTAACTCATTACATGCTCATCAACTATTTGTCAGGCAAGCCTTAACCAATCTATATTCCAGATAATTGTCAGAAGGTTTTCACATCTGGAATTTTCATATAATTTGTGTCAACTAGCAACATACTGTATATTGTTGGTAAATGTCACAGTCAAGAATTGTTATCCTTAATTTAGTGTAAGTTTATAACAACAATCTCAACAATGTTTCTGTGTTGAACCTGAATGAATTATCACTCAAGTCCAATCTATAGCAACATTAATTTTATTATAAATAAATGAAACTTTTTTCTGAAGAGATTAAAGCCCATTTAATTGTATATATGCAGAGTAAAGAGATTACAAATGAGAGGTAATAAAATAAAAATAAAAAGTTAATTTACAAGTAATAATTTACTGATTGAAATTTGAACAGCAAATGATTGCATTTATCATGATGTGTCAAAAGTATGAAGACATAGTTTGTTAAATTAGACAGGGAAAAACATAATTTATGTTTGTTATATGAGAAATATAAACATAAATATAAACATCTGACTATAGTCACCCGCCAGACATAAATAATTTTATCTGATACTTGAAATGATATCTGGAGAACTGCAGATGCAACTGTGGATTCCATGTCTGCTGCGAGAAGAAAGCACAGCAGATTGGTACATTCAGCAAACTGCACCCTACGTTACTATTAATATGTTGGCTCAACAGAGAAGGAATTTTTACATCCTTCAACTCTCTGACAGTGAGATTCTCTTAATGTACTTCAAGCATTTTCACCATATGAGCTCATGAGTATAATACAGTACAACACCCTGATCTGTCCTTGCTGGTATTTGAGGTTAAGGCTGGAGTGAGTCTGAAAGCTCCATTAGGCTCAAAGACAAGCTTGCATATGGACGACGGTCAACTATTAACAAACAGCAGATTCTACCAGCAGCTCTGAGATATACATTCCAGTGACAGACCAACAGGGCACTTTCATTCTGCACTGTTCCAGGGTTCCTGCTCGGGTCCTGGTTCTAGCTGTCCATGTTCTCCAGGAAATCGCTCTGGAGGATCTCTTCCAATTTGCTCAAGATTTTACTGCTGTTGGGGGTCACATAGTCAGCCATGGACTGGGGCCCCTTGGGGGAGGAGCTAAGGGCCCGGAAGAAGGGCTCGAGTTGGGTAAGGCTGGTGATGGAGCTCTGGGGGAGGAGCGGGAGGTCCAGGCGGTCTGAGCAGGTACGCTCACCTGTGCCATTCAGTTCCTGGACAGGCAGAATCACACATCAAACACACAAGACCACAGACCCTTTAATCTGCCTTAAATGTTTTTCTCATGCACATCACATTGAAAAATACCAAATATATTTCTAATTTATTTATTTACATACTCTGCAGATAATTTACACATCAAAAAGGCCACTCTAATGAAAAGGTTACATGATTTTACAGGTGTGCTTAAGGGTGTTTGCACATTCCATTTCAGCCTCTCATGTGGACTCAAGACCGATAACTCAGTATTTATTGTGCATATGCAAACACGCAAAATTAACTCACACCCCTCTGAAATGAACCAAACACAGACTGTAGGAAAAATTCACAGAACAAGATGTTCTACCTACGTTTTATGACAAATCAATCACAAATCAAAATCAGATTAAACGGTCAAACTGTCAGAATTGAGCAAGCTGGTTCCTCCAAAACTCTCAAAAGCCAAAATGTCAAAAGTATACCAATATGTATACTGCCTATTACTCATGTAATCAATATGTATGCTGCCTATTACTCATGTAATCAATATGTATGCTGCCTATTACTCATATACTCAATATGTATGCTGCCTATTACTCATGTAATCAATATGTATGCTGCCTATTACTCATGTAATCAATATGTATGCTGCCTATTACTCATATACTCAATATGTATGCTGCCTATTACTCATGTAATCAATATGTATGCTGCCTATTACTCATGTAATCAATATGTATGCTGCCTATTACTCATGTACTCAATATGTATGCTGCCTTTTACTCATGTAATCAATATGTAATCCAATGAACCTATATCATTAATTACGGATGAGCTTATGGAAACGCAAGAAACCACAATGTCAACTGTAGAAGAAAAAGCAAAAGAATGTGTCAGGCTGAAAAACCACACTTACTCACTTAGAAGAAAACATTAATCAAATATTAAAGTATGATTAAGTATGCCTGTTATTTTCAAACTGATAAACTGCTAA
Source organism: Conger conger (assembly GCF_963514075.1). Lineage (NCBI taxonomy): Eukaryota > Metazoa > Chordata > Actinopteri > Anguilliformes > Congridae > Conger > Conger conger. The sequence goes on along the minus strand of NC_083776.1, from coordinate 33,249,264 downwards.
TTTGTGCTAGAAGTACACAGTGACCCATATGTAACCTGAGTTGAATACAATAATGTGTAGGCTTAAAAGGAAAATTGGAAAGTACAGAATAGCACCATGTTTTGCATGAATTCATCTTTTATGATTCCTCTCTGTTAAAAAGCAGTTTATGGGATGGGGGCGACTTGAACGGCTTGCGGGGCGGGATGCCTTGCTTTGAAAACTGTCATTTTCAAGGATAGTTTACGGAACAAGATGTGATAAGGACGCTTTGTTCTTATCGTCTTTGCCAAAATAGTTTGTGGGACGGAGGTGTCTTGAACAGCTTGCAGGACAAGGAGTCTTGCTTTGTAGGCTGTCTTTGCCAAAATAGTTTGCGGGGCAGGGTGACCTGACCGGCTTGCAGGGCAGGACGTCTTGCTTTGAAGATTGTCATTTTCAAGGACAGTTTACGGAACAAGATGTGATAAGAACATTTATTTTGTTACAAAACAAAAATGTGGGCCTGCGCATTGAGGCGCCACAGAGAACACATGGTGTTTTTAGGAATGTTTTGGGAGGAGTTACGTTGAAAGAAGTGTATAAAATGTGTATGAAACTAACAATCGAGGTTCAGTTCTGCAGAATTGATCCGGCTTTGTGCACTTGTGCTAATAAAGTCTGATTTTCCTGAAGAGCTTGCTGGTATGGTAGTTGTTTTTTGACAAATTAGAGATTGGACTTCTGTAGTTTCTAGACAGGACAAGACCACCTCAGGAGGTGGCTTCAGTGCGGTCTGTTTGTGGTTCTTTTAGAGGACCGCTTAAATTGTGGACTGTGAACACAAAGCAGCCCTAGCATACACTTTAATACCTGCTACACATTTATTCTGAGCAGTTGGAGTGACTTCTGAGCGTACCCAGCTAAAAAGAAAGAGCAGAATAGCTGCTGTTGGTGTCAGGGGGGATTAAGTGTTTTTCTTGCATCATCTTCTTCAAAATCTAGCAGAACGAAATGATAAACACATCTGTAGAGGCCATATTGAAGAAAATTACCCATGATCAGGGGTTGACATAAGTGGTACACAAGTATGCATTAATGGAAAAAAGATTCAAATTCATGGCAATTTTATGTCGTAATGGTGCAAATGGCTGTCTCTGTTTAGGTACATATTCCATTAGGACATAAACTTCCCATGTATTTGAATCTTTTTGCTGTTAATATGTACTTATATGCCACTTATGTCAAACCCTGCGCATAATCCAATGTTACAGCAGTGGTGTCTGAGCTGTGAAGGAGCTGCTGTGTGAACAACAAGTGTCCTGAGAACTCAATGCTTCAGTGGACCAGAAAGAGACCTCTTTCAAGTCCACTCACAACGTGAACACAAAAACGCATTCATTTGCAGCTGGTTCACTATTTGGTTCACTTTAAAAGGAGTGAGTTTGGTTTGTTTTAAAATAACTATATGTGTATATACTATATATATATATATATATATACCCTAAGAATGTGCTGAACTAACCACAGTGAGCCAATTCAAAATGAATCAGGGCTCTGGTGTAACCAGCAAAAGCAGAAATAAAGCAGCCATGCCTCCCACAGTCCAAAGTACTCACCATGCCAGCACCAACTGGGAGCTGGCAGCATGGTGAATCAGTGGAGTGTGATTCAGATCATGTGGGTGTGTGCAGTAGTGCGATAGCTTTGTGCAGTAACAATGTGTGCAGTACAGTGATAGATGTGTGCAGTAATAGAGGTATGAAGTAAAGTGATGGATGTGTGTAGTAATAGAGGTGTGCAGTAGGGTCATAGCTGTGTGCAGTAATAGAGGTGTGCAGTAGGGTGATAGATGTGTGTAGTAATAGAGGTGTGCAGTAGGCTGATAGATGTGTGCAGTAATAGAGGTGTGCAGTAGGCTGATAGATGTGTGCAGTAATAGAGGTGTGCAGTAGGGTGATAGATGTGTGCAGTAATAGAGGTGTGCAGTAGGCTGAGAGATGTGTGCAGTAATAGAGGTGTGCAGTAGGCTGATAGATGTGTGCAGTAATAGAGGTGTGCAGTAGGGTGATAGATGTGTGCAGTAATAGACATACATATGCTGTGGATTTATTCAGATGACGTGGGTGCTACCTTGTATCTGGAGCGTAGTCCGTCCAGCAGCCGGACCACATGAGGCTGGCAGTCCTCCTCTCCCTCCATGATGCTGTTCTCTGGGCCGCTGTAGCTGTCCACATCCACCTCAGGAACAAAGGCCCAGCGATACCTGCAGAGTACATACACAAGCTCACACACCCATACGCTGGGAAACATCTGCATGGTCATTCCATTGTGAAAATACCATTGTGATATCCATTCCATATACAGTACAAGGATATATAGTAAACATTCTTTAGAAACCTATTGATACATATTGTTCTTTCCACACGTATGCACACACACACACACACACACACACACGCACGCACAGTGAAGTGGAGCTGTATGCTGTGGTTGGACCCTGGGTGGGGCTCAGTGTGGTAGCTGGGTGTAACTCAGTGGGGTGGGGTAGCTGGGTGTAACTCAGTGGGGTGGAGTAGCTGGGTGTGGCTCAGTGGGGGAGCTGGGTGTGGCTCTGCACTCACATCTGGAAAAGGGGGATTCTCTCCGGGGGGAAGCACAATGTAGCGTCCAGAAACTTGCAGGCCGAAAGGTACATTTCCAGCTCGCTGCGGGAGAAGAGGAATGCTGGTCCGTTCCTCTCTCGCGTGCCCTGTGCCCCTCGTCCCTTACTGGGGTTCCTGAGCACAGGAAGAGAAGGAAACACAGCCTTTTTGCACCACTGAATGGCCTGCTCAAACAGACCTGGGGCAAATACGTAATTGTTTGGGATTCAAATACTTTTCCAAACTTTACTGAGCTTGTCTGGTGTATTGGAACCTATGAAATACTCTCAAAGTACAAACCACGCCTCCTGGTCCTCTTAGCTGGCTCAATTGCACCAGATAAGATCAGTAATAAAAAAATAAAAAACGGTGTGCATAATGCCCTACTACACAGACTGAAAACATTGCGCTGTGCATTGGACAGGGTCGGGTACTCCACGCGGGAGAGAAAAGAACAAAAATAGAGAACAAAAAGTTATTTAAAAAGGAATGTCTTTGAATGTTTGATCTAAACTGCAGTGAGATCGGAATCTGTCACTCACCTCGAAACATCTTGGCCTTCCAGCAACGATTTCTCCAGCTTAGCAAACACATGGATCTGGCAAATCACATGTGGAAAAAGCCATGTGTTATTATTCTCAAAACCAACTCGGGTTAGTTCAACCCTGAATATGAACTGCTATTCGAGGACAGCAGCAGACACAGTGCATGCTGGGATGCTCACCAGCTCGGTGACCATGACAGGCCACAGGGAGGTGAGGTGCTGGGGGGAGACCCGGAGCAGAAGCACCCGAAACAGGAGGAAGATCTGTGCCATCACTGAAGGAGCCTGTCCCACACGCAAACTCTCTGTCACACGCTCTACAGGAAGAGGGAGAGAGGGGGAGAGAGAGAGACCGGAGGAAGGGGGAGAATTGTATATGAAAAGCACATTGTTTTTTCACTTTTTAAAATTATGTGAAAAATGTCCCTACAAATCACAGGTACCTTAAATGAGCAACAGATAGAGACAGCTTCAGTTAGAGTACTGACACATCAGTAGGCTGTGGCCATATGATGCTCTGACAAAAGTGTCACACGGAAACGCATTAGCCAAGGCAACAATAAATGGTGTTCATGAGGTGACGTCTCTTTTTTCAATTTGGTGTGCCACCATCTCCATAGTCTCTTACTATGGTCTTTTTTGTCCCAGAGGTCGGTCAGTAGCTTGGATTATTGGCAGCTAGTGGCAGTACTGACAGGTTGGTCGGTACCTCGGATTAGCCCGGATGGCGGATGGCGTAGACATGAATGATCTTGTGATAATAGAAGGCCACAGCACGTCTAAAGGTACAGGTCGGTCGGTACCTTGTTTGAGTGGCAGATAGAGGCCGTACTGACAGGTCGGTCAGTACCTTGGATGAGTGGCAGGTAGAGGCAGTACTGACAGGTCGGTCAGTACCTTGTTTGAGTGGCAGATAGAGGCCGTACTGACAGGTCGGTCAGTACCTTGGATGAGTGGCAGGTAGAGGCAGTACTGACAGGTCGGTCAGTACCTTGGATGAGTGGCAGGTAGTGGCAGTACTGACAGGTCGGTCAGTACCTTGGATGAGTGGCAGGTAGAGGCAGTACTGACAGGTCGGTCAGTACCTTGGATGAGTGGCAGATAGAGGCAGTACTGACAGGTCGGTCAGTACCTTGGATGAGTGGCAGGTAGAGGCAGTACTGACAGGTCGGTCAGTACCTTGGATGAGTGGCAGGTAGAGGCAGTACTGACAGGTCGGTCAGTACCTTGGATGAGTGGCAGATAGAGGCCGTACTGACAGGTTGGTCAGTACCTTGGATGAGTGGCAGGTAGAGGCAGTACTGACAGGTCGGTCAGTACCTTGGATGAGTGGCAGGTAGAGGCAGTACTGGTCCAGCTCTCCGCTGATCATGGCAAAGGCCTGTCGCTTCAGCAGCATGGCTTTCTGCTCGTAGTTTGGAGAGAGCTTCAGCGCACTGCTCTGCATGCCTGACGCGGGGACACACCAACAGACCAACGTCACGCCCCATTAACCCTCCTACATCCGCCATATTCCCAATACACCCCCTTATGTCTGCATACACACGCATACGTCGCCATAAAACCTCATTCACTGTCATATACTGTACCCCATAGTCATCCAACAGCCCCACACTGCCAGGGACCAGAACAATAACCCAATAGCGAGACTACAGTCTTTCTTTCCTTTTAGCAGAGTAAGCAGGCAAAGGTCGATAACCAGCAAACAGTAGCAACAGAGATCAGGTAGTTTGTAAATGAGAGTCCAGGCAATGGGTTAGTACACCAGCAAACAAATATGTCAGGGATAATCCATATATGAACTCGAGGTCACAGGCAAAGGGTTGATAACACACGGGCAGTCCAAACAAAAACAGAATCCAGAAATAAAAGACGAGAAGCCAAACAGGGTCGAAAAATCACGGGTCAAATCAGTACAGAAGGATAAATCCAGAGAAGGGGGTCTAAGACAAAACAGGTCGTAACAGCGATCAATCAGGAATAAATGCTGGAGAGTGTGGTCGGGACACATAACAATCTGGCAACGAAAGACAGAGGTTTAAAAAGGGGTTTAAATGCATGTAACTAAACTAGGATCAAAACGAGACACGGGTGGAATCAACAACAGGAGACAGGCAATGTCCACACATATTGACAAAAAAGGCCATGCAGTCCAAAGGTCAGAGGTCGAAGTTTAGCTCCACTTACTCGTCAGGTCCTTGAACAGGGTCTTCTCATAGGTCAGCAGGTGATCAATAATGGATTTCCAGCTAAGAGAGGAAACAAAACAATCAATTAGGCTCATGTGATAGATGTAAACATACATAGTTGAGCTAGAACACTACTTGTGTCAGTGTGGATTGTTTAAATATAATTAAAATATATAAAGGCCAGATGTGTAGAAATATGAATCATCTAAGCATGGTGACTGTAAAGCCTGTGAAATTGCCCTTGTCTCTTTTATAGTATAAAACAACAACACAAGCAAAAATGAGTGTGTATGATCTTCGGTGACTGGAGGACTGTAACCCTAGTGCTGGAGCCACAGGCTCTGCAGCCTTTTTTATTCAGTTTTCAGTTTCCTGGCTCTTAACGAGTTGCTTATTTCATGGGGAAAAAAGCAGAACCAGTGTCCCTTCAGAACCAGGTGTAGTGACCCCAGCAGACCCTGCAGCTCCCCAGGGCCAGGGCTGGGGACCTCTGAATGTATGGATGGGGAGTGTTAAGTGCTGCCCCCTGCAGGCCTTACTGGGCAACGCAGGAGGGGTCCATGCGGAAGAAGTGGGGGCCCATGAACAGGTCGAAGGCTTCCCTCTTCCAGGCGCGTTTGGTGTAGGCGTACTCGCTCAGGCCCTGTAGCAGCCGCGCGCTGGCGCAGAAACTGGGGACATTATAGGCACTGCGGGGGGACAGGACGACCAGTGTGAGCCACAGGCAAACACAAACCCACAGAGCAGAAATTCAACATCTCCTGCCATCAGGTGTAAGCTAACACCAAGACATTTTACAACTTGTGTGCCTTTATACTTTATATTTTATGCAATTTTACATCTTTAAAGCTCACATGATGTTCAACACACAGCACTCAGTTTCCTATCAGAGGAACGGTGAGCACTGCCATGCTGAAGTCAGTCACCTGAATGTCCTTCAGGAATTAAATGAGGCTTTGTGAGACACCACCCACCTCCTTCAAATTTCAGCAAACCAGTTAATGATAGAAGCACATCTAATGAGATTTGGCTCATTTTAAGGCCAATAATCCCAGCAAAAACTCAGGCCCTGGATTGATACCCAATAGGGAGGTCAAAGGTCAGAACCTGAGAGAGCTTCACATTGCTAAAAAAAACCCCACAAAATACAGGTGAACTAGAATGGCATGTACTGCTGAGAACTGCTTCATCATGAAATGCACAGAGCTTCTTCTGTTTGTTAGTATATGAGTTGTTCACTCCACTGTAAAGATAAATGATGTTAATAATCAAGGTGCAGTCCAGGTGATGGGGGGATGCGGTGTGAGTTGAGCTACCTGTGGTTCTTCAGGTATGGAAACACGTATTCCAGGAGGCGGGAGATGAGTGGAAGAGCTTTCTCCTTCTCATCACTGCGGAACACCACATCCAGGAGAGGAGCCAGCACCTGGGTACCATAGCAACCAAAGTCACCTTCATAGTTCATGGGTTGCGGTTGATTATGAAAGGGTAGGGGTTAGGGTTTGAGGTTGAAGATGAGTGGCGAAGGGTTAGATAGGAAGGATAGTGTAAAGGGTTTAAGAGCTGGGGGATAATGGATAAAGGGTTTAGGGGTTAAGAGTCAGTAGTTTGGTGATGTTGCTCCTACCTCAGCCAATAGGGCGAGAGCCTGGATGCTGTAGGAAGCTGCTGTGGCTTCAGCCAGAGACTCGGAGTCTGTGAAGGGCACAGCATAGTCATTACATTACATTACATTATTGGCATTTGGCAGACGCTCTTATCCAGAGTGACATACAGTTGATTAGACTAAGCAGGAGACAATCCTCCCCTGGAGCAATGTAGGGTTAAGGGCCTTGCTCAAGGGCCCAACGGCTGTGCGGATATTATTGTGGCTACACCGGGATTAGAACCACAGACCTTGCGTGTCCCAGTCATTTAACTTACGCTACAGGCCGTCCCTAGTAGTCAGACAGTGCAGGAGAATCGCGCCCTCGCGGATCTCTCTCCACTCACAGCCTGCGGAGGCCGCGGTGTGCGAGCGTTTCCATGCCTACCGTAAGGGTGGGCGCGTTCCAGGCTCTGCGGCTGCACTCGGACCTGCAGGGTGCGGCTGAGCCAGCTGGTCTGCTGCAGGGAGGATCCCGCCACGCCGCCCACCACCTCCAGGACCCGCTGCGTCACCTCCTGCATGGGGTTACCATGGATACGCTCAGGCCCCGCCAATCAATGCGCGCGCGCACGCTTGCCAACTGCCAAGTTGCCAGCAAAAGCTCTTGGAGCGCTGCTGCTTACCAGGAGCCAAGCTCGCCCCACTGTGTATCTCCTGCTGGCCACATTGTGCCCACAGGACCCAGGCCCAAGGCTTTTGTTTACTGGGAGCCGGGGACTGGGAGTCTCACTCCTCACAGTCTATAAATCTCACCTGCACATCTCTGCTGTCCTTCTTGTTGTCCAGATTGGGACACCTGATTACGAAGTCATTTAGGATCCTGTGGTGAAGAATGAAATGAAGATAAAAACGGAGGATGCAACTGTTATTCACGAAATACATTTTATACATTGTAAACAGTTTAAAGACATCCATGCAGCAGTAACTGAATCAACTATGAGAATATGAATAATTTACCATCATACTGATCATAATCATAATAAGCATACCACCTGTTCATGCTAATAATCCTACTGGATGTTAATATTCATAATCATACATCCTTAACCCAGAGCCTTAGGTCCATATCAGAGTTAAGTTTCTCCTCATTCACATTCATAGCTCCATCTACAGAACACATTCCACATGAGACAGACAGCTGCCTTAATTTCTGACCAACAATTTATGAGTTAATAACTAAAAGCTGTAAAAGATTCAAGTTGGAAAATATTGAAGATTCAACATTGAACTGTTTCATAAAAAGTAGGGCACATATTCCATTTCAATATTACATTCCATCCTTTTAGTGAAATTGCTGTCATGTTATCTCTGTGAGATTGATAGGGCCTGAAATACTTCTGAGAATTTCAATATGAAATGTGCATCTTATATTCATGTTGGGTGTGGACTGGGCAAGAATGAATCCATAGAACAGTGGATTGTGACTCAGACAGTATTCATAGATTATACACTGTGATCCTGGTTCATGCACCAAGTACTGTGGTCCTGACTCAGGCAGTATGAATAGATAACACATTATGAACCTGGTTGGTGCAGCTTTAAGCGATACAGCACTGTGCATTCTGGCTCAGGCAGTATTAATAGATCCTGGTTGGTGCAGCTTTAAGTGATACAGCACTGTGCATTCTGGCTCACCCCAGCAGGAGGAAGTACCCCAGCGGGGGCAGACTCAGCTGCACGGACTCCTTCAGGAGGCTCAGAAGGGGAGAGATGCTATCCTGGAGGGACTCTGCAGGAACACTGAGAAACGCCAAATAACCTGTCTAGCTGCAGATCTAATGAACATTAGCCATCACTATCAGCATCATCATAATCAGGACAATTATCATCATCAACACCATCATCATCGTAATCATAATCACCACCATTATCATTATCAACTCCATCATCATCATAATCACCACCATTATCATCATCAATACCATCATCATCATAATGATAATGACCATCATTATCACCATCATCACCACCATCATCATTATCACAGTCATAATTACCACCATGATCATCATCGCAGTCACCATCATCATGATAAGCGTGTCTTACCCCTGGATGAAGGTATAGGTGAAGTGCAACATGGGAAGGGCCTGGGTGAAGTTCTGCAGGAGTGGAAGAAGCAGACTCATTCAGGACAGTGAAGAGAAAATCCCTTTTTATGGTGCTGTTTCCACTTCATGGTCAAACTCTACCATTTGAGAATTTTTGTGTATAGTTTCTAAGATCGTTCTATATTCAATGTGTTTTCCCTCCCAATTTAATCATAATCATATTTCAATGACCGCCACATTCTGGCAACATTCTCCATCATATCTGGCGTGTGCAGATTAATAGGCGCTTCACAGCAGATGTAGCCAGCCATCATGTCTTCACATACTGCAGTTCTCCAGCTGAGCTGCACCACCACGACATTAGATGACTGCACAAATGTATGCAGCTGTAGCAGGCAGCATTCTCCCGAGCTGCTTGATGAGGCAGAAGAGCACCCTCCTGACTGAGACCCCTTCCTGAGCTTCCTCTGTGTGTGTGTGTGTGTCTGTGCGTGTGTGTAGTTAGCAGGTGTACAGATGAATCAGGGTTTACCTGGTCTCCTTTGGTCTGGTGAGGTTTCATTCTGAGCACCTCTTTGATCAGCTGCAGGATGGTGTTTGTGCCGAGCATGCTCAGAGACTTGATCAGCTCCACTACGGTCTGATGGAACCCATCGGCAACCGGCAAAATCTGCACCAAGCAAGGGATGACACTTCAGTGCACTGAAACACACAGCCATGCTGCTGTATCAAAGATCAGTGGGATTTAGATTGAGTGGGACCTCTGCTGGATAGAAATGGTTGTGCATCTTGCTCAATGAGTACAGCGACAGTAAAAGCTGGAATGATCGCCTTTTTACATAAATGAGGAGTGGAATTATAATAAGTAGAGCAAATGAGAAGTAGCACAATAACTGAGAACCTGTCCCTATCAGTTTCCTTGAAGGGTAAGAGGCAGAGTTTTGAGTCACCTTGTTTTGGTCGTGGCCACCCATGCTTCTTGGTTCGCCCCACACGGTACCCACCGACGCCATGATCTGAACCCCAAACTGTGCCACGAGGGGGTTCAGGAACTCCAGAACTTTCTGCCTCAGGATCTGCACCAAAATACACATCAGCTCACTTCAGTCATAACCAAACCGGACAGGAGGTAGAAAGCACAGAGGGTGACAGGTAGAGGAGGGACCACAGCTGAGAAGATGCCATGGCAGGGATCGAACCCTTGCAACATGTCGACATGGCTTGAGGGTCGGCCTCCCTGTGGACTCTACAGGCCTCACCTGTGCACTGTGCTCTTATTTCAGCACTTTAGGTGTGTGGGCTAAGATGATTCACAAACTACATTCATAAAACACACACGCTCAATGTACTTCAGTTGAGATGAGGCAGTCAAATGTTTCAGAACACCTCCTTCCCCACTGAAACCTTAACTGAGGTAAACTGGCAGCTGTCCATCACGAATCAGTATGAGTTATGCATTGGGGCTGTATACAATAATGATACAGCCAACAACACCTGGTCAGTATCATCGATTCCATCAACCTACCAGAACTATCAGCACCGTCATCAACACCATCAACATTATCCACACTATCAATAACGAGCACAAACAGCACCATCAACGCCATCGGTGCAATCAATCAACACCATGAAATCAGCATCACCCAGACCACCAGCCCACCAGCCCATCAGCCCTGCTGTGCCCTGAGGACCTTGAAGCTCCTGAAGTAGACAGAAGTGGGGGAGGTCCTGCTGCGGCCGGGGGCGCAGTCCGGGCTGAAGGAGTCCGGGGCGCTCCTCTGCGCCTCCTCCCTCTGGACGACTCCCCACAGCATCACCATGGTGACCAGCATCCGCGGCAGCTCGCTCAGCAGAGCGTCGCGAGCGTCCTGAACATCTGCCGGGCTGGGCGCCGCGGGGGACTGGGGAGACGAGGGAGAAAGGGGGAGACAAGCCACCTCTTGTGTAAGGAGGTCCTTTACAAAATGGCTGCCTCACATCCACGCTGTACTCCACATCTTGCCAGCCTACCCTCCCCCCTGGGACTAGTAGACAGCTCCATGCTGTTATGCTACCTCGCCAGCTGTGAACAGCCTTCCTGTCTCCTGCTATAAACACTGGGTGTCTTTCCTAATGAATATTCATGCCATTAAACTTCTTTGAGTTTATATTCACCCAACGTCAAACTTTAAATAGCATGCAGATGTCGCTCTGGTTGCCGCGGTAATTCCCATTGCTATTAAGCTCCCCTTGCTATCTAGCACAGCAAAGCTTGCTAATCCAGGAGATGATGTATTGCCGATGATGTAACTGCAGTGATGCCGTGTTAGTGGTGTCTGGCATGACTCACCTTCCTGGTATGCAGGAGGCAGTAGTGAGTGATGGTGGCCAGGCCCTCCAGCAGGGTCAGAGGGTAATCAGGGGCCATGTTCTCCTTCTTCAAACTACAACTGCTAAGAGCACAGACACACCAACCATTATCATCCTGTTCCAACCGGCACATTATCATTACATGGGCTTATGCCATGATACCATACAGCAATGAATGGATAGAAACACACAGTCTGTAGACTGTCAGTGATCACACCCAACAATACAATGAATCCATATGAACAGTGAATTAGCCATGTAGATACAGTGCATACTGTCCATATCTGAACGTTAGCCTGTGAATTTCCACCAATGGACAGTTTTAACTCCATAGAGCAGAGGGTGCAGTGTACGGAGGGAGTGAATATCTGGTCTTACAGAAGGTTCTTTCATATCTATTCATCTTGTTTTGATAAGAATATGGTGAATTGAAACCCCAGGTTGAGACAGTGTGTAAGTAGCGTTATGAGTGGCAGTATACCTGACAGTCTCAGGTGGACTCTGGTGTTCTTGGACCAGCTCGTCCAGGTTCCTGCAGACCTGGGCGCTGAAGGGGGCGGAGATAGCGGCCAGCGAGGGCCCCAGGTAGGGCAGGCAGGCGCAGACGAGCGCCACCCAGTGGGCGTGCAGGGCGTAGCCGTAGCAGGGCTGTAGGGCGCGGGCGGCGGCCGACACAAACATGGCCTGGGCAGGGAGGGGGCGCGTCTGCACGTACTGCAGCGAGCGCGCGGACTGCTGGAACAGCACCGCCTCCTGCCACTCCCGGCCCAGCGGGGACCCGGCCCCCGCCCCGCCCGGGGCCCCGGCCCCGCCCCCGCCCGGCCACACCTGCTTCTCCAGCAGCGTGAGCACCTGCAGCAGCCTGAGCAGCTCCACCTGCAGGGCCCGCTCGCTCCAGCCCCGCGCCCCGCCCCGGAGGATCAGGTTCTCCTCCGACACCCCGCCCCCCTCCTCCAGCAGGCCCTCCCCGCATAGCCCCGCCCCCTCGGGCCTCTGCGTGACGTGCATGGAGGCGCAGAGTGCCAGCAGGGTGTGCCGCTGGACCCTGCAGCCCGAGAGCAGCCCCCACACCAGCTCCCGCCCCCCGGCCACGCCCGCCAGCTCGCCCATGAGCAGGGCCAGCAGCTGGGCGCTCTTCACCTGCAGCTGGCGGTTGTGGGAGAGCTGGGCGGCGTCCACGCGCAGGTAGGAGGGGTAGAAGGAGCGCAGGAACTGCAGGCACAGGCGGCTGAGAAGCTCCACCAGGAGCACGGGGCGGGGCCGGGCGGGCGGGGCCGACAGGGGGCCGTAGAAGCTCCGCCCCTCCTGCGCCGCCAGGTGCCGCTCCGTCAGGGTGTGCACGAGGCGGTGGTGGGCGGAGTCGGGCCGGACGTGGGCGGAGCACAGGGCCTGCAGGAAGGGGGCGGGGCAGGAGCGCAGCAGCAGCTCCACCAATGACAGGGCGCGGCACACGGGGGCGGAGTCGTGCGGCTGCAGGTACAGCAGGGTGTGTCGGAACAGCGACTCCAGCGCCTCCTGCTTCTCCTTCTCCTCCCGGAGGAGGCGCAGGTGCGCCATGGGCTCCTGCTCCAGGTCCTCCTCCTCAGAGCCCAGGGTGGGGGCGGAGTCCGGGGTCTCGTCTCCGCTGACGTCACAGTCCAGCAGCTGCAGGGGGGAGAGGGAGTATGAGCTGCAGTACGACCCTGAGCTGAGTCTGAGCTGCTCCCTGCTCTCCCTCTCCTCCACGTCCTCCTCCTCTTCCCGCGTCCTCTCCTCCTTTTCCTCCTCTCTTCTCTCCTCCCCCTTCTCCGCCTCCTCCTCCTCTTCCCCCTTCCCCTTGAGCCTGTCCTCAGGGGACTCTGTCGCCGTCTTGGCGGTCTCAGGAACACTCTCCAGCTCGGCCCACAGCGCTGCACGGTCCACTGGCATCAGATGGCTCAGCGGGCTCTCTTCTGATTGGACATCAGTTGCCATGGCATCAGCTGACCTCCCAGAATCCCCAGAGAAATCCCACTCTCTACAGCTCAGCTGCTGCAGATTGTCTGAAAGGGAAGTTTATATTTGCAGTAATTTATAGTTTATATTTGTGAAGTATACTGTAGGCCCAAACAAAAAATGTCTTTGTTTGTTTATGGAATTCTTACAGGCTTTCAACATTGAGAACTTGGCACTGGTATTAAATACATAGACTCAAGTGCACCAGAGCCTTGTGTTCTTCTCTATTAGAAATGTGCAGATGCACTTATGCACTTTACTCTGGAATGAACCTAATGGAATACACCTAATGGCATTCATGAGAGGAACTAATCAGTCCTCACATACACAATGAGCAACACACCATACACAATGAGCTACAGACAGTGTAAACCCCCCACACACAATGAGCTACATACAGTGTAAACCCCCCACACACAATGAGCTACAGACAGTGTAAACCCCCCACACACAATGAGCTACAGACAGTGTAAACCCCCCACACACAATGAGCTACAGACAGTGTAAACCCCACAGACAGAATGAGTCACCGTCAGCACAGAGCACACGCACCCACGGTTAGGTTCTGTTTGACCCATTGAATGGAAGAGCACTGGGTTCTGGGGTGGAGCAGGAGGAGCAGAACCGGTTCCAGGATTCGGGTCACGTCGTCGAGGGAAAGAGCGCGGATCAGCCAGCTCTGTGCCGTGGCACTAATGGCCCCGTCTGGATTGTTCAGGTTTTCCAGAACCATGAACAACGATCTGAAAGACGCAAACAAAAGAGTCTCAAGCGTAGGTGACTCAAACATGGGTGAATCAAACACAGTGACTCAAACAGAAGTGACTCAAATGCGGATGAGTCAAGCACAGGACACTCAAACATGGGTGACTCATTCACAGGTGATTCAAACAGAAGGGACTCATATACTGCACGCAGTAGATTGGGGGAGGGCATGGCACATGAAACTGGACATTAGAGAATAGAGTGGAGCATTGGAGAAGCAACTCCTATAATCAGACAAGCAGCACGCTCACCTATCAAACGAGCGGTTCAGCAACATGGTCACACTGGTCTGGATCTCCCGTGTCAAATGCCATAAAACTGAAAACCTGCGGAGGGCTTCCAGGCGAACAGTCTAAGAGAAAACACACACACATAAACACGGAGAACACAGAGTGACTGGGGACACTACAGAATGAGCGAGTGCGTGAGTGCCTGTGAGGGTATTTGAGAAAAAGAATGGGCGTTTAAATCACGGTTTAATCAGTCCTATATGGAGGGGACGAATAAAAACCAACAGGACTACGGGCCTCCAGGGCCAGCTTTGAGGATCCCTGGCACACTGTATGAACTGGCTGTGCTCCGTACCTTGTCTTTGTGCGCTAGCTCTTGGCAGATGATGTTCTCGCAGATGGAGGCGGACGGGGCCAGGCAGTGCAGGCGATAGAAGAGCTCCACACTGGGCACGTGCAGCTCCCTCTGCTCCGAATCCAGCTGGCCCCACAGCACCTGCGCCACGCGCTGCACACAGGACAGGAAGTGATGTCGGAGAACGTCACCGTATGAACGAACCGCTGAACAGCGCAGGCAGAGCTGTGCTAGCGGCCTGTAGCGTAGTGGTTCTTGTACATGCCTGGGACCCGCAAGGTCCCCTGTGTAGCCACAATAACATCTGCACAGCTGTTGGGCCCTTGAGCAAGGCCCTTAACCCTGCATTGCTCCAGGGGAGGATTGTCTCCTGCTTAGTCTAATCAACTGTACGTCGCTCTGGATAAGAGTGTCTGCCAAATGCCATTAATGTAATGTAATGTAATGTAATGCTCTGTACCTGGTAGAAATCGGTGCTCTGTGCGATGACCGTGAGGACGGTGGGACTAAGGCGGGGGGCAGTGACCATGTGCAGCTGACCGCTCAGGGGGTTGTTGCCTGAGCTCTTGTAGCGCCGGTTCCTGTCTTCTATGACCAGGAGTAAGGACTGGGAGCGGTCGATTAGCTCCAGCATGGTGGAGATGGCCACATGCTGGATATGGTGGTCCTTCAACAGACAGCACATCATCAAGGACATCAGCCACAGGGGGAGGGTGTCCTCAATTTTGCCTGTTGAAACAAAGACTATGTCAATATTAACTGCCACATGCAAACCGCCACATGATCTGTGCAACCGACCCCAGGCAGGGCTGAGTTCTGAGCAATCATACTGTCAACAGCCCTGCATTACCTGGAGCACATGAAGCACACGTGTGCACACAGCATTAAGGCCAGTTCATAGTCCAGCGATAATGTGACAATGTCCAGTGGATGTTGCTCGCTGGTCGCAGTTCATACTGTGACACTGGACTGAAGTTTATACTTATTGCTAAAGACAACGACCACAGTCTACGTCGGGCGACAATAGAACGTGCATGAATGTTCTTGGATATGTCGCTGGACTGAATAGCCTGTAGACCCACCTGTGCCGCGGACTGTGCAGGTGCACAGGGCCTCCATCTCCTCCTCTGACAGGTACAGGGGGAAGGTGGTGCACTCCAGCAGGAGGTGACATGTGGTGGAAAACGCCTGGCAGCAGGCCTCCGAAATGCCCCCCCCATCCCGGGCCCTCAGCCGCTCCCCCCAGTCCAGCCGTCCCGCCCCCCCTCCCTCCCGGGCGCCTGAGGGGCCGTCCACATCCTGCTGTGTATGTTTGTCAGGGCCCCCGGGCGCCGCCTCGCTGGGCTGTGGATCCAGCGGGGGCTCCTGGCTCTCCGCCTCGCCCGGGGGGGGCTCCGCATTCCCAGCCTCCCCGGGGTCCTGCTCCTCCCCCACCACATCCAGGAGGTGCCTGGCGGACAGGGGCAGACAGAAAGAGTGAACGGCTGGAGTACTGCAGAAGGGCAAGGTCAACGGGGGAGACACAGAGCGCTGAAACAGCCCTTTAACAACACCTACTAAGGCCTACGAACCAGAGAACAACTACACCATTTCACAGCACAATAGTGAGGGGTATTTCACAGAAACTGTCAAAGAGCAAAAAGAACAATACGCAAAACAGAGAATATGCGCCAGAATTGCTAAACAACTGAGACTGCTTTTCCGACTCAAAGGCAGTTGATACAAAGTCACAATATCTATCTCACATGTAATAAACATGTAAATTCACAATGGGCCAATGGAGATTACATCACTCTATGAGTTTACATTGATGGCGAGTCAAAGTTGTTCAGGCATTTGTGTACCTGGAGTGAATGTGCTAAAACAGGGTGGAGAATATGTAAATTTGACCAATTAATATTGCGTCTAATTTACTAAAGCATGCATTGATTGCGACTCCCCTCTGCGTGAGAGTTTTAGAAACACCAGAAAGCAGGTGGTAATTTGCACGCATATAGCCTATAGCTATCAGGCTGTACACACATAAGCTGTAGTCAAATGTGTTTCCCTTAAGGGCTGCACGGGGTGAGGATGAACAAATAACACTCTGGAAAGTCGATGGGATTCAAAATATGTTTCTATTAATCACTTCCTTTTTATTTTCAGTCAGAAAATGAAATTATACTTGTTTTACTGAAAGAACGCAATGGTAATTTTAAAGTCATCAGCTAGCAGTTAGTATTAAAATGTAGTTCTGAATTTAACCTATATTTCCTGATGTGTAAGGATAAGTTTTCTTTTTTTGTGGCTCCCTCTCTACTTATGTCTGGAATGTTGTGGGCAGTACCTGGCTATGAAGGAGGCCAGGATGCCCTCCACACATTTGGCCATGTTCTCCATGCTGCCATCCCGCCTCCACACGTCCTCCCTGTTCGGTCTGGACCCCTGCCCCTGCCCCTGCCCCTGCCCCTGCCCCTGCTCCTGCCCCTGCCCCTGCCCCTGCCCCTGCTCCTGCCCCTGCTCCTGCCCCTGCTCCGGACCTCCCCGGGCAGGCTCTGCGGGCGAGGCCGCTGGGTCAGCCTGTAAGGGCGGGTTTAGTGCCTCCTGCTCCTCCTCCGGTCTCTCCTCCTGCTCCTCCTGCTCCTCCTCCGGTCCCTCCTCCTCTGGTCCCTCCTCCTCTGGTCCCTCCTCCTGCTCCTCCTGTTCCTCCTCTGGTCCCTCCTCCTCCGGTCCCTCCTCCTGCTGTTCCTGCTCCTCCTGCTGTTCCTGCTGTTCCTGCTGTTCCTGCTGTTCCTGCTCCTTCTGCTCTTTCTCTCCCGTCAGCTCGGCTGTCTCCAGCGCCTCCTCATCAGCCTGGTCCTCTTCCTCCTCGTCCTCCTCCTTTTCCTGGTCCCCTTCCTTTTTCTCCTCCTCTTTCTTGTCCTCCTCCTCTTCCTCGGCCTCCTCCTCTTCCTCTGCCTCTTCCTTTTCCTCTTCCTCTTTCTTGTCTTGTTCCTCTTCCTCTTCCTCTTCCTCCTCCTGCCCCTCCCTGGCACCCTGTGATGAGAGGGAGGGCTTTTACCACACAGCCAATGATACTCTCAGAGCAATAAAGTAATTTTACTACATTTTATGAGTGGACATTTTAAGCTACGCAGGGGTATGTTTGTATGTGTGTGTGTGTGTGTGTGTGTGTGTGTGTGTGCATGTGTGTGTGTTTGCGCTTATGTGTGTGTGTTCCTGTGCGTGTGTGTGACTGATCTGCTCTGATGTAGGTATGTTTCTGGGACTGATCTGTGCTGATGTGTGTGTGTTTGCGCGTACGTGTGTGTGTTCATGTGCATGTGCGTGTGTTTGTGTTTGTGAGTATGTGTGTATGTGTTCCTGTATGTGTGTGTGTTTGCGCGTATGTGTGTGCGTTCCTGTGCGTGTGTGTGTGTGTGTTTGCGCTTATGTGTGTGTGTGTTTGCCCCCTGTGTGTTGGAGTCTCCTGACCTTGGCCAGGCTCTCTTTCTCCCCCTGGGTCTGGGGCTCTTTGATAGGGCCTGAGCAGGCTCCTGGTGTCTGGATCCTGGTCAACACCTTCAGGCAGGCGTTTAGGCCCTGGGTCAGCTCTGATAGGCTCAGTCTGGTCATGTGACCCTGCAGGGCACGCAGCATTCTGACCAGCATCTGAGGTAAGTAGTGGGTCTGGATCTCAGAGTACAGGTCCTACAGAGTCACAGAGTGTCCAATCAGAGCACTCATACTGTACAATGCAAAGTTCTTATCGGCAGCAGAAACATCAATACATAAAAGCATGGTTTTCTCTCCTATAAGAAAGCACTTTGACAAAGTGACAGAACAGCAAATTCAGCGACAGTAAATAAAAGGGGATGAGATTTACTGAAGTCATTAAGTCGCTAAAATAATGTCCAAGTTCGTTCAGAGGCACAATGTGAACCACCATCACTATTCCCGCTTCACCCTGCAGAGGAAGATAAGGATGTGATAGATGTGATGGGTGTGCCAACGGCACTGACCACAGGGACGACGTCCAGCAGGAAGCTGATGAGCAGAGAGAGCTCAGAGAGGGAGGGGCCGGCCCTGGGGGGCGGGGACCTCCTGTCTGCGTGTGCGGGGGTCTGGTCTCCTGAGTTACCCGCGCTGTCAATCACAAACACACCCACATCAACACAGATCAGTCAGAGAAGCACATACCAACATCAGCACAGAACAGACACAGAAACATACCAACATCAGCACAGAACAGACACAGAAACATACCAACATCAGCACAGAACAGACACAGAAACATACCAACATCAGCACAGAACAGACACAGAAACATACCAACATCAGCACAGTACAGACACAGAAACATACCAACATCAGCACAGAACAGACACAGAAACATACCAACATCAGCACAGAACAGACACAGAAACATACCAACATCAGCACAGAACAGACACAGAAACATATCAACATCAGCACAGAACAGACAGAGAAACATACCAACATCAGCACAAAACAGATACAGAAACATACAAACATCAGCACAGAACAGCCATGGAACCATGCCTACATCAGAGCAGATCAGTCACAGAAACACCGACACCACCACAGACAAATCATACACACCAAATTACTAGCACATGAGTTCTGTAAACCATTTCCAAATCTAGAATAGCACTGTAAAACATACAAAGGGGATTACTGGAACTAGATTAGCCCAAAATGCTGCACATACTCTGCCGAGAGCACTGTGGCTAGACTCTGACCTGAGACAGGTGTGAAACTGCGTGCTCATGTAGTCCCACAGGTACTCCGTGCCCAGAGAGCTGATGAGCACGTTCATGGTCTTCAGGAGCTCGGCCATGTTCCTGCTCTCTCTGAGGACACAAAGACAGGCTCGTTCTGGGCTCAGAGCTCATCTGCAGTGAATCACTCACACCTTCACACATCATCATCACCTTCTTTTTCAATGACTGTTAACCGCACAGGGTGCTGTACTCTTACCTGACAGTTACCTGCTGTCCAGTTACCTCCAGTAATGTGAGTCTGTTTACCCTACTTACATGGGTGTACATCCTGTGTGTTAGTGATTATTATAATGTGTGTGACAGCTTTAATCTACTTCTCCCTCGTGCGCTGGCTGTGGAGCTGAACTCAAACAGGAGGGAATGCCGTTGGTTACCTGGTCCCCTGGTCCCTGCTCGCTGGCCCTCTACAGCACCTGTACAGCGCCCTGATCACCTCCAACATCAGCTCACCTGCCACCTGAGTACCTGGGCAGACAAACACACATGGCCAGATGTACTAAGCCTTTTGTCACGATTTTCAGGCACACCTATGACGTATTCTGCCCAGGAAACATGCGTTGTACGTATCAAACAGGGGCACAGGGCTTGAATGGTTTATGTGCAGGTGTGTCTAATGATGTATGTGCAGGTATATGTTCAGGTGTGTGTAATGGTGTATGTGCAGGTATATGCGCAGGCAGGTGAATCACCTATCTCAGGTTTATCCAGCAGGATGATGATAATCCGAAGAGGTCTTAGGTAGTCCAGCACGCTCTCTGCATCTGTTAACATCTTCTGCTCCAAGAGGTTTACCAGAGCCTGTTTATCAGTCCACCACAGCTAACGGTCACTGATGGGACTTCTGATTACATCTATATTTTCTCTATATTTCATGATACTTAAGCTATGGTGAGAATGTTCCAGTCATATAACGTTTTATGATTCCGAAAACAAGTTCTGTCGAAATCACAGAAAAATGTTCCAGACGTGTTACATGCTTGCTAGCAACGTTCCCAGATGACTAACATTCAAAACATTCACTGATGAACCTTCTCAGGGTCATTCTTGCAATTCTCCTTGTAACATAAAGATAAGATTGAAGGGACAAGAAACTTGATAAATGTACGCACTGGGAACATTTCCCTTACATTTACATTTTACATTTGAGTCATGTAGCAGACGCTTTTAATCCAAAGCGGCTTACAAGTAGAGGGCCTTAACATTCCAACACCCAGAAAGACACAACAGAATGCACAGTCAATCAGAAGCGCTAGCAGCAGGGTTAGCCTCGTTAGCGTGTGCGTGTAGGTAAAGCAGAAGGACAGATTCACCTGTATGAGTAAGTCTCTGGAGTATTTATCAAAGTAGAAGGTGCCGTGGCTCTCCAGTGTGGTGGACATGTTGGGGTCTGGTGCCACCATGCCCCCCTTACAGTCTGTACCTGAAATACAGCATTACTCCGTCACAGTATAGTACAACTCAAATACAACATCACACGCAGTGCACATGAAACACAGTGTCTTACATAGCACACCTTAGATAAATCATCACTTGTAAACCCTCCTTCCTAAGCTTTATTGTGGCATAAGTATACTTTTCATTTGGCCCTACTACTTACTGCCCCATGCACTGTTGTAAATTAGTATGTCTGTATATCTACCTTCAAATTTACGTGAATGAATAGAAGGAGCCTCAGTATACCCACACTTCTTCTGTGTGACCTGAATCTTACAGCACTTGGGCTTCACCACAGAGTGTCCTGTGTCCCCCCCTTGAATGTGTGTGGACGTAGACAGATAAAGCGGTTGCGTCTGTTGATGAGATATCTATGGTGGCCATGGAGTGGTCTGTGGTTGGGCATTGAGGAACACTGTACCTAGGATCCAGGCATACATCCTCCTGTTGAGTGACAGGTCTCTCCGAAGCAGAGTGAGGGAAGCCGCAGACATGATGCTGACCACGTCGTCCTGAGTGATGGGAACGCAGGCCTCTGCTGGATCCTGGGGAGACCAGCAAGGACACGCACCATGGTAGCACGTGCAGGCTATAACAAAAAGCAGGGATGGAGGATGGTGGCCAATGATGAATCAGAAAGAAAGCGACTGACCTGACAGGAGGGGAGGGGGAAGAAGAAGAGCAGGATCTCCAGCGTGTTTCTCTGCACCAGCACATTCGAGTCCTGCAGAGCCAGATAAATGGCCTGTATCTGAAACAG